>NC_092415.1:50026430-50334930 GCF_040894005.1 Engystomops pustulosus
TTCGTTCTACTTTTCAATAGCCAGGTGAATAAAATACAGTTAAATGGAATTTGCACAACCAAATTATCCCATTGAAAACTACGGGAATGTGATATGAATTCAATTTGATACAGAAAACTTGCTGAAATCTACAGAAAAAAACAATAGTGTGAACATACTCCTAAAGGTCCCAGCTGGTTCCTATGCAGGATTTATTGTACAAGACTGCTATATTTTCTGTATTTTCTTTTTGGTGACCGCCAAGATGAGTTTTCTATCTGCCAAAATTTCTTGGAGTATGTCTTATCTTATTAAGCTGTGTCTCACTGGACATTATTCTCACCAGAAAGCAACATTTTAATATTGCCAGAGATTTCCTTCAGTGAGGGATTCTCTTCTAGATGTCTTATACATATATGTGTTCTTAGGTTTCGGTACATTGGTGAAACTGTTTGTCTTAAACTATAGATCTTATAGCTCTTATTTAAAGGAAATATACCATCAACATCAATCATGATAAACCAGGGACACTTGCTCATAGATCCAGGCTCCCTGACTGTGGTGATCTTCTTATATTTGTTATCCATAGCTTCCTTCCTTTTAAATTCACTGTTTACTATTATGCTGGGGGGAAGGGGTCGTTACCAGAACCCCTCTGTGCTGCAGTTTCATTTTAGAAGGAAGGAGGCTATGGATAATAAATCTAAGAAGATTACCACTGTCCCCATGCCTGGATCAATGAGTTAAACAAACAGTCAAACTTGTTTGTTTACTTAAAGGGCTTGACCACTCAATGCTGCAGAAAAGTTATTTGGATAAGCCCTTAAAGGCCCTACTCACTTGACCTATATTGCCCATTGAGAACACATGGTCAGACATCCATTGGGGGCAGTTATCATGGCTTGTCCACCATCATTAATAATAAGAATAATAATCTTTATTTATATATCGCCATTATATTTTGTATTGCTTTACAAATCATAGGGGACACATACTACATTACCAACAGTAATATGGAATAATAGGATTGATTCTGTGAGGATGAAGGGGTGACACAGGGTATAAGAGCTTGTATACTGGTTCAGCCATTCTTTATAAGGGAACAGAATAAAATAATTTACTAAATAAAGATCCTGCTGCTTGAACCAGCCATCAGCAGCCATCTTATATACAAGATCCAAGGTGAGAGTGACTGCAGAAAAGCCTGGAGCTTGGTGTATATCTGGTGTTTGCCGGATAACAGACGGGAGATAGGACATAGGATGGATTAGTAAAGGGACATTTGACATTTCATGCAGTTAGTGAGTATGATAGGCTTGCTTGAACAGAATGGTTTAAAGAGCACGTTTGAAGGTTGGGCGTTAGTCTGATAGTCCAGGGAAGGGCAATCCAGAGAATTTGTGCAGCTCAGGAGAAGTCCTGGAGATGTTGGCAGATCGAAGAGCACGGGTTGGGCGATAGACTGAGAAGAGGTGCAGCATTATGCAGAGCTTTGTCGATGTGGGTTATTATTTTAAACTGAATTCGGATGGAGACGGGCATCCAGTGCTGTGACTGCTATAACCTAAAGAGACTAGGGCAGTGATGGCGAACCTTTTAGAGACCGAGTGCCCAAACTACAACCAAGACCCACTTATTTATCGCAAAGTGCCAACACAGAAATTTAATTTGTGATTTATACTCCCTTCTCTGTCTCAGTTTTCATTCTTACCAGCACCTGAGGACACCAATAAAGCAGAAAATAGAAGAAATTTGGATGATTATTGTAGCTTCCCTTAGGGTCCCATAAACAGGAAGAATTGTCAGGGCTTGAGCAGGAGCTACAATGATAATCCAGATCTGTCCACACCTTCCCACTCCTCCAATAGTCCCAGGTAGAGCTGTCACTTTAAAATGGCTCTGTGCACAGCAAGTCCTGGGCTGTCTGGGAGTGCAGGAAGATACCTGGAGTCCTCTCTGGCGATGGCCTGAGTGCCACCTGGAGAGCTCCGAGTGCCACCTCTGGCACCAGTGCCATAGGTTCGCCACCGCTGGACTAGGGGAATTGACTATAACCTGCACTTGCTTCTGGTGCAGGTCATAGCAAATTTGTACCCCAGGCCCTGCCTGGGGTGGAATTAATCCGGCTGCACTGGATAGACTGGAGTATTATGCCCCAGCTCTGCATATTGAATTGTATTCCCAATTATATAATCCTCTGTCATTACCACAGAGGCGGCTTCCCTCAGTGGAAGTGTTTTTGGTCTCCTATACTCTGCAGTCAATATCAGGTTCTCACCCTTTTGGCGGTAGATTTATTTAGTGGGATATTGACCAGGGGTCACTGCTCTTCGAAAAAAATAGCCATAAAATAGGATGACATCATAAGATTGAAAACATGTATATACTGTTATGTGCTAAGTTTCCTTTCTATAAATAAGTCATTAAACTGGATGCAGAAGCTGAAGTTTTTATTAGGAGGACGACCCTACATTCAAACTTGAGGCTATTGTAGAAATCCTAAAATATGTGCACACAATGGATAATTAGGGACCTGGCCTTGAAATTTGACATTGTTTACACATTAGGAAAAACTTGCCTTTGGTTTGACCAATTTTTTTTTAAACCAGTATTGTTAGTCCTCATCTCTTTTTTGACATTTTTGGAAATTTAAAGTTATGTATAATGTATATTTTTACCACTATGGAATTTGATGGCGCTATATAAATAAAGATTATTATTATTTACATTTCATTCAGTACATTACATTCAATAAATGAGAAAAAAATACAAAAATTACTAAATATGTATTTTGTGCGGTATTTTTCTTTCTATAAAAATCTGTTCACTGTGCAATATAATTCAATTTTAACCCCTTTTTGACCAATGGTGAATTTCCAAGTCCATTTTTGAAGTTCTATGCTTTTTTAAATGACAATATCTTTACATATTATAAAAATTACATTTTTTTTCATGATATGTGAGACTTTTACTTGATAGGATAGTTTTATTCATTACATTTTTTTTTTTGCCAATTTTCCAGCATTTTTTTTTTTGCCATTTTTTTTTAATCCCTCACCAACGTGTGACTGCGGGAGTATGGAGAGGACTCTCCATGCAAGGTATATTGCAGCAAGCAGCTGCGATCAGTGTTAACACTGGCGCATGGGCACTGCCATATTGGCTTGGATTGTCGATCTGTTACCATAACAGTCTCGGGTAATACAACGACTCAAGGTTGTCTGGTTTTAACCCTTCTATTACTATGTGTAATTTGCACATTGTAACAGATGTGAAAAATCCCCATATACTGTTTCTGGGATCACTCAGACAACCTAGGGTTAAAGTACCCTAGAGGGTCACATGTCAGGTATCGCCACATCCTAAAATGTCAGACATATCCAAATATAATAATGGTTATTTGCGGCGTTTAACCCCATAACGGAAAATACCACCCAGTGTCAAAAAGCCACTTTTTTACCATTTTGCAACATAGAAAAATGTAATAAGCGATAAATAGGCCGAACAGTCCTCAAAATAATAGCATTGAAAATGTAATCTCATCTCGCAAAAATGACACCATACAGCCCTGTACACTGAATTATGAAAAAGTTATTAGCACCGGAAGATGGCAAAATGAAGTAAATGTACGAATACGTTCTAAAATCTATATACATTTATTATCGTGTGGTCATACCGACCCAAAAACACTTCTCCGGTATATTTTCTTTTGTGGCATGTGCTAATAGCCGGGTGGCAGTCGTGAAGGGGTTACATTCTTCACCGGCCTGTGACTACTAGTGAGATTCTGTTTTACATTTGTGGGTTTTGCAGCGAATGAATCTGTAACCTCTGAATTCTCTTTATGAGTAATTTTTTGTAATCATTTACACGTTGCCCTCATTGTTTTCTATGGTCTCTTTCATTTGATACTGGGGCAGATTTTTTTTCCATCGATCTTTTCAGTTTTTGTTGTAATTGTCTCAGTTACTGGGGCCACATATACAATTGCTTACACAAGTGAAGGTTCTCGTTGGGATTTCATTGATTGTGGTTAAATAATTATGAATTAGTAATGAATGATTTTGGAATTTCTGAAAATATCTTGCTCTGATCTTATCATTGCCATTTTATGGGTGGTTAATCTGTTTGGAATTTTACCTTGCTCCTATAAAGGATACGTCTATCTGTACTTAAGGATTGTAATGTATGAACCCCTTCCTAAATGTATTTTTTTTCAATCTGTATAGTGTAAAATATCTTCTTTTCAAATTAAATTAAAAGGTATATACTAAAGGGGTTGGCCACATTACTTCCTTTTTGGAATGTATGTGTAAATGTGTGTGGCAGGATATTAGGTAATTTACCAATATACATCTATTAAAAGTTCTGCTCCGCTTTCTTGATATGTAAGGTGATATCTCCTGTCTTTTACCTCTTCAGCCAGAGATTTCTGTCTATACAATGGCTGCCGCTGGAGGGTCACATGATCTTATCTGCCCAAGAGCAATCACCCTGCTAGGACCTTATTATAGTATTCATGTATAAACTAAGGTCCTGGCAGGGTGATTGTTCCTGGACAGATAGAGCTCACATGACCCTCCATCTGCAGCCATTTTATGGATAGGAATGTCTGGCTGATGAGGTAAAAGACAAGGGGATTCACATATCAGTAAGGATCCAAACACACGTAAGGATCCATCTGTTGTGATCTCTACTGATGGCAAGAAGGTTGTGCCTCCAGTCCCAAATTTTCCTTTAGCGCTTATAGTGGTTGACAGTGAGATTGCTGGCCCTACATTTTGGTAAATAGTGGATCCTGATGGTTTCTGAAGAGAGAAAGGTGACGTTGCATGCAAAAGTGACCTCCTGGCCTCACAAGGTTTTTGGGTTGACACTTGAAAACCTATTTAATGGAAGACTCCTTCACTTGAAACATGTGAACATGAGATTTGCAGAAAATTGCAATTCACAACAGTCATCAACGTTGCGGTCCACACAGAACCTTCATAAGAAACCATCTTAATGTTACAAGATGACTGATATCCTATTTGTGCACCGCAAGTACCATGGAAGGACATGTATTACTGACTATCCAAATAGCAGTGCCACATTCACACTGAGAACCTAATCGTCCTTGTGTTCTTTACTTAACAGCTTCCAGGTTGGGGATTTGGTACTTATTATCTTGGATGAACGTCACGACAATTATGTGTTATTTACAGTCAGCCCAACGCTGTATTTCCTGCATTCGGAGTCACTGTCAGCATTAGATCTTAAGCCAGGTGAGTGTGGTAAGTGTCACTCACACGTTTTATACTATATGTATATCTTACCTTAACGTAAGCTTACAGCAGGTTACCCTCATTGAATTCTCACATAATTAGTAAAAAGCCAATACTGGTTACATTTATTTCTTGGGCTTCTTGCACACGTCCATATGTTTGTGTCCTAACTTACAAAGCAGGTGATAAATTTCTGATACCTGGGACACTTAGTCTTCAGGGGAATGAAAGTCTACAAGTGCTTCACTTGAACTGAACAATGGTGTTCATGCTTGACAGCGACCCCTTCACTTTTATGGGACTACTGGAGTTGGCCATTCTGGTAACCGTGGCCAAGCGTGCTCACCACTGCTGCCCTCACATGGGTTACTGTGCAGCAGTCGCCGACCTCCGTTATCATGTGGGAACAGTGTCCCAGCAGCTGGACCGCCACCATAGAGACATCTGCACTGTCCAGTAGTCATGTACATCATATAAACGCAACCTATACAGCTTTTGGGAAAAAACTGTGTTTTTTGTTCTAGTCAGTCACATAGTCCACTAAGGACACCCATTCTCAGTATCGGTGGGGGAATAGGGGATATCTAAGCATAGGACATTATAGTAAGCATGCAATCATTTCCTGAAGCACAACTTCTCATGTTACCAGCAGATACAGCAGCTTGTGGTGCTTTTGAGGAGAAAGGAAAAGCAGAGTAGCCGCTCTCCAGGATTAGTCATGTTTACACCTCTGAGAACAAATTGGGTAAGGGGGACTGTACTATACAGTTATCTGTGAGAATTACTCACCCCCACCCCAAAAGAAAGTTCCAACCACATCCTGTAATTGGTAATGAGAAGAAGTGAACAATGACGAGCCTTGTTTTCAGCTCTTCAGGCTGGAAATTGCTCTTTTTATCTTCCTCATCTGGTTTTGTTCATAAACTGGAACTATCCAGAATATTTTCAGTTGAAATGGGTTTTATCTCACAAGACCAAACTCTTGTTGGCATAGAAAAAGCTGGTGTGATCTGTTAATGTGCAGGAGGCTCTGACCTCTCAAGGCATTACAGATTATGAGTTGGGAAATCACAGAATTATCTCCTACGGACATATATAAACAGAGATTTTATCCTAGCAGATATAACCTCTATGCAGCAGCAGCTAATACAGCCATGTATCTATGTCAACTCATATTTTTAATTTGCACTTTAAAATACTACAGGCAAACCTATGGCAGATATTTTTAGATATGTGTTGCTTCATCTTCAAGAATGTTCTTTATAACCCATGTGCTCAATTTCAAGTAGCACTTGTGTTTTCCATAAAGCATGCTGGTAGCTCGGGTGTATGGGATTACGGTGCCTTCAGCTTTCAGGGCCACTAATTTATTAAGTAATTGCATTATGATTAATTTGCACATCTGTTACATCACTGACTGTGCTGATAGAAGGTTGTGGTAATATGAGAGAGCAGCTGCTACTTCCGGTAGTAGTCAAAGGGAACATCCTTCACCAAACACCATTGTATTCCTTATTGTTAGAGCCTACCACCTCCCCAGGAATTATAATCTTCTGGCAGCATGTTGTAGAGAAATACACTATGATTTTAAAAAATGCCATTAATATTTCTATTTATAATGCATTTCTGGGAAATTCCCCTTTTAATCCAGTGAGGCAGTTGGTGCACCAGCGTTGTGCTATCATTGCCTGTAGCATTGCTATTCTTGCCGGGATTGCTCCCTCTCCATGAGATAAGCAGGAAATTCAGCGACACTAGAAGAAGGAGGAAGTGATATAGGCAGGAATAGTATCATATTGCATTTATCTACAACATGCTACTGGCAGATCATAACCTTTGTTGGAGGTGGTAAAGTCACTTTAAGCTCATAAGTCTCCACTGGCTGATTTCTAAATTTTCTTTATAGCAGTTAAATCTTCATTTTTATTTCATATGAAATGAGAGCTTACCCAGGATCACAATATGTCACCTATACACCAATAGGTGAAAAGAATCTACTCTCTAGGGGTCGTATGATGACTACACCCACCAATAACAAGAGCAAGGGTCCTATGTCGCCCATATCGCGGTAATCAATAATGTGCCTTGCTACTTCATTTCATCTATATCTACCTGGTAGAGAGGGCTGAATGTAGTGCATGACATTCTTATGACTATATATGTCTAAAATGAGAGGCAACAATCTTGTTAGACCTGAGGCACAGAGTTCCAGTCTTATGGTTCAAGTGAGCAGATACTTATTGCCCATGAATAAGTAATGAGTTGTGATTAATGTACAACCCGACCAAGAGTCCTCAGGAAACCTTGCAGCTGACTGCATACTGTTAGGCTATTTTGACACTAATTTTCAGCAAGTCCATAGCACGTCCGCCCCCTCTCCATTCTTCTGGTCCAAATTTGACAATATTGTCCTATATTTTCCACCCGTTTTTTGCTTTGTTCGTAAGCAGGAAACCTCAGAGAAATATAACGGACACTGCATAACCCCGCCCACTTCTTTTGTTGCCTTTTTTTTAACAATCCTTTTTTTTTCTGATTTGAATTCATACACCTTTACATGTTGATCTTACAAATCCTTTATTGTAGCATAGAAGGACATTTCCCCTGCTTCATCTGATTTCCTTTTGTCCCCATCTCCATTGTGTCTGCATGATACAGGATACATCTCCCGGTATTGGGATATTACGGCGGTGTACCTTGCTGTGTTAATCATACAGTACATTGAGATCTGTCATACCGCACAGGGCTGCACCGCCGAGGCTCTTGCTGAAATGACATATGACTTGTTGATATTCTGATGACATAGTATTAGCTGCTGATAGTTGTTTGCCAGTTCTCAAACATTTTAACTGTCCAGACAGAAGATTGAAGCTAATATTTAGAATATAAACCCATGTATTTATGGGTAGACATTAACCTCCAGAGCTTATGTTTAAGCTGGGGTAAAATAAATAACATAAAGCAGCAGGGGAAGTCAGGCAATTGGGAGACTAACCATAAAGGGTAGCAGTTCTAATACACATTGCTGTTATTTGAAAGACAATTACATAATCCATAATTATCCTTTAAGAACTCCTGCTGTGTCCTAAGTCAAGGTGAAATAACGTCATCTGAGGCTAAAGGCCTGAATGTAAAGAAACGCAAATGAACATTTCCCTAAACGTAAAGTTTTTAAGTTGCCGTTTTACTACTAATATCTTTCATCTGCCTTCTCCAGTCAACCTTCAATATTGTTTAAGACTTTTGCTACTCAAATGAGATAATTTTGGTGTCGTGAATTGGGCCAAATAAAAAAAAAAAAGCAAACCTAATTTCAGTTTCCAATAGCTGTGGTGGGAGAAAGCTTAGAACTAGTAGCTTAAGCACAATACAGTAAAAAATATATCAAGTAGTAAAAGTCCATTTTAAAGTTAGTTTCCTTTTAATATATATATATATTTTATATTTGAACACATTTCTAAATATATTTATGCTCTTACTGAACCAGTGTTATTGGCCTTAGTTAAAGAGATCAGTCTGTATGAAGACACACTGGCAATTTTTTGTAGGGAAGAGAAGTGCCTAAATATATTTTATCATGGGAAAGAGAACTCTGTTACAGTGCCACTTATCAAGGTAACTCCCTTAGGGCAGAGACAAAGGTGGTGGTCTCCTCAATGGAACCCGGCGCAGCAAAGACATCTGGATATGGCTTTGTCTTTTAGGCACATTTCCTTTGCAGCTGGCTCTGATTTCAGCCTTTTTATTTTAAAGGTTAAAGGGACACTGTCATCGGCTTTTATCCCACTAAACTGCTAGTACCCTTTAGGTAGGGTATGACACCAATTCTCTCTTTTATGTTAAATCTCTCCCAAAGTCATTTGCAAGGTCTGCAAGGGGTTAAGAGAGTCTGACATGAGTCACTTTCTTAGGCTGAAGATGGAGCATCACTTTAGATGTGGTGGTCTACTCTAAATGATATCATATTAAAGATAAAAATCTTATCTTTCAAATCGCATCAGGTTTGTGCTTGTGTGAGCTACATAACTGGAGTTGCAGGCAGTTCAGGACATATTTGGAAATATAAGTTTCGGGTTACAATCCAGTTTCCGCTTTTTTTAAAAAGCCATTTACCATTAGTTTTACTGATAGTAGACTGTCCACGTTGCCATGCTCGTGACCTGCACTAGGGGATGGGACCTTTATTTATTTAAGGTCCGTATTCACAAGAAATCAGAGACACTCCAACGCCTCCTACCACTCATTGGGCCACATTTATCACTTTTGTGCTCCTAAGTGTAGTAGTTGCGCCTAAATTCGGGCGCACTGTTTTGCCAGATTTATCACAAGCTACAACCATCTGTGATAAGTTAATTTCCTGCCTCTTATTAATCACTTTACTTTAACACAGTTTAGGCGCAGTTTAGGCGCAATGTTAGATTCGGACACTTACATGTGATCGTGCTACAAGCTCCTCTCTGCTTCTCCCACAGCCCAGAATGAAGATAACCCTCACAGCAGCACCCAGGTGTGTGACACCCTGCACCCAGTGACCTCCTCAGCAGTGGCTTCTCCTGGAGGGGATCCCCCAGTGCTGGTCTCCTGCTGCACCCCTGTAATTCTGCACAATATCCCCCTCAGATACACTGGTGATACTGTGCAGAATTACATGGGGGACACTTGTTTGTAGTATCTGCAAGCTTCTGCAAACTTGTGCAAACTTCTCTTGCTCTTGCTTTGAGCTAAGGTTTTGCAGAATATTTTGTAAATAGAAGGTGATGAACTGTAAATAGTCTGCAGCTCCTGTCTGTAATGTATCTAATTGTATCTATTATATGTTCCAGTGTCTGGCTGAGCTTTGCTGCTAGAAATGAGCTCTTCTGCAAAGGGGCTCAGTGCTTTCTTCTCAGATAACGCCACCTTCGAGCTGGAGTGTTTTTGCGCCCGTTTTTGCGCCTAAATGCAAAAGTCGCACGTGATGAATATCATTAGGCGCAGCAAAACATCTGGAATTGAATGATAGATGAGGGAAAGGTGGTTATTTTAGCTGCGCGGCTAATTTGACGTTTAATCGCAAAACGGGCGCAAAAATGGTGCGCCTAAACGAAAAGGCGCAAAAACAACAGAAAAAACAAGTGATAAATGTGGCCCAATGTTCACCCCCTCAAGCAGTTTATGTCTACAGGAGGGGTGAGAGAGAGAGAGTCACCCTGGTGACTTGATGCAGTTTGCTTTTATATTCTTTAAAAAGTGAGCAGAGCCAGTAATGTCAATTATGAAAGCCGGCTACGGGAACCTGCCATTAGGTAAAAATGTGTGATCCTTATGAAAGGTTCTTTTAAAATCAAATTCAGACTATGACTGTTCACGTTTTTATAGTTATATATTAGTCATGGTTTTATTGTCAGCTTATCTTTTGTACTATTGTATAAAAATGTAAAACTATTGATTTGCATTACTTCTTTACTCTTTGTAGCTTCCGGTTCCTCCAGAAGACCCTGGGTACTTGGTAAAGTGATGGAAAAGGAGTACTGCCAAGCAAAAAAGGTAAACTTTTAGTAGTTTAAAATCAGACCAGTGGGTGGTAGTGGGGTTCAGTAATTTTGTAATTGTAAGGTTAGGTGTTGGCAAACCTGACAAATCATAATAGCCACCGTATTAGTTTGTAAAATCTTTCTTACAATTACTCCTTTGGAATGGGCACTAACAGTAAGAACAAACTCCTTTTAATAGAGGTAGATTATGCTGTTTTGGAACTAGAAAGTAATATTTATCCATTTTCCTTTATTTTAGGCTCAAAACAGATTTAAAGTTCCCCTGGGTACAAAATTTTACCGCGTGAAAGCAGTGCCATGGAACAAGAAAGTCTGAACTGCCCACTTACACTACTGTCACGTACTTATACCCTGGCTTGTTTTACCCATATATATCCATAGCCTAAGCAGCTGCTCATCCTTTTTCAATGAAGATTGGAGTTCCGGTCCTTGATGGTGTTGTATAAAGACTTCTTTCTTGGGTTTTATGTTTTACAAATGTAAATCTTCCATAAAAGAGTTCTGCATATCTTCCCCCATTTTCTTTCATCCAAACTACTTAGAAACGTGGACCAAGACACGTCTGTTCTCTCAGAGGGCGGATCATATGGATAATTTATTTTTTCTTTTTTTTACATTTTTAATTTAGCCATACTTTTCTGCCTGATAAATATAAATTAGCTTGTACTTCGATGTTAAATGTTAGTTATCATTATTACCAGCATTTGTCTCTTTGTGAAACACAGGTACTGGCGCTCTTCAACACGTCCTTTATTACCCATGTAAATTTTACAGCAAAGGGGAGTGTGTATGGCATGCAGATAATCACCGTTTTATTTACTATGAGTTTGCCTCCGTAAAATTAAAAAAAAATATTTAAAAATGGGAAAAGTATGATATATATTGGAATCTGTCCATTTGCCTAAGTTATGGCTTGGTAATATCATTTAGGAAGAAAAAATAAGAAAAAAACTATTCCGGGCTGGTCAGTTACAGCTTTCCAATGCACTTTTGGTTGATTTCTTTAGGACATTTTGAAGGGAAGAATGTATACAGCACTACATGGCATAAACCATGCTTAAAGCAACCCCAGCCATACGGAAATCCTTTGTTATGTTTAATAGATCATATTGATAAAATTGTATTTTATGGTTGAGTTTCAGGCAAAAGAACTTTCATTGTACATTTACCATACTCAAGTAACAAATTATTGTATTGCAAAGACATGTAGAGTTTTAAAACAATAAAAACTTAAAACTGTAAATGTTTGAAAATCTGTCTTTTAAAAAAACAAATATGTATACTGTACATATAATGAAACACAATATTATTGTGCATAATTTTATTCATGCATCTTAAGTTATGTGAAATGTTATGCTCTAGTAATGTTTTCCAATAAAACAAGGGAAAAATTGTGTATTTTGGTTTACTAATTGAACATTTTATATTTACCGGAGGATAATTACTCCCAATGGTCCTAAAACGCAATCTTTATTCCTAATGAGCTGTAGAATTACATTTTGTTTATGTGCGATATCAAACACTGTCCTAGTGCAAGTAAATAAAAATACGTAATTTACTTTTTAGTTTAATATTCTATAAAAGTTTGTTTTAACCTCTTAACACTCTGTGCTGTAATATTACAGCGCAGAGCTGAATTAGAAGCAGAGAGTGCCAGAAAGGTTAGAATGGGTCTCTAAACCTTAGGGAGTGCAGAATCAGGGGTTAAGGATTTTTTAACACTTATTATTTAACACTGACACTAGTGGGCTCTCCCTATCAACATTCAGTTACAGTGTTGGTAGGGAAAGGCGTAATGTAACCTTTTGATGTTGCTGCAGTTTTTCTCCTGCTACCATGCTATGGGAACAGGACCCGGTTTCTGGCTGTCAGAGATGGCCAGAGACGCGGTTTATTACTGCTTCTTCTTTCTCAAAGCCTCACAGCATCGGGCCGAAGCTGTGTTATGCAGAGAGAAGGAGAGCCAGCACTTCCGCCTGCTCTACAGACCCGGCAGCCACTGTAGGGGTTAATCCGAGTTTGTCCGGGTTTGATCAGACCCCCCACTCCAGCTCTGGTCAAGCATCTGCCCTCACAGGGGGTCATTTCCCCCTGGTCGTATCACCAGTTACAGGTGAAAGTCAGAAGAAAAGAAACATGTAAAAAAAAAAAAGTGTGGAAATGGCCCCCAAGTGGCGTTTTTATGACATTAAAACACACACAATCAAATCACATAAATAAGTATTAAAAATACACATCAATATTCCCTAATAAAATACAAATAATTCCCCACCACACTATAAAAATAACATCGCCATAATTGCTTCGTTTGCCCCAGACTATACATACGGTATTTTATATCAAAACGACATGAGGGAATTAATGGATAATGGTCATTTTGAGTTGCTTTTAAATCTAAAAAAATAAATACCGTATATACTCGAGTAGAAGCCGACCCAAGTATAAGCCAAGGCCCCTAATTTTACCACAAAAACCTGGTAAAACCTATATTTTTTTACTTGAGCATAAGCAGAGTTTGGGTTTTCAGCACATTTTTTTGTGCTGAAAAGCTAGGCTTATACTCAAGTATATATGGTAAATACTTTACATTACAAAAAATGTATATTTTTCTCCATTTTTTTGTAACTTACACCCCCAAAAAATATATATAAATATATTACACAATACTAAAGCACACTCCCCACAAAACAATACAATAAAATATTTTAAATTATGTGTGATATATTATATATAGTATAATATTATAATGATTTTGTCTCTGGTATGAGCATTATATATTTTACACTCACCGGCCACTTTATTAGGTACACCATGCTAGTAACGGGTTGGACCCCCTTTTGCCTTCAGAACTACCTCAATTCTTCGTGGCATAGATTCAACAAGGTGCTGGAAGCATTCCTCAGAGATTTTGGTCCATATTGACATGATGGCATCACACAGTTGCCGCAGATTTGTCGGCTGCACATCCATGATGCGAATCTCCCATTCCACCACATCCCAAAGATGCTCTATTGGATTGAGATCTGGTGACTGTGGAGGCCATTTGAGTACAGTGACCTCATTGTCATGTTCAAGAAACCAGTCTGAGATGATTCCAGCTTTATGACATGGCGCATTATCCTGCTGAAAGTAGCCATCAGATGTTGGGTACATTGTGGTCATAAAGGGATGGACATGGTCAGCAACAATACTCAGGTAGGCTGTGGCGTTGCAACAATGCTCAATTGGTACCAAGGGGCTCAATGAGTGCCACGAAAATATTCATCACACCATGACACCACCACCACCAGCCTGAACTGTTGATACAAGGCAGGATGGATCCATGCTTTCATGTTGTTGACGCCAAATTCTGACCTTACCATCCGAATGTCGCAGCAGAAATCGACACTCATCAGACCAGGCAAAGTTTTTCCAATCTTCTACTGTCCAATTTTGATGAGCTTGTGCAAATTGTAGCCTCAGTTTCCTATTCTTAGCTGAAAGGAGTGCCACCCGGTGTGGTCTTCTGCTGCTGTAGCCCATCTGCCTAAAAGTTCGACGTACTGTGCGTTCAGAGATGCTCTTCTGTCTGCCTTGGTTGTAACGGGTGGTAGACGATTTGAGTCACTGTTGCCTTTCTATCAGCTCGAACCAGTCTGCCCATTCTCCTCTGACCTCTGGCATCAACAAGGCATTTACGCCCACAGAACTGCCGCTCACTGGATGTTTTTTCTTTTTCGGACCATTCTCTGTAAACCCTAGAGATGGTTGTGCGTGAACATCCCAGTAGATCAGCAGTTTCTTAAATACTCAGACCAGCCCTTCTGGCCTCAACAACCATGCCACGTTCAAAGGCACTCAAATCACCTTTCTTCCCCATACTGATGCTCGGTTTGAACTGCAGGAGATTGTCTTGACCATGTCTACATGCCTAAATGCACTGAGTTGCCGCCATGTGATTGGCTGATTAGAAATTAAGTGTTAACGAGCAGCTGGACAGGTGTACTTAATAAAGTGGCCGGTGAGTATATATATATATATATATATATATATATATATATATATATATATTATATATAAATAATGCTCATACCAGAGACAAAATCATTATACTATTTGGAAGGACTAAGCCTATTTGCCCACAAGCTGTCAAACTTCTACCATTTAGATTCAAATTTGTTCCGATTAAAGGCCTAGTGCTATCCAATCATCTGGGATACACATGCATGAAAAACTGACCATACGGTTTTTTTTTTTTAATAAAACCAGTGAATTGAATGGATGAGTTTCACACACGACTCAGATCAGTGAAGCACATGCTTCCTTTCTTTCTGATGGGATCAATGAATGTGTATGAAGTACCATAGACCAGTGTAAGCGAACCTATGGCATGGGTTCCAGAGGCCATCACCCCGATCGCCATTTAGGACTTAATATCTTCTCCTGCAGTCACAGGCAGCCCAATTCGTTCCATGTTTAGCGCCATTTTTAAGTGACGAAGAGTGCAGGAGGAGCAAGGAGGTGCTGACAGAGCTGGATTATCATTGAAGACCCTTCTCCGGACCTGTGATTCATCCTGTTAAGGGACCTTAGAGGGAAGCTACAATAATAATCCTAATTTCTTCTTCTTTCTACCCTATTGGTTTTCTCCGGACGTCAATATATTAGAAAACTTTGAGTTACTTTAGTTACTTTAAATTAGCATTTGGTACTTTGTGAAAAATACGTGGCTTTTGTTTGTAGTTTTGGAATTCAGTCCCTAAAAGGTTCGCCATCACTTCCATAGACTATCAATAAGTCACAGTTCTGTATACTCGTACATCACAAGAAAATCTTTAGTAGAAAAGGGTCTTAAGAATTGTGTAGCCACTACCACTACATAGCTGAGAATATGAAGACAAAATAATATTTCAATCCTTCTTTATTCTGTCTCTGGGGGATGAGGGAGTTTATGAAAAAATTTTGCATCGGCTACAGCGGTATTATTACAGATAGGTTACATACAAGATAGGTTCTTTAGGTTTGTTCTTAAGTTGAATTTGTATGTAAGTCGGAGCTGTACATTTTATAATTGTAGCTCCAGAAAAAAAAATTGTCCCAATGACAATTGGGTTTTAAAACTTTTTGCTGTAATAGGATTTATCAATAAAGCTTCATTACAGACACCTTACCGCTGATCATTGCAGCCTGGGACTGTAGTAAAGCATCCAGAGTTTCAGCAGAGGTCACAGTGGGCAGAGAAGGACTCCAGACGACCTTTAGTTATCGATGAACCTAAGTAGGGAACCACCTGTACTGTCAAAAATATGTTTTTTGTCGGTTCATGATAATGGACCTCTTTATTAGAAAATGGAATCCATCAGATTGTTCGGTTATTGCTATCAGGGACCTGCTGTGATTGCAGTGTGAGCAAAGCTAGCATTTTCTGAAGTCTTCCAAAAGTTTAGTTATGCTTTAAGCATTCAGTGAATATTATTAAAATACTTGCTATATTTGCTAAAAGTAGCCTCTACATTTTTTTCTGGAAAATGCAAAGTACATTTTGACATATACCAGTTCAAGGCCTCTCTAATTTATGAGTCACTACAGTATACATGTTAGCAAAGAACTTTATCCTATGCCGTTCGGTAGCAGTAGATCTTTTTATGTTTTTTTTTTATTTTTACTGAAAACAATTCATTATAGTAAATAAAGTGCACATTTTTGTAACTTACATGTGATTACAATTTTAATCACTTTGTATAATTGTTAAATAATTAATTTGCACGTTTTTTTGTATGAAATTAGAATTTCATTACATAGAAAAATAGAACATAATATATGGTACAGAAACACATCACAGAGCTCTGAGATCTTTAGACTGGCTACACCACTCCAGGACCTTAAAAAAAAAAAAAAAGCTTCATGCCAAGCTGCTCTTTAGTTGCCCTGTTTGTTTGTTTTGGGTCATTGTCAGACTGGAAGACCCAACCACAAAAACATCTTCAATCCTCCCTTCAATATGGTGCAGTCGTCATGATATCAATAATTTATGCAACCAGATCGGGTGCCAACTTTGGCATCGTACAAGATCTACAGGTTCAACTGCAACATCCATGGGAAAGGATATCTGTGCCATAGGATATGCTCGATTTAATTTTCCAATAGTCGCCCAGCTTGTGACCACAAAACCCTTTTACCCACCAGGGCTAGGACGAGTGATTAAAATATAACTAGAGATGAGCGAACATACTCGTCCGAGCTTGATGCTCGTTCGAGCATTAGCGTACTCAAAACTGCTCGTTGCTCGGACGAATACTTCGCCCGCTCGAGAAAATGGCATCTCCCGCCGTTTTGCTTTTTGGCGGCCAGAAACAGAGCCAATCACAAGCCAGGAGACTCTGCACTCCACCCAGCATGACGTGGTACCCTTACACGTCGATAGCAGTGGTTGGCTGGCCAGATCAGGTGACTCTGGAATAGACTAGCCCCTGCTTGCGCTGCTCGGATCATTCTGTGTCTGGATGCCGCTAGGGAGAGAGCTGCTGCTGGTCAGGGAAAGCGTTAGGCTGTTCTATTAGAATAGTGTTAGGCAGGAGTGATTCTACAAGAACCCAACAGCCCTTCTTAGGGCTACAATAACGTTATACATTTTTTTTTTTTATTTGCAGCTAGTACCATATTGTGAGGAATTTGCAGGGGGACTTGCTACCGTTGTGTTTAGCTCTTAGTGACACACATATCCACCTCAAACACCAAAGTGGGACAATTTATTAGGGGTTTGATTTCAATTAGGCACAGTCTGCCAGTTTCTTTTTATTTTACGTTTATTTTTTCATAACTCAGCGTCATCTCATCTGGCATAGCAGTGTGCTTTCATACTTGGCTAGAAAATAGCCATAGGAGAATCCAAACGGCTTACTTAGGCCTACAATAGCGTTATATATTTTATTTCTGGTTGATCTGCTGGTGGCTGTCCTTGCTGTAGTGCATCTACTACCATATTGTGAGGAATTTGTAGTGAGACTTGCGACCGTTGTGTTTAGCGCTTAGTGACGCACATATCCATCGCAAAGACCGAAGTGGGACAATTTATTAGGGGTTTGATTTCAATTAGGCACAGTCTGCCAGTTTCTTTTTATTTTACGTTTATTTTTTTAATAACTCAGCGTCATCTCATCTGGCATAGCAGTGTGCTTTCATACTTGGCTAGAAAATAGCCATAGGAGAATCCAAACGGCTTACTTAGGCCTACAATAGCGTTATATATTTTATTTCTGGTTGATCTGCTGGTGGCTGTCCTTGCTGTAGTGCATCTACTACCATATTGTGAGGAATTTGTAGTGAGACTTGCGACCGTTGTGTTTAGCGCTTAGTGACGCACATATCCATCGCAAAGACCGAAGTGGGACAATTTATTAGGGGTTGGATTTCAATTAGGCACAGTCTGCCATTTACTTTTTACGTTTATTTTTTCATAACTCAGCGTCATCTCATCTGGCATAGCAGTGTGCTTTCATACTTGGCTAGAAAATAGCCATAGCAATAGGATAGCATCGTTTGGTTTTAAAAACTAAAAAACACAAAAAAAAAAAAACCGAGGGCTAGGGGTAGAGGACGAGGGCGGGGACGTGGGTGTCCAACTACTGCAGGGGTCAGAGGCCGTGGTCCTGGGCGGGGTGAGACACCACCTGCTGATGAGGGAGCAGGGGAACGCCGCAGAGCTACACTCCCTAGGTTCATGTCTGAAGTTACTGGGACTCGTGGTAGAGCACTGTTGAGGCCAGAACAGTGCGAACAGGTGATGTCGTGGATTGCCGACAATGCTTCGAGCAATTTGTCCACCAGTCAGTCTTCCACGCAGTCCACCCATGTCACCGAAATCGGCACTCCTCCAGCTCCTGCACCTCAGCCTCCTCCCCCCCAGTCTGCCCCCTCCCAGGAAAATTTGGCATTTGAACCGGCATACTCTGAGGAACTGTTTTCTGGACCCTTCCCACAGTCACAAACCACTTGTCCGGTTGCTGCTGAGCAATTTTCCGATGCCCAGGTTTTCCACCAGTCGCAGTCTGTGGGTGATGATGACCTTCTTGACGTAGTGGAAGAAGTGTGTAAAGAGGTGTCCGACGATGAGGAGACACGGTTGTCAGACAGTGGTGAAGTTGTTGTCAGGGCAGGAAGTCCGAGGGGGGAGCAGACTGAGGGATCGGAGGATGATGAGGTGACAGACCCAAGCTGGGTTGAGAGGCTGGGTGAACACAGTGCTTCTGAGACGGAGGAGAGTCCTCGACCAGAACAGGTTGGAAGAGGCAGTGGTGGGGCCAGACGGAGAGGCAGGGCCAGAGCAGGTGCATCAGCGCCAAATGTGTCACGTAGTGAAGCTCCCGTGGCGAGGGCTCCCGTGGCGAGGGCTAGATTTTCAGAAGTCTGGAGGTTCTTTAAGGAAACACCGGATGACCGACGGACTGCGGTGTGCAACCTTTGCCAAACCAGGATCAGCAGGGGTTCCACCACTACTAGCTTAACTACCACCAGTATGCGCAGGCATATGAATGCTAAACACCCCACTCAGTGGCACCAAGCCCGTTCACCTCCGGCCGTGCACACCACTGCTCCTTCCCCTGTGTCAGCTGATAGTCAGCCCCCTGCCCAGGACCCTGGCACAAAATCCCCATTGTCGCCTCCACGATCCTCCACAGCATCCACCAGCGTTCAGCTCTCCATACCCCAGACGCTGGAGCGGAAAAGGAAATATAGTGCAACCCACCCGCACGCCCAAGCCCTTAATGTCCACATCTCCAGATTGCTTAGCCTGGAGATGCTGCCCTATAGGCTAGTAGAGACCGAGGCCTTTCGCAACCTCATGGCGGCGGCCGCCCCTCGGTATTCGGTCCCCAGCCGCCACTACTTTTCCCGATGTGTCGTCCCAGCCCTGCACCAGCACGTGTCAGACAACATCATCCGTGCCCTGACCAACGCCGTTTCTGACAAGGTCCACCTGACCACGGACACGTGGATGAGTGCTGCCGGGCAGGGCCACTATATATCGCTGACGGCACATTGGGTTAACTTGGTGGAGGCTGGGACCGAGTGTGACCCTGCGGCTGGTCATATACTGCCGACGCCGAGGATTGCGGGGCCTACCTCGGTCCAGGTCTTTCAGGCCTACTATGCCTCCTCCTCCTCCCACCCCTCCTCCACCTCCTCCTCTGAACTACCATCCGTGGGCATGGCGCCATCAGTCGCTAGCTCTAGGCACAGCAGCAGTGCCGTCGCTAAGCGACAGCAGGCGGTGCTCAAACTGCTGAGCCTAGGCGATAAAAGGCACACCGCCCAAGAACTATTACAGGGCATCACGGCGCAGACTGATCTGTGGCTGGCACCGCTGAACCTGAAGCCAGGCATGGTTGTGTGTGAAAACGGCCGTAACCTGGTGGCGGCTCTGCAACTCGGCAGACTGACACATGTGCCATGCCTGGCCCATGTGTTAAATCTCATAGTTCAGCGTTTCCTCAAGACATACCCCAATCTGTCTGATTTGCTCACGAAGGTGCGCCGCATCTGTGCGCATTTCAGGAAGTCCAGCACAGATGCTGCCACTCTCAGGGCAGCGCAGCGCCGCCTCCAACTGCCCGCTCACCGACTGTTGTGCGACGTGCCCACGAGGTGGAATTCAACATTAACCATGTTATCCAGAGTTTACCAGCAGCGCAGAGCGATTGTAGACTGCCAGATGTCAACTTCCACCAGAACTGGTAGTCAGGTCAGTCAGCTTCCTCAAGTCTACAATGAGGAGTGGACGTGGATGTCTGATATCTGTCAGGTGCTGAGTAACTTCGAGGAGTCAACACAGATGGTCAGTGGCGATGCCGCCATCATCAGCCTCACCATCCCGCTGCTTGGCCAGTTGAAAAACTCTCTGATCAGCATGAAGTCGGAAGCTCAAGAGACGGGGGAAGAAGATTCCCTTGTTGATAGCCAAAGCACCCTCAGGTCTGTTTCTCAGCGCATATCGGAGGAGGTGGAGGAGGATGAGGAGGAAGAGGAGGAGAATGTTGGCGAGACACAAGAGGGGACCATTGTTCAGTCCTTCACTGTTCAGCGTGTATGGGCAGAAGAAGAGGAGTTGGAGGAGGAGGAAATGGACAGTCAGGCCAGTGAGGGGAGTGAATTCTTGCGCGTTGGTACTCTGGCGCATATGGCAGATTTCATGCTAGGCTGCCTATCCCGTGACCCTCGCGTTCAAAGAATTTATTCCAGCACCGATTACTGGGTATTCACTCTCCTGGACCCACGGTACAAGCAAAATCTTTCCACTCTCATCCCTGGAGAGGAAAGGAGTGTGAGAATGCATGAATACCAGCAGGCCCTGGTGCACAAGCTGAAACAGTATTTCCCTTCTGACAGCGCTAGCGGCAGAGTGCGTAGTTCTGCGGGACAAGTAGCGAGGGAGAGTAGGCGAGCAGGCAGCTTGTCCAGCACTGGCAAGGGTACGCTTTACAAGGCTTTTGCCAGCTTTATGTCACTCCAGCAAGACACTGTCACCTGTCCCCAGTCTCGGCAGAGTAGGGCTGATCTTTACAGAAAGATGGTGAGGGAGTACGTAGCTGACCATACCATCGTCCTAAATGATCACACAGCTCCCTACAACTACTGGGTTTCAAAGCTGGACATGTGGCACGAACTGGCGCTGTACGCCTTGGAGGTTCTTGCCTGCCCTGCCGCTAGCGTGTTGTCCGAGCGGGTTTTCAGTGCAGCTGGTGGCATCATCACCGATAAGCGTACACGCCTGTCGACTGACAACGCTGACAGGCTGACGCTTATTAAGATGAATAAAGCCTGGATTTCTCATAATTTCCAATCTCCACCAGGTGAAGGAAGCTCAACCTGAACAATTTATGCACTCCTCCTCCTCATTTTCCTCCTTCTCCTCCTCTTTGTACACTAAAGCAGAGCAAACTGGCTATTTTTTGACAGGGCCCACTGGCTCTAGCTATAGTACTTTATGCATTTAATATTTCTGGAGGGCCACCTACCCGGTCCTCTGTTTTAAACAATTTTTGGGAGTGCCACATACAGGCACTCAATCTATTCAATTTTTCTGGAGGGCCACATACCTGCTCCTCTGGTTTGAAAACTTTTTTGGACTGCCACATACAGGCACTCAATCTATTTCATTTTTCTGGAGGGCCACCTACCTGCTCCTCTGGTTTGAAAACTTTTTTGGACTGCCACATACAGGCACTCAATCTATTTCATTTTTCTGGAGGGCCACCTACCTGCTCCTCTGGTTTGAAAACTTTTTTGGACTGCCACATACAGGCACTCAATCTATTTCATTTTTCTGGAGGGCCACCTACCTGCTCCTCTGGTTTGAAAACTTTTTTGGACTGCCACATACAGGCACTCAATCTATTTCATTTTTCTGGAGGGCCACCTACCTGCTCCTCTGGTTTGAAAACTTTTTTGGACTGCCACATACAGGCACTCAATCTATTTCATTTTTCTGGAGGGCCACCTACCTGCTCCTCTGGTTTGAAAACTTTTTTGGACTGCCACATACAGGCACTATCCAAATTAAATTGTCTCCATAGCAGCCTCCACACGTTGTCTCCATTGCTACCTCCAAAAGTCGTCCATATAGCTGCCTCCATACATCGTCCCCTTATCAAACAAGGTGTGTCAGGCAGAAATTTGGGTTGTTTTCATGGATTCCACATCAAAGTTGTTAACTTTGTCGCCACCCTGCTGTGTTATCCACAAAATATACTGGCAAACTTTAATGATTAACCGATATTATTTCAGCGCTTCTTGCGCATCTGTTGATTACACTGCTGTGTAATCCACAAAATATACTGCCAAACTTTTACCATTTACGGATATTATTTCAGCGCTTCTTGCGCATCTGTTTACATTCCACTCACCCGCCATATCCCAAACTTATAAGAACGCTACTACACTTAACTTGGTGGAGGCTGGGACCGAGTCTGACCCTGGGGCTGGTCATATACTGCCGACACCGAGGATTGCGGGGCCTACTTCGGTCCAGGTCTCAAAGGCCTACTATACCTCCTCCTCCTCCCACCCCTCCTCCACCTCCTCCTCCTCCGAATTACCATCCGTGGGCATGGCGCCATCAGTCGGTAGCTCTAGGCACAGCAGCAGTGCCGTCGCTAAGCGACAGCAGGCGGTGCTCAAACTGCTGAGCCTAGGCGATAAAAGGCACACCGCCCAAGAGCTATTACAGGGCATTCCACATCAAACTTGTTAACTTTGTCGACACCCTGCTGTGTAATCCACAAAATATACTGGCAAACTTTTATCATTTACCGATATTATTTCAGCGCTTCTTGCGCATCTGTTTACATTCCCTTCACCCGCCATATCCTAAACTTATAAGAACGCTACTACACTTGATCTTATACAAAAGGTTCTTAGAAGTGCTGTTTGGGGAGTAGCCTAGAGACAGGGGCTTGGATTGGCGAAAGCTCACCTGGCAGCGGAGCGCCAGCTCCATCCCAAGATCCAACTAACATAGTTTTAACTGCAGCACCTTTAATCTACTACTAGTTCACTGCCTCCATACATGGTCCCCTTATCAAACGAACTGTGTCAGGCAGAATTTTGGGTTGTTTTCATGGCTTCCACATCAAACTTGTTAACTTTGTCGCCACCCTGCTGTGTAATCCACAAAATATACTGTCAAACTTTTATCATTTACCGATATTATTTGAGCGCTTCTTGCTCACCTCCTTTGGTTCCTCTCTGCCACCCATTGGTTTTAAGCCTGAGTCCATTTGGGGTATGTTGCCAAGACACTCTCTAGCCTGCCGCTGCTGCCGCTGCCTCTGCATGCCGTCCCCTATAGTGTCAGGGTCAATTATTGGATGTTTTAGATGCTATCTAGCTTCATTCTGTCACTCTGTCATGGCCATGCTGTTGCCCATAATTTTGGCATAATGGTGCGTTTAAGCAGCCTCAGAGGCATCCATGCATGCTGCCCCTGCTGTTTCCTGTCCATTTCCGTGGTGTTTCCATCCTTTTCTGAGGTTTCCAGGTGTTTGGCCAAGCTTCCCTGTGCAGAGCCTTGGTCCCCTTGAAAAATGCTCGAGTCTCCCATTGACTTCAATGGGGCTCGTTATTCGAGACGAGCACTCGAGCATCGGGAAAAGTTCATCTCGAATAACGAGTACCCGAGCATTTTAGTGCTCGCTCATCTCTAAATATAACCTTTATTGTATTTATCATTAAGAACGGTACAGTGTATGTGTTAAAAACACAAACAGGCCTAGTGTCCAAACTCTTAGTATTCAGGGGTTCAGGGATACTATGCTTTGTGCAACAAAGTGATGCGTTCTAGGAGGGTTTGATCAGTTCCCCACTATTCGACAGTCATATATTGTGAAGGGATATTGCGGATAGAATTATCCCTGTATATATAGACAGAGGTTTTAACACTTATCTCTCTCTAACGGCCCCTAGAGAATTTCCTATGTCTTTCCATAGTCCTTAGAAATTCATGTTGGTTGTTGAACACTGTCTGCTGCTCATTAAAATTTAGCAAACAAATCAGCTAAGCCCACCCAACTTGTTTCACCTAAACTCGGGTTTGGGGTTTGACTGCAACGTGATTTGTGTCTGTTTGAGGTATATATAAACTACCCAGCTATAGTCATCACCCTGCGTCATGGGGTGGACAGCTCAAATTCCAATGGAGCCATATTTAACATTTGGTAATGAAATAAAACTTTATAAGACCAATGTGGATAGGTCAATTCAATCAGCCGCATGGTACCTTGCGCCGGATGAGTGGGTCGCATGTCAATGATGTCAGGCGGCCTTGTCGCACACCAATCAATGGTATCGGAGGATCCACGCACGCGCAGTTCAGCTGAATGACCTTCGGCGAGGAACAGAATGGCGCCTGCGCAATAGTGATATTGGGTACTTTTCACCAGGGAAGAAAGAGTGGCACTTGCGCATTGGAAACTACGTGGGAAATATCTCATCTCGGTAACTGAGCTGCATCCCACATCTGGAAGAATGTTGGGATGTAGTTGAGAGGTAATTTATCATTTTATAAAACAGGATATGCGTGGACGCCATGCATCTTGTTCTCAGGCTAGAGGTGGCATA
Source organism: Engystomops pustulosus (assembly GCF_040894005.1). Lineage (NCBI taxonomy): Eukaryota > Metazoa > Chordata > Amphibia > Anura > Leptodactylidae > Engystomops > Engystomops pustulosus. The sequence goes on from NC_092415.1 coordinate 50,051,302, forward strand.
AAAGCATAAGCATACTTGTACGGGGGCGTGGCCTGATGCCGGACTGAGCGGACGTGCGCCGCGGAGCTCCCGGGACCCGACACCCTATCTCCCTTCCCAGGCAGCCATCCCTCACCTGTGCCACCTCTCTCCTGCTCCGCTGTGCCCCGCGCACCTGCCGCTGTCCACCGGCACCGATCTTGAGGCGGCTGTGGACTCCGCACCGCTCCCCGGCATTCCCCTGCAGCCGGCCACGTGACCAGCGCGGCGGCCCGATCCTAGCCGCCCGGTCCCGCGGCAGGTACACAGCGCTGCTGATCACCGGGGATATCATCCTCCTCCCCTGCAGCCCGGAACAACGCTCCCACCACCGGAGGCACCGTGACAGCTCCAGCCAGCACTGCATCCTGCTGGAGGCGCCATCTTGTGGGACTCCCCTGCGCTGCCTGAGGCCTAGGCGCGCAGGGTTAACCCTGACACTGCCAGACTGAGCCGGGACCAGGTAGGGAAGTAATTCCCCTGTTGCTGCCCACCTCTGCCCTGGGGACCCCTAGTTGTGCAGCCCAGCACTGAGTCCTCCATACTCCCAGTGATCCCCTGCTCCTGGGTTCTGCTTTATATTAACCCTCGCAGTGCCGCTGCAATACTCCACGTGGGTTTGTACTGTATCTCTGCTAATTACTGGACGCTAGGCTCCGCGATTGTTTATCACTGGCCCCCCCCTGCCCAGACGCCATGGGTAACCGGAGGAGAACGGCTAAAATGCTCAAAGCAGCGTCTGCGCCTCCATCGGATGATGAATCCGTCCATGAAGATCCTCCATTCCAGTCCCTGGAACCCCTGGACGCGCAGGATTGCTCCACATCCCAAGCAGTTCTTGCGCAGATACAGTCGAATGCTGCTAAAAAGTTGGGGAGATTCTCCCGCACACAGCCCTGCTCTCCTCAGGGGTCCCCAAACTCCTCTCCCTCCCTCTTTGAAGGCTCCCAGAGCCCGCCGCAGCTTGTAAGTTATGAAGAGGGCGATGATCCGCCTGACGCGGCCACGGAGCTGGATCGAAAATTTGCAGAGGTGCTGGCGGCCATTAACGGATGCCAATCCAAACTGGTTACCAAGGTGGATGAGCTGCGACAGGATTTTGTTCTTTTAAGACATGATGTCCACAAAGCCAAAGAGCGAATCACCGAAACTGAACGCAGAATATCTGAGGTGGAGGATGTCCAGAGGCCTATGCCGACACAGATCAGAGAGCTTCAGCGCCAAATGTCTGCATCCATCGACAGAGCTGACGACCTCGAAAACCGCCTGCGACGGAACAACGTCAGAGTGGTTGGCCTCCCCGAAAAAGTGGAGGGGTCTGACCCGGTATCCTTTTTTGAAAATTGGCTCAAAAATATGCTGCCTGCAGATACCTTTTCCCCGTTCTTCACAGTGGAGAGGGCCCATCGTGTGCCATCCCGCCCTGGCCCTCCAGGGGGCAATCCAAGACCCTTCCTGGCCCGGCTGCTGCACTTTAGGGACAGGGACTCTATCCTCAGGGCTGTCCGTACCAAGGGAGAAATCCTCTATGCCAACAGCAGAGTGTCCTTCTACCCTGATTTCTCTGCATCCGTCAGGAAACAGCGAGCACAATTTACTGAGGTCCGTGCCCGTCTCCGTGACAAGGGGTATAAATACTCCATGATGTATCCTTCCAAGCTCCGAATTGTGGACGGACCGAAGACTCGTTTCTTCACCTGCCCAACCGAAGCACTTCACTGGGCTGATGCAGCTCCACGGGCCCCAGCTGGAAGGCCCGCACCTCCTGAGTGACTGGACTCACATATCCTTTTATCTGATATGCAATGACAATGCTGGACTTAGTCCTGATTAGATATTTAGGGGTCCCAGATCACTATTATAGGTTTTTACTATCTGTTTACATACTACGTGCCTCACAAAATGTACCCTGTGACTGATTGCGTTCTATTTTTTGGTCATATCGACCAGTGCGCCACACATGGCACTTTTCCCTCTCCCTCTTCCTCTCCCTCCGCCCTCCTCCCTCTCCCTCCTCCCCCCCTTTCCTGTTACCACTACCTCCCTACGTCTCCCTCCTTTCTCTCCCCCCTCCCCTATCTCCTCTTTGGTTCTCGCAAAATATGGCTGCCTAATAACCTCCTGATCACATATACATTAAGGGTTGAAGGTCCCGGGACAAATGGTGTAGGTTTGTCTTAAGTTAGGGACCACTGTTCTGCTATTTGACTGTTAGTGGGTCTAGGTCTACACTACTGCTGTTAGGGTGTTAGACAGGGGGTTTATATTCTTGGGATTGTTAGTACAGTTCTGGTTATATTTGTTATGCTCACTGTTGTCTGTCTGTCTATGTCTCTGTGGTATGAAAGGATGAATGCTTGGTTGCTCACGTCTCCTTCCCCACACCCCTTTCCCTTCCGCTAAGATGTCTTCACTTAAGGTAATGAGCTGGAATGTGAGGGGACTTAACTCCAAATTCAAGAGGGCTCTGATGTTAGATGTCATTAAGCGTCAGGCCCCCCATATTGTATGTATCCAAGAGACACACCTTACGGGTCAGAAGGTCCTCTCCCTGAAGCGGGCCTGGGTGGCTAGAGGTTATCATTCCTCTTACTCTGTCTACGCCAGGGGAGTATCCATACTCATATCCAAAGCGCTTCCCATAGAAGTCATACAGGTAGCACCGGATCACTTTGGCCGTTTTGTGATCGTACATTGTGCCTTGTGGGGCTTTACCTTTACTATAGCGTCTATTTATGTCCCACCTCCCTTTGATCCAGCTGTATTGCACCTAATATCCAGTAAACTTGCTGCTATGCCTCCAAGTCCGATACTCTGCATTGGTGACTTCAATGCTGTCCCTAATCCCTCCTTAGATCGTACAAGTGGTCTGGACACAGGCTCGGTCCGTCTGAATGAGTGGCTCACTTCTCTAGACCTCGCCGATGTTTGGCGTAGTAAACACCCTCAAGAGAGAGAATATTCATTTTATTCCTCTGTTCATAAGAGCTTCTCTCGGATTGATCTGGCCTTTGTTTCCCCAGATATGTTGCCGCACATTGATCAGGTATCCTATTGCCCGCGCAGTGCATCAGACCACTCCGCCTTGTTCATCAGTCTCCTTATAGGCCCCCCCAGCGACTCCCGCTTATGGCGCCTGCACCCGGCTTGGCTCCTATCCCCAGCGGTCCAGAGTACTGTTAGGGCAGCGCACAGCGAGTTCTGGGACGTACACTCAACTCATCCTGATCCTCTTCTAGTCTGGGACTCGTACAAGTCCTCGGTGCGGGGAGCATTCATGTCGGGGGTAGCTGGCCATAGGAAGTCCTTAAATGCGCAGGAGGAGAGGTTGACCGCTGCACTGGTGACCGCAGAAAAGGAATATCTAGATAAACCTACTCCAGGGAATAAAAAGACTTGGGCTCAGGCGCAGAGGAACCATTTAGCTGTAGCGAAGGAGCGCACCAGCAAGCGCCTGCAAGCCAGGGAAGCGTCCATCTTTGAATTCGGAGATAAAAACGGGAAGCTGCTTGCGTATCTCTCGCGGGCTGAACGTCCTTGTGCTTCCGTTCCCTCTATTATTGATGGTAACGGAGCCTTGATTACAGAACCCCGGGCCATTAACATGGTATTTTATGAATTCTATTCCTCTCTTTACAGCTCCAGATTGTCCGCCTCTTCCGTCGAGATTTCCAGATTCCTTGACAGTCTTCCACTATGGAGGCTCACACCGGCACAGTCTTCGGAGCTTGATGCCCCGCTCTCGGCGGAGGAGGTGGAACTGGCCATCCAATCGTTGCCCCCCGGTAAGACTCCTGGACTTGATGGGCTGGGAGGTGAGTGGTATAGGGATAACTGTGAGACTCTGGTCCCCCTTCTCCTTAGCCTGTACTCCGATGCGTTTGACAGCGGTTCCCTCCCCGACTCCATGCGAGAGGCCCTTATTGTAGTTCTTCCCAAGCCTGGCAAGGACCCTCTGCTTCCCGACTCATACCGTCCAATTTCCCTCCTAAACTCAGATGTTAAGATACTAGCAAAAATTCTGGCGACAAGGCTTAACAAAGTAATATTATCATTGGTTCACCCAGACCAGACAGGCTTTATGCCTGGGAGGGGAACTGACATAAATATACAAAGACTACACCTGAACATTGCAGAAGCAGAGCGGTCTCCAGACCCTGGGTTTATATTATCCTTAGACAATTGTAAGGCGTTTGACTCAGTAGAGTGGACATATTTATGGACCCTCCTGCCTAGAATGGGTTTTGGCCCTCGATTTACAGCATTAGTTAAACTACTGTATAATGATCCCAAGGCTAGGGTACGGACTAATCTTAACATCTCACCTACTCTCCCTATGGCCAGGGGCACTAGACAGGGTTGCCCACTATCTCCCCTCCTCTTCGCACTCGCCATTGAACCCCTTGCTGTGGCGATCCGCCACTCTGAGGGCATTAAGGGCATAACTAGAGGTACTATTATTGAGAAGGTATCTCTCTATGCTGATGATACACTTGTATATCTTGGAGATGTGGGCCCCTCTCTGGAATCCCTTCTGTCCTTGATAGAACGCTATGGGGGGTTCTCAGGCCTTCGGGTTAACTGGGACAAATCAGCCCTCTTTCCCTTATCTGATGTAGGGGTACACTCCCTCCCCGTCCCAGTCCAGGTGGTGTCCACCTTTAAATATCTGGGAGTCCAGGTGTCACGCAAGGTCCAGGCATTTACAGAGTTAAACATTACACCCCTGATAACTGCAACTGAATCGCGTCTAAAAGCCTGGTCCACTCTCCCCTTGTCTCTGTACGGGCGTATTAACATATTTAAAATGATTTTTCTTCCAAAATTCTTATACCTTTTTCACGCTTGTCCTATACTGCTTCCAAAGAGCCTGTTTAAACGCATAGACGGCATTCTCAGGTCCTTTTACTGGCAGTGTAGTGCCCCACGATTCAGTTTAGCGCTGCTTCAGGCTCCCAAGGCTAGGGGTGGACTGGCTGCCCCGGATCTGTATCTTTATTACCTGGCTTCCCAGCTAGTATATGCCCAGTGGTGGATAGATATAGACATGGGTAATGCAGCTACTGCACTGGCTGGTGCCCTGGTAGGTTCCTACGAGGCCCTTACAAACTTGCTGTACAGATACAAGTCCCCATCTGATACCCCACTTCCCCTACGTACGGTAGCGGTGTGCTGGCGTAGGGCGCAATCCCTGGTAGAACCGAGCAGCTCTCCCCCTCTCTCGCCCAGGACTCCATTGTGGCTCAATCCGTGGCTTTCTCACTTCCTCTCCCTCCCGGGCTGGACAATGTGGGGGGCGGCGGGGGTGAAATTTGTAGGCCAGCTATTATCTCCGGAAGCAGAATTACTCAGCTTTAACGAAATAAGGGAGAGACATACTGTACCCATTACGGCCAGCTTCCATTACACGCAACTGCGACATGCATTCAAAGCCCAATTCGGCTCCTTCAGCCTGACAGTGAAATTCTCCAAACTAGAGACTCTGATGAGTACCCCGGACCTCCCTAAGCCACTCACTCAGTGCTATGCTCTCCTGCAAGAGCAAAAGTCCAGACCATTTGATAGAGCCCGTGAACGCTGGAGACAGGATATCCCTGACCTGTCAGATGATGACTGGAGGGAGGTCGAACTGTCCTACTTCACATCTGTAGTGAGCGCGAGGGACTTCCTGATCCAATCTAAATTCCTCCATCGAGTATACTTCACCCCTGCTAGACTATTCCGCATGGGAGCAATGCCCAATGATCTTTGCTTTCGCTGTCAGGCTGAAGTCGGATCCTTCCTGCATTGTGTCTGGTCCTGCCCTAGGGTCCATGTCTTCTGGTCCGAAGTGCTGGAGTTCCTAAATGTACACTTTGATTTCCCACGATTACTGTCTCCCTCTGTGTGTCTCCTCGGTATCATAAATGAAGTTATCAATGGCCACTATGACAAAATTTTCTTTAGGTTTGTATTATACTACGCCCGAAAAGTGGTGGTGATGACCTGGAAGGACCAGGAGCCCCCTCCATTAAAAAGATGGATACTACTTATTAACAGTGTCATTCCCCACTACCGGTCCCTGTATACCAACAGGAAGTGTCCCCAGAAGTTTGATCGCATCTGGTCCAGATGGTGCGCGACTCCCCATACTGCCTTATAATCACGTGTGATATATACTCCTCTCCATGATGAAGGAGACTGAGCGTGCTGGTGTGTGTGTGTGTGACTGATTGTCTATGTGTCAATAGTTATTTGTGTTGTATCAGGATGTCTGGCTGTAGTATCCTGCTGTCATTTACTGTAATATCCCTCGGTTAGTTTTGAAACGCAGTAAGAACCTGATTGTTACCATGGTTGTTGCTTAATAATCCTGTAATGGGGGGAAAGAAATATGTGACAGACAATCTTGTTCTTCGATTTTGTTTATTTTAATTGTATAAAATTTCAAAATTGCAAAAATAAATTCTTTTAAAAAAAATAAGCATACTTGTACTGCAATGATGAACATTGTGTGATCGGGTCCCCATGACGTCATTGAAGATCGAGAAACCCAGAGATATTTACATCCGCGGTGGGCGTTTAGAGGGATTCTTGCTGCCAGCACTGGTCGTGAGTGCTACTGGTGGACATTCCCATTCAGGTTTGAGACCCGAGCCTAACTTTTGTTCACGGTTTGGATGCACTCGGTGAACCCAAGCCTCGTCCATTCATCCCTTCTTATAACATTCTCAAATTGTAAGTTTCATTTGATTTTAACAACTTGTTCTTGTTTCGTTATTATTTTTGTCAATGAGCGTTTATGCCCCAAAACTTAAAATGTATTCCTTATCAGATAGCCTTTTGGAGACCTCTGGACAACCCATTCAAGTAGAAAGATTCACACTGAAAATGTTTATGTAGGTAATTTGTGCTTTGCTTTTCTAGCGAGTTTTTATTACATATAAATCTTTTTAGTGATAAGTATCTGACTGCACACACACAAAGGGCATAACAGAAGTAAACTCCTCTCTGCAAGTGGTTGACAGCTACTGGACTTTCATAGGTGATGGATGAGATTCCAAGAACAGATACATGGGATTAAGAACAGGTGGAGATGGGCTACATCTTGTGATAAATCAAAATAATTTAGCTCTGAAAATATTTTAGTAGTTTGCAGATTACTGGATGCTAAACTGGGGATCAATTTTACCATTTCCTGGAATCGAAACAAACAGAAACTATAGAGAGAGACCATAATATTGTATATAAAGTGAATTATTATTCAATTACATGACCTATTACACAACTTTTAAAACAATGTAATAGTTACTGTAATAGTTTCTAACTACCTATCACTTTTCTCTTCCACATAGTTTTCATATCATACAAGGAGATTGCTTCAGTATGGCCTGATGTGCACGATGGAGTCATAAGTAGTTTAAGTTGACTTAAGCTTCTGAAAAGCTTTGATCCCAGTGACTGTGCACATTTTAATAATAGAGATGTAAAAATTTTAGTAAAAGGTATCATATAAATAATCCCAGTTATATGTTTGACTTTAGATGATCACAGGAAAAATAGAATAAAACCTTTTAAAACTTAACTTTTATTTACATATGATTCAAAATGGACCCTCAAAATTGGTCTCGCAGAACACAGAAATGTGAACTTTTTGTTTGTTTCAGGGACATGGCACCTCAGGGCCGGCAGCTTCCGGCCACCTGGCACAACTACCCGTCCCTTGTGGATGGACATGGTGGAAGTTGTTGGAGCCGAGGTACCATGCCCTGTAAACAAACAAGAACACGGCACCGAGAGACTGCAGTGCGTTACACCGGTAGCGTCTGAGGAAGCGGGTAAAGTTTTTTTTTTTGTGCCCTCCGCTCTGGCCTGGCCCGGCCCGGCCCAGCCACCTCAATATTTTTGAATAGTCTCAGGCAACCCCTTCAAAGATTCTTGTCTTTACAATGACACCTGAATCATGGTTCTAGGTGCTATAGAGGCTAAGGTTAAGTCTGAATTGATCCTTACCCTCCAGCCTGTTAATGTGATTTATCTACACAGATATAACAAAAAAAAAAACAAAAAACAGCAGTGCCATTTCTTATGGCTCTAACTGTGCAGCCCAAATGTCACTTTATTCTTTGGGTCAATATGGCAATATGGTTACGGAGATATAGAATACTGAATTTATTTAGATTTGTTATGTTATAATACCTTTACAAAAAATAAAATATTTCCTGAAACAAAAATTTTCTTTGTATTACTGTATTTTTACATAAACTGTAACTTTTTTATATCATTTTGAGAAATGTACATCCTTCTGTCTACATTTTTAAATTTCCCTGGGTGACAAAAAGATAAAAATGCAATGATTTAGATGTTTTCTTATTTACGACATTCACTGTGTGAGATATTTTGATCTGTGATCTATGGAAAGAGGGTGTATTTTAACTTTATATTTTAGTTTTAAAAATGTAAACTTTTTTGGTAATTGAACCTTAGGAAGTCTGATTGGATATGCAATAAACTCCAATACTGTTGCAGTCAAAGTAAGGCATGGCTCAGACTGACTAATCTCAGGCTAGATATGACTTATTTCAAGCAATAAATTCATCTTTTTAGCTAGTTTACATATGACTTTGGGGGTAATGTAATATTGTGTGTGTGCATGTGCATGTGTGTTTATGTATTTCCACTAAGGGAATCTGCACTGTTGCGTTTACAATCACCAAATTTTGCACAGCCGCTCTATGTGACTCAGGGAACAACTAAGTTTTGAGCTGAAATTTTCACCCCTCGCTTTCCAAAATACACTTATTAACCAACATATACAGGAGCCATTGTCTGCTGCTGCTGTGGCAGTTGGAAGCTGAGCCATGATTGGTTGCTATTTTACCACCGGTCATCAATATGAGCTCTGAGCTTTGATTGGTTACTAAAGGAAATGAGTATAAGATGCCTATGTGTGAGATAAGATGGATAGGGATACAGAGATAGGGGTAGATTTATCAGAAATGTCTGAGGTAAAACTCTTCTAGTTGCCAATGGAAACCAATCAGAGATCAGCTGTAATTTTATAAACAGCTGCAGGAAAATGAAACTTAAGCTCTGATTGGTTGCTCTGCTCTCAGCCACTTCTGAAATGTCTCTGCATAGACAAAGTGACAGTCAGAGACAAAGACGGTCAGATACAGTCAAAGACAGATAAATACGAAGACAGTCACAGTCAGAGACAAAAACAGACAGAGAAAATCAGAGTCAGACAGAGATAATCAGAGGCAGACAGAGACACTCAGAGACAGAATCAGTTGGAGACACAAAAAGTCAAAGATAACAGGAATCAGAGATAGTTAAAGAGAGACAGACACAGTCATTGACAGAAACGGTTAGAGACAGACAGTCAGAGGCAGTTAAAGTCAGAGATGCTCAGAGACCATCATAGACAAACGCTCAGACACAGAGACAGTCAGAGACCCTCAGAGACTGAAATAGTCGCAGAGACAGTCAGAGAGACAAAGACAGTCAGGGAGAGATAGTCAGAGAGCGGTAGATACATATAAAATAATTTTTGTTAACCCATTATATTTTATTAGCTAACAGCAGTTATTATCCCGGGCAATGCCAGGAGCTACAGCTAGTTATTAACATAAAAGAGAATTTAAAGGATATTTTATACTCTACCTGATGGTGAATATAGTTCCTTTAACATACAATATGTTTAAAGTGATAATGGAAATAGACACTGGCCCTTCATACACTTAAGTTTGAAAACCATTTCCATTTTTGAGATAACATGCATTCTGGTATGAGTGAGTGCTTTAAGCCAAACATCAAGTCTGAATAAAGTGTTTTTATAAATATTTATTTCAAAATAATTGTCCCATTCTTTAGTCATTGGTTTATTTTTACCCATGCAATTCAAACACTTCACAACAATTTATAAAGGGGTGAAAAAGTTATAAAACAAACGTTGGAATCAAAGACGAAAAGAAGGGTTAATATACAACTTTTTGTTGCATAAATAATTATCCCTTGTATATTGTCAAGTGCCCTTATCTAAAGTTTGAAAGTAAATCAAATGGTAATTTTTTTTTCAGTGATTTTTTTTACTGTATTTATTATAGTGTTTAAAATCATCATAATAAAATCATGGAGTTATTTTACACATTATTGGGATTTCTAAAGAAATAGGATTTCCAGGATTTATTAGCAAGTCATATATTCCAAAAACTCCACACTCCAAACTATTTTACTGTGTAAATCTTAAGTACAAAAGTGAGAAAACTCTTACTATTAATAGCTCCGCTATAAAAATCTCCAGCCGGTGGTTAGTGTCCAATATTTAGTCTACAAGCAGGGTAGAGAAGGATATTTAAAGTAAAAAAAAACATTAGACAGAAGCTACAGACTCAGAATTTCTAGAAGAGTCAGAGATGTACAGTGATATTAACATATTATAGTGCGCTTGTCTGTTTTTGTTGTCCTGGCAACCTCAGACAGGAAGGGGGCAAAGGAAACCCTTGAAAGGTTAAAGGGAACATGTCATCAGCAATTGGCCTAATAAAGCATTACCATAATATGATCAAACAGCATAATACCTTTTAGTTTTTGTTTCTTTCTTGGCACAATGTGGTGGCATCATCCAGAAAATCAACTTTGAAGTGAGCCTTAAATTGGTTGTATAAAGTCAAGGAGGCGGAGAGTTTAACACTGAATTCAAAGTGGAAAGCCCTGAACACCTTCTCCTGTGTGATTGACATCATAGGAGAAAACAGTGCACGGTCCAGCCAAGCTCCAAACACCGAGCATTTCTTTATTTAATGCATAATCGTGAAACAAACAGTCCACTCAGACAGACGGATAAAATGCCTACGTGTTTCGGACAGTCACCCTGTCCTTAGCCATGGCTAAAATACAATGGCATGGATTCACATTTATAGCCAAATACAAACAATAGTACCTCCCCCCCAATCACAGTCTCTTCCGATACCGCCCACAATCAGTTAACCATAGTACTCATATCTAGACATCTAATAATACAGCGATCCTAGTTCAAAAATGCCCAGGATAGAAAACAGATACATCATATAATATCTCACGGCATAAGACATTACATCAAATGAAGTGAGGAGATCTCAGCATCATGGACGAATCGTGTCCTGTCACATGACTTAGGTCACGTGACACGTCCATACCACATGATTAAAGTCACGTGTCACGCTATGAGTTGCATAGCAACCAGTGGCTGTATTGGCCTTATTTTGAGTCCTGATTGTGGGAAACGTATATCGCACGAAGGTTGTTGTGGCGGGGGGACCCAGATGAGAAGGAATAATGTCGGAGATCCAGGATGAAACCGCAGTAAGAAAATCCAGTAAGCCTCTCTGTTAGCTAGGTGGGCTCCAATGTTGCCACCTCTGATGTTCCTATGGACCTTTTCTATGGCATATGCACTGAGTGTCCCCTTTATGTAATTTGACAAAATGTTGTGATGCCCCGGATAGGTTTAGACCCGCAGGATTCAAAATATCATGTAGATGCTCCGAGAATCTAACTTTAAATTTGTGAGTCGTATGTCCAACATACATTAAATTGCACGTAGCACAATGTATGATATACACTACATTGTCAGAGTTACAGTTCAAAAGTTATTTTTTTTGAGAAATTTCCTTGTACCATCACTGGAAGAGAAAGACTTCTTTTTGTTGTCTCTGAATTTACATGTAAGACAATGAGAGGTGCCACATCTATAAAAAACTTTTTTCTCCTACGATTGTTATACCCCAGCAGAGGGGTGGCCCGTGCCGGACTTGACACCAGTTGGGGAGGTGAGCTGGCATTTGTCTTTTTTACTTACTTGGTGATTGACATCATGCATTGGACTTCAGGAGATCTGTCAAGTGAACCTTCAACTACAGTGAATGGAGCTTTCCGAGGAAGAGAGAGCTTGACTGCAGTGTTAAAATTTCTGCTTCCTTGACTTTATACAATCAGTTTACATGTCACTTCAAAGATGATTTTCTGGATGATGTCACCACACTGGGTCACGAAAGAAACACATTCTGGAAGGTTCAGCTGCTTGACAACATACGGTTAGTGGTTTATTAGGTCAATTTCTCCTGACAGGTTCTCTTTAAGGCTGAATCCAAGAGGTGGTGGGACCTTCAGATATTTCGTAGACAATTTGTAAATATATCTTATATGAAAATTTATTTTATAAAACTCTTATTTATAACAGAAATATCTGTAAAAACTCAAATGAAGTGAATATGAGTTACTGTATGTTGGAAAGGTTTCCGGCATAGAAACGATCCACATCATAAATCTGCAATTAATGAACATTAAGGAGTAAACGGGAAAAAAATCTTCAGCATAAAAGGATTTATGTTGTAGATTTTGAGTCTGCAAAATGTCTTGTGCTGCAAATTTTAACAGTGGATTTCTCCTTTTGCAATGCAAAACGTTTTCCCCACCCACAAATAAATCTTGGGTCTGTGGTGGACATTCCCCCAGCCATTATGCCCAGTTTCTCCCTATCTGCCCTATCAGTTAGCTACTTTTTGCATTATTAATATACCTATATGTTTTGTCTTATTTCCTACCTTTGTACAAATATATATATACTACAGTGTATGACTTGTAAATATGTACTGAACAGTAATTGACTGTTTATCTTGTTTCATTCCAGAAAATTATTTCGGAAAACTTTAAAAATGAATTATCATGATGAGCAAAAATGACTACAGTATGGCAGTAAATGGGGATTTTAAACATCATGTATTACAATGTGCAATGTGAGAATATATAGTGGAAAAAGAGACATCCTCAGGTCTTTGTTTGATCAGAGGCTGTCATAGCGATGGATTGCCACTTCTGATGACGTCGCGGGGAGCGACGATCCGAGCCAAGATGCCAGCGCCGCTGGCTCTTTAATGCCCCTGGCAGCTTTGCCGTTGGCGTTTGACCGGCTAACACCACCGATTGTAATATGCAGCAAACACATAGCGGCTATGGAGAGGGCTCAGCCCTCTCCCAGCACCCGCACTGGACTCGTGACATACAGATATGTCAAACGTTGGTAAGGTGTTAAAGGAAATCTTCTATAAAAATCCAGCATGACAAACCAGGGACAATCACTCATAGATCCAGACTCAACTGTGGAAATATTCTTATATTGAATATCCATGGCCTTCTTCCTTCTAAAACCAACTTTTAAAATAACGCTAATGAAACGCATTCCGGGGGGGGGGGGGGGCATTACCAGAGTTTACAGGGTGTTACACTGTGCTGGAGCTTTCCTCTACAACACTTGTCTAAGATTACAGAACACAGAGGGAGGGACAAGTGCTGAGGGAGCAGAAGGGGAGGGTAAGACAGTATAACAGCCTGTGAAACCAGAGCATGAAAAGTACTCATGTTAATACCCTCAAAACCCTCCTTATGAGCATAATTTTAAAAGTTGATTTTAGAATGAAGGTGGGCATATATAACAAACAGAAAAAGATTTGAAAGATAGAGAAATATAGTAACCGGGAAGGGTTATCCTTTGTTTTTTATGGTAGATTTATTTTAAAGTTTTTTTCAATGAAACTAATTTTTAGAGCTGGAATAAAGAACTTCAACTGTATGGTGAGAATAACAAAATCTCTCTCTCTCTCTGGCGAGCTAAGAAATAATAAAGATAGAACTTTTCGATAAAGAGTAAATAAAATATAGGTACAGAGCATTGCAATTCTATGGCACAGCATACAATTAGGTATCAAAAATTTTTAATTTTGAGAAAAAAGACTTCTTAAGGAGAATTTCTGCAGAACTAGAAAGCTGCTAACTTTTAGTGACCAGTCAAAATGACAGGATCTTGTACTTTTTAAGAAATGTGGATAGTAAAATGGAAAATTCTAAAAAAAAAAATTCTAAAAATTATGTTAAACATAAAAACTTGGTTTAAACGTAAGTCATTTTCTAGAAACACCTTCTCTTGCCAAATGAGCCAATCACGTAGACAAAGTCTTTTTATTCACTCTATCAAAGCGCCAGAGTATTTCTGAGCTGTGAAAGAAATATTTACTTTCTCTGAAGTGTTTAGCCAAAGTGTTAAAACATATCCCATTATAAAAGTGGCTTCATTTAAGTGATATTTGCAGAAGCAGAGACAAGTGCTTAGTATGTCCACAAAAAGTGCTGTCAGGAAGTGTGAAATTGCCAGGATTATGCTCATCCCTTAAGAATGAAAACATACTACAATTACTAAGAATTTATATATAACGAACCTGTCATGTGTCTCATTTTACAACCTTTGTATATTTAAAATGGAAATTCTGTTAAACATAGCTGTGACGTTCTCCGTACCGAGTCACTGGAATGAAATGCAGTTTACATATTTGTTTGATGGCTCATATTTCCCGAAAGTTCGATTAGCATGAGCTCCACCTCTCAGGATATAATGTGCTACAATGTAATGTATGAATGGAATGATGACAATCAACACCCCAACAGTGCTCACCCAGACCCCCTCATAAATGTAATGGAGTGGGGAGAAGAACCTCTCTACATCATTTCCCCAGTTCAACTATAGCAGTAGAAGGACCCAAATGTAAACCTTGGAAGTGTCGAATGTTGCCAGTGCTCAAACAAGTAAACAATCCGAGGAGATTGATCAATGAAGCATATCAAGCAAACCTGGCGGCACAGCTGATCGGCACTCGACTGTAGTGGAGAGCGATGTAGTGGAGGCTCTCCACTACAGCCTAGTGCCGATCAGCTATGCCACCAGGTTTGCTTGATATACTTCATTGATCAATCTCCTCGGATTGTTTACTTGATTGAGCGCCGGCAACATCTAACACTACCAAGGTTTACATTTGGGTCCTTCTACTGCACCATGATAGGGTGTTCTGGTTCTCCTGGAGCAGACTACCACTAGGAAGTGGATGTTGGCAGCCATTCTGAGAGTCTATGCAAAGTGCAAAATGAGCGCTAGAATGTGAGAGCTTTTACCTTCTAACTATCCACATGTTTAATTGATATATTACACTAGGACAGCGCTCTTTTGTCTTTTTCTTTTCTTTCTGCATCTGACCACATATTTGGAGCACAATAGCACTCCAGTAGTGGTTTGACCTTCAACCAGTTCAACTATAGGTCACTGGTATAAGTCCCCATCTTGATTTATAGATCAAAGGAAAATGTTGCATAATTTATATTTCAGCTTCTGCAATGCAATACACGTGGAATGGGAGATCTCGTCAGTCACGGCGCTGCGATATCCAGAGGCCACTCGCAAACTGTAGGTAGACGTCTAACTGTTTTTATTGAATCACTACGCGTTTCGGCCCCGGTCCGGAGCCTTCCTCAGATTTAAAAGACATATACAGGTGTAAAAGACATATACATATAGGTATATGTCTTTTACACCTGAGGATGGCTCTGTACCGGGGCCGAAGCGTATAGTGATTCAATAAAAACAGTTAGAAGTCTACCTACAGTTTGCGAGTGGCCTCTGGATATCGCAGCGCTGTGACTGACGAGATCTCCCATTCCACGTGTATTGCATTGCATCGGCTTGTTGGTCCATCTTCCTGGGAGAACGGACCAAAACCTGAATCTTGTGGCTGTCAGCATCTCCTGATGCCCAAAAACATCTAAAAACATCTAAGAGCATAACTGCTCGTTGATACGCCCAGACTCTTCCAAACACCAGGTGAGAGTCATTATCCTTCTTCCTATCACTGTCATATCAAAGAAACACTTGAGTCTTTTTGCGCTTTTGTTTCTTCTCTGTTCTTTGATCCTCCTACCCCCTCCGAGAAGAAACACTCGGACCCAGCATCTACCCATATTTCAGCTTCACCAATGTCCCTAAAAATTACACGCAGGCTTCTGCAGTTCCTATGTCAACGGCTAAGAGGTGGTATCACTACAACAGGAAGCAATTACCTAATTCCTAAAAATGTATAACTTATCTATTTAAGCTCAATTTTGTGACTAATGACAATGGTGTATTGTTTTAGTAATTTTTTTTATAGCATTATGGGTTTTGTATCAGATCCGCTCAGTTCTCTTCATAGCACAGATCCTGCAGCCTCCTTGCAGAGGATTATGGGACCCTTAATATTCTTGGTCTTGGGGAAGGTCTTTATCGAAATATTTTCATGAAGCCTAATCACAATAAAGTATTTTCTCTGCCAGTATGATTGGGCACTTATGAATCGTTCACATGGTTGTTGTCAAATTTGAGTCCATATTTATCGACTACTCGATCAATTTACAGTCCAAAATCGACTGCACATATGTCTCTACTTTTGCTATTACAACTTCTTCTGTCATAAAGTAATTTTAAGTTGCTCAATAGAGATCACTTAAAATCAGGATCATATTTTCTAGCCAAGCTTATTTTTGAGCAGTCATTGTTTTCTACTAGACTCATTGCACATAACATTCATGCATGATGAATCTCATAAAGAGCCCCTGTTACATTGTCATTCTTCCCACAGCCGAAATGTGTCACTGCAAATCACGAACATATTGTAATAAATAGCAGTTCCCCATAAAATCATCACTAAGTAGGATTCATTCAGTTGTCATCTTCTGTCAAGATGTTGGGAGAATGATTCAGCATACATTTTTGTGAAAAGAGTTAAAATGATATATCCATAGTGAGCAGAGGTGTCATATATGGAGTGAGAATGTAAGTGACTACTATGGGGTCAACAGTATTATCTTTCACACAGTTTTTCCAGTTTTTGACCACCATAAACACAAGTCTTTGGCAATGATGTCAAATGAAGATTCCAGTGAGAAGTGTGTGTAGCATGCTTCCCCTTATGGTGGCTGAAGAAAGCAAGTTATCATTTAAAGGGGTATTCCGGGACTATGAACGTCTGATACAAAAACCCATAATGCTGTAAATAAATATAACAAAACTCAAAGTCCTTAACCCCTTAACGCTCTGCGCCGTAGCTCTACGGCGCAGAGGTATAAGGGATGTATGAAGAGGGCTCACGGGCTGAGTCCTCTTCATACAGAGGTGGGGGTTTTTGCATTTTGCACAAAACCCCCACCGCTAATAACCGCGGTCGGTGCTTGCACCGATCGCGGCTATTAACCCTCTAAACGCCGCCGGCAAAGTCGTCGGCGGCGTTTAAAAGACGGCGGCGCGCGGGCGCCGCCATCTTTTTTCCGATCGCCATGCCCCGAACGTCATCGGGGGGGGGGGGCGGCGATCAGTTACCATGATAGCCTCGGGTCTTCTTTTGACACGAGGCTACATGGCTTATGCAGGTTCGTTACAATGAGCCAGTGGCTCATTGTAATGTATGACCTGCAAAAATGCCATATATTGCAATACTGTAGTTTTGCAGTATATGGTAGGAGCGATCTGACCATCTAGGGTTAATGTACCCTAGATGGTCTAAAAAATAGTGAAAAAAAAAATAAAAAAAAAAGTTTAAAAAATAAAAAAAATTAATAAAATATTAAAAGTTCAAATCACCCCCCTTTCCCTAGAACAGATATAAAACATAACAAACAGTAAAAATCACAGACATATTAGGTATTGCCGCGTCCCAAAATGCCCGATCTATCAAAATATAAAAACGGTTACGGCCGGCGGTGACCTCCAAGGCGGGAAATGGCGCCCAAATGTCCCAAATGCGACTTTTACACCTTTTTACATAACATAAAAAATGAAATAAAAAATGATCAAAATGTCGCACAGACCTCAAAATGGTAGCAATGAAAACGTCGCCTCATTTCGCAAAAAATGACCCCTCACACACCTCTGTGCGCCAAAGTATGAAAAAGTTATTAGCGCCAGAAGATGGCAAAATTTTTTTTTTCTTTTTTGTACACATTCATTTAATTTTTGAAAATGTATTAAAACTAGAGATGAGCGAACATACTCGTCCGAGCTTGATGTTCGATCGAGCATTAGCGTACTCGTAACTGCTCGTTGCTCGGACGAGTATTTTGCCCGCTCGAGAAAATGGCAGCTCCCGCCGTTTTGCTTTTTGGCGGCCAGAAACAGAGCCAATCACAAGCCAGGAGACTCTGCACTCCACCCAGCATGACGTGGTACCCTTACACGTAGATAGCAGTGGTTGGCTGGCCAGATCAGGTGACCCTGGGATAGACTAGCCGCTGCCCGCGCTGCTCGGATCATTCTCTGTCTGGTTGCCGCTAGGGAGAGAGCTGCTGCTGGTCAGGGAAAGCGTTAGGGTGTTCTATTAGAATAGTGTTAGGCAGGAGTGATTCTACAAGAATCCAACAGCCCTTCTTAGGGCTACAATAAGGTTATAATTTCTTTTTTTTTTTATTTGCAGCTAGTACCATATTGTGAGGAATTTGCAGGGGGACTTGCTACCGTTGTGTTTAGCTCTTAGTGACACACATATCCACCTCAAACACCAAAGTGGGAAAATTTATTAGGGGTTTGAGTAGAATTAGGCACAGTCTGCCAGTTTCTTTTTATTTTACGTTTATTGTTTTAATAACTCAGTGTCATCTCATCTGGCATAGTAGTGTGCTGTAATACTTGGCTAGAAAATAGCCATAGGAGAATACAAACGGCTTAATTACGCCTACAGTAGCCTTATATATATTTGATTTCTGGTTGATCTGCTGGTGGCTGTAGTTGTTGCAGTGCATCTACTAGCAAATTGTGAGCAATTTGGAGTCAGACTTGCGACCACTGTGTTTTAGTGACGCACATATCCATCGCAAAGACCGAAGTGGGAAAATTTATTAGGGCCCGGGGTTGTATTTCAATTAGGCACAGTCTGCCATTTCCTTTTTTATTTTACGTTTATTTTTTTCATAACTCAGCGTCATCTCATCTGGCATAGTAGTGTGCTGTAATACTTGGCTAGAAAATAGCCATAGGAGAATACAAACGGCTTAATTACGCCTACAGTAGCGTTATATATATTTGATTTCTGGTTGATCTGCTGGTGGCTGTAGTTGTTGCAGTGCATCTACTAGCAAATTGTGAGCAATTTGGAGTCAGACTTGCGACCACTGTGTTTTAGTGACGCACATATCCATCGCAAAGACCGAAGTGGGAAAATTTATTAGGGCCCGGGGTTGTATTTCAATTAGGCACAGTCTGCCATTTCCTTTTTTATTTTACGTTTATTTTTTTCATAACTCAGCGTCATCTCATCTGGCATAGCAGTGTGCTTTCATACTTGGCTATAAAATAGCCATAGCAATAGGATAGCATCGTTTGGTTTTAAAAACTAAAAAACACCAAAAAAAAACAAAAAAAAAAAAAAAAGTTAAAAGAAAAATTCAAGTTATAACTCTCATTTTCAAAATGTTTAACCCGAGGGCTAGGGGTAGAGGACGAGGGCGGGGACGTGGGCGTCCAACTACTGCAGGGGTCAGAGGCCGTGGTCCTGGGCGGGGTGAGACACCACCTGCTTATGAGGGAGCAGGGGAACCCCGAGAGCTACACTCCCTAGGTTCATGTCTGAAGTTACTGGGACTCGTGGTAGAGCACTGTTGAGGCCAGAACAGTGCGAACAGGTGATGTCGTGGATTGCCGACAATGCTTCGAGCAATTTGTCCACCAGTCAGTCTTCCACGCAGTCCACCCATGTCACCGAAATCGGCACTCCTCCAGCTCCTGCACCTCAGCCTCCTCACCCCCAGTCTGCCCCCTCCCAGCAAAATTTGCCATTTGAACCGGCATACTCTGAGGAACTGTTTTCTGGACCCTTCCCACAGTCACAAACCACTTGTCCGGTTGCTGATGAGCAATTTTCCGATGCCCAGGTTTTCCACCAGTCGCAGTCTGTGGGTGATGATGACCTTGTTGACGTACTGGAAGAAGTGTGTAAAGAGGTGTCCGACGATGAGGAGACACGGTTGTCAGACAGTGGGGAAGTTGTTGTCAGGGCAGGAAGTCCGAGGGGGGAGCAGACTGAGGGATCGGAGGATGATGAGGTGACAAACCCAAGCTGGGTTGAGAGGCCGGGTGAACACAGTGCTTCTGAGACGGAGGAGAGTCCTCGACCAGAACAGGTTGGAAGAGGCAGTGGTGGGGCCAGACGGAGAGGCAGGGCCAGAGCTGGTGCATCAGCGCCAAATGTGTCAACTAGTGAAGCTCCCGTGGCGAGGGCTCCTGCGGCGAGGGCTAGATTTTCAGAAGTCTGGAGGTTCTTTAAGGAAACACCGGATGACCGACGGACTGTGGTGTGCCACATTTGCCAAACCAGGATCAGCAGGGGTTCCACCACTACTAGCTTAACTACCACCAGTATGCGCAGGCATATGAATGCTAAACACCCCACTCAGTGGCAACAAGCGCGTTCACCTCCGGCCGTGCACACCACTGCTCCTTCCCCTGTGTCAGCTGATAGTCAGCCCCCTGCCCAGGACCCTGCCACAAAAACCCCATCGTCGCCTCCACGATCCTCCACAGCATCCACCAGCGTTCAGCTCTCCATACCCCAGACGCTGGAGCGGAAACGCAAATATAGTGCAACCCACCCGCACGCCCAAGCCCTTAATGTGCACATCTCCAGATTGCTAAGCCTGGAGATGCTGCCCTATAGGCTAGTAGAGACCGAGGCCTTTCACAGCCTCATGGCGGCGGCCGCCCCTCGGTATTCGGTCCCCAGCCGCCACTACTTTTCCCGATGTGCCGTCCCAGCCCTGCACCAGCACGTGTCAGACAACATAATCCGTGCCCTGACCAACGCCGTTTCTGACAAGGTCCACCTGACCACGGACACGTGGACGAGTGCTGCCGGGCAGGGCCACTATATATCTCTGACGGCACATTGGGTTAACTTGGTGGAGGCTGGGACCGAGTGTGACCCTGCGGCTGGTCATATACTGCCGACGCCGAGGATTGCGGGGCCTACCTCGGTCCAGGTGTTTGAGGCCTACTATGCCTCCTCCTCCTCCCACCCCTCCTCCACCTCCTCCTCCGAACGACCATCCGTGGGCATGGCGCCATCAGTCGGTAGCTCTAGGCACAGCAGCAGTGCCGTCGCTAAGCGACAGCAGGCGGTGCTCAAACTGCTGAGCCTAGGCGATAAAAGGCACACCGCCCAAGAACTATTACAGGGCATCACGGCGCAGACTTATCTGTGGCTGGCACCGCTGAACCTGAAGCCAGGCATGGTTGTGTGTGACAACGGCCGTAACCTGGTGGCGGCTCTGCAACTCGGCAGACTGACACATGTGCCATGCCTGGCCCATGTGTTAAATCTGATAGTTCAGCGTTTCCTCAAGACATACCCCAATCTGTCTGATTTGCTCACGAAGGTGCGCCGCATCTGTGCGCATTTCAGGAAGTCCAGCACAGATGCTGCCGCTCTCAGGGCAGCGCAGCGCCGCCTCCAACTGCCCGCTCACCGACTGTTGTGCGACGTGCCCACGAGGTGGAATTCAACACTGACCATGTTATCCAGAGTTTACCAGCAGCGCCGAGCGATTGTAGACTGCCAGATGTCAACTTCCACCAGAACTGGTAGTCAGGTCAGTCAGCTTCCTCAAGTCTACAATGAGGAGTGGACGTGGAGTTCTGATATCTGTCAGGTGCTGAGTAACTTTGAGGAGTCAACACAGATGGTCAGTGGCGATGCCGCCATCATCAGCCTCACCATCCCGCTGCTTGGCCTGTTGAAAAACTCTCTGGTCAGCATGAAGTCGGAAGCTTTGCGCTCCTCACAAGAGACGGGGGAAGAAGATTCCCTTGTTGATAGCCAAAGCACCCTTAGGTCTGTTTCTCAGCGCATATCGGAGGAGGTGGAGGTGGAGGAGGAAGAGGAGGAGAATGTTGGCGAGACACAAGAGGGGACCATTGTTGAGTCCTTCACTGTTGAGCGTGTATGGGCAGAAGAAGAGGAATTGGAGGAGTTGGAGGAGGAGGAAATGGACAGTCAGGCCAGTGAGGGGAGCGAATTCTTACGCGTTGGTACTCTGGCGCATATGGCAGATTTCATGCTAGGCTGCCTATCCCGTGACCCTCGCGTTCAAAGAATTTATTCCAGCACCGATTACTGGGTGTTCACTCTCCTGGACCCACGGTACAAGCAAAATCTTTCCACTCTCATCCCTGGAGAGGAAAGGAGTGTGAGAATGCATGAATACCAGCAGGCCCTGGTGCACAAGCTGAAACAGTATTTCCCTTCTGACAGCGCTAGCGGCAGAGTGCGTAGTTCTGCGGGACAAGTAGCGAGGGAGAGTAGGCGAGCAGGCAGCTTGTCCAGCACTGGCAAGGGTACGCTTTACAAGGCTTTTGCCAGCTTTATGTCACCCCAGCAAGACACTGTCACCTGTCCCCAGTCTCGGCAGAGTAGGGCTGATCTTTACAGAAAGATGGTGAGGGAGTACGTAGCTGACCATACCATCGTCCTAAATGATCACACAGCTCCCTACAACTACTGGGTTTCAAAGCTGGACATGTGGCACGAACTGGCGCTGTACGCCTTGGAGGTTCTTGCCTGCCCTGCCGCTAGCGTCTTGTCCGAGCGGGTTTTCAGTGCAGCTGGTGGCATCATCACCGATAAGCGTACACGCCTGTCGACTGACAGCGCTGACAGGCTGACGCTTATCAAGATGAATAAAGCATGGATTTCTCCTAATTTCCAATCTCCAGCAGGTGAAGGAAGCTCAACCTGAATAATTTATCCACTCCTCCTCCTCATTTTCCTCCTTCTCCTGCTCTTTGTACAGTAAAGCAGAGGAAACTGGCTATTTTTTGACAGGGCCCACTGGCTCTACCTATAGTACTTTATGCATTTAATTTTTCTGGAGGGCCACCGACCCGGTCCCTGTTTTAAACAATTTTTGGGAGTGCCACATACAGGCACTCAATCTATTCCATTTTTCTGGAGGGCCACCTACCTGCTCCTCTGGTTTGAAAACTTTTTTGCACTGCCACATACAGGCACTCAATCTATTCCATTTTTCTGGAGGGCCACCTACCTGCTCCTCTGGTTTGAAAACTTTTTTGGACTGCCACATACAGGCACTCAATCTATTCCATTTTTCTGGAGGGCCACCTACCTGCTCCTCTGGTTTGAAAACTTTTTTGGACTGCCACATACAGGCACTCAATCTATTCCATTTTTCTGGAGGGCCACCTACCTGCTCCTCTGGTTTGAAAACTTTTTTGGACTGCCACATACAGGCACTCAATCTATTCCATTTTTCTGGAGGGCCACCTACCTGCTCCTCTGGTTTGAAAACTTTTTTGGACTGCCACATACAGGCACTCAATCTATTCCATTTTTCTGGAGGGCCACCTATCTGCTCCTCTGGTTTGAAAACTTTTTTGGACTGCCACATACAGGCACTATCCAAATTAAATTGTCTCCATAGCAGCCTCCACACGTTGTCTCCATTGCTTCCTCCAAAAGTCGTCCATATAGCTGCCTCCATACATCGTCCCTTTATCAAACGAGGTGTGTCAGGCAGAAATTTGGGTTGTTTTCATGGATTCCACATCAAAGTTGTTAACTTTGTCGCCACCCAGCTGTGTTATCCACAAAATATACTGGCAAACTTTTATCATTTACCAATATTATTTCAGCGCTTCTTGCGCTTCTGTTTACATTCCCCTCACCCGCCATATCCTAAACTTATAAGAACGCTACTACACTTGATCTTATACAAAAGGTTCTTAGAAGTGCTGTTTGGGGAGTAGCCTAGAGACACGGGCTTGGATTGGCGAAAGCTCGCCTGGCAGCGGAGCGCCAGCTCCATGCCAAGATCCAACTAACATAGTTTTAACTGCAGCACCTTTAATCTACTACTAGTTCACTGCCTCCATACATGGTCCCCTTATCAAACGAGCTTTGTCAGGCAGAATTTTGGGTTGTTTTCATGGCTTCCACAACAATCTTGTTAACTTTGTCGCCACCCTGCTGTGTTATCCACAAAATATACTGGCAAACTTTTATCATTTACCAATATTATTTCAGCGCTTCTTGCGCATCTATTTACATTCCCCTCACCCGCCATATCCCAAACTTATAAGAACGCTACTACACTTAACTTGGTGCACGCTGGGACCGAGTCTGACCCTGGGGCTGGTGATATACTGCCGACGCAGAGGATTGCGGGGCCTACCTCGGTCCAGGTCTCAAAGGCCTACTATACCTCCTCCTCCTCCCACCCCTCCTCCACCTCCTCCTCCTCCGAATTACCATCCGTGG
Organism: Engystomops pustulosus; assembly: GCF_040894005.1. Taxonomy (NCBI): domain Eukaryota; kingdom Metazoa; phylum Chordata; class Amphibia; order Anura; family Leptodactylidae; genus Engystomops; species Engystomops pustulosus. Next base: position 50,075,454 of record NC_092415.1, read on the forward strand.
CCATGGCGCCATCAGTCGGTAGCTCTAGGCACAGCAGCAGTGCCGTCGCTAAGCGACAGCAGGCGGTGCTCAAACTGCTGAGCCTAGCCGATAAAAGGCACACCGCCCAAGAGCTATTACAGATGTAATGTAACAGAGCACAACATTTGTATGGAACAACAGGAGTGAGGTCCCTGCTCGCCAGAGCTTACGGTTTATGAAGATGATGGGGTAACACGAGGTAAAAGAATTTTTAATGGTCAAGCCATTCTTCTTAGGGAATAGAACAAAATATAATAAATGGAATTGCTGTCGCTTGAACCACTCAGCCATCACCAGGTCCAGGGTGAATGGGACTGCATAGAAGTCTGGTGCCTGTTCATAGTATCATAGTATATAAGGCTGGAAGGAGACGCAAGTCCATCAAGTCCAACCTTCAAGAATTAAATAAATGTTTTATCCCCATAACCCGTGATATTTTTTCTCTCCAGAAAGTCATCCAGGCCTCTCTTGAACATGTACATAGAGTCGGCCATAACAACCTCCTGCGGCAGAGAGTTCCATAGTCTCACTGCTCTTACAGTAAAGAACCTTTGTCTATGGTGATGGTAGAATCGCCTCTCCTCTAGGCGTAGAGGATGCCCCCTTGTCCTGGTCACAGGCCGAGGTATAAAAAGATCTTTGGAGAGATCCGTTCAGGTATTTGTACATTGTAATGAGGTCTCCCCTCAGTCGTCTTTTTTCTAAACTGAATAATCCCAAATTTTGTAATCTGTCAGTGTATTCTAATCCCCCCATTCCCCTAATAATCCTGGTTGCTCTCCTTTGCACCCGTTCCAGCTCTATTATATCCTTTTTATACACTGGTGCCCAAAACTGTACACAATATTCCATGTGTGGTCTGACCAGGGATTTGTATAAGGGCAAAACTATGTCTTTATCATGAGAATCTATTCCTCTCTTGATACATCCCATTATTTTATTTGCTTTAGCAGCAGCCGCCTGGCTCTGGTCACTAAAATTAAGTTTACCATCCACCAATACGCCCAAGTCCTTTTCAGCTTCAGTTTTACTAAGTAATTGACCGTTTAGAACATAATTATACTTTTTGTTTCCATGGCCCAAGTGCATAACTTTACATTTATCTACATTAAACCTCATCAACCATTTCTCTGCCCATCCCTCAAGCTTCCACAAATCCCTCTGTAATGCTAAACTATCGACCTCAGTATTTATTACTTTACACAGCTTAGTATCATCTGCAAATATTGAAACTTGACTGTGTAAACCCACTACAAGGTCATTAATAAATATATTAAAAAGAAGTGGCCCCAATACTGACCCCTGTGGCACTCCACTGGTAACATCAACCCAATCTGAGAATGTGCCATTAATGACCACCCTCTGTTTTCTATCACTAAGCCAATTACTTACCCAGATACACAGATTTTCTCCTATTCCCAGCAGTCTCATTTTGTATACCAACTAGAGATGAGCGAACACTAAAATGCTCGGGTACTCGTTATTCGAGACGAACTTTTCCCGATGCTCGAGTGCTCGTCTCGAATAACGAACCCCATTGAAGTCAATGGGAGACTCGAGCATTTTTCAAGGGGACCAAGGCTCTGCACAGGGAAGCTTGGCCAAACACCTGGGAACCTCAGAAAAGGATGGAAACACCACGGAAATGGACAGGAAACAGCAGGGGCAGCATGCATGGATGCCTCTGAGGCTGCTTAATCGCACCATTATGCCAAAATTATGGGCAACAGCATGGCCATGACAGAGTGACAGAATGAAGCTAGATAGCATGTAAAACATCCAATAATTGACCCTGACACTATAGGGGACGGCATGCAGAGGCAGAGGCAGCGGCAGCAGGCTAGAGAGTGGCATGGCGACATACCCTAATTGGACTCAGGCTTCAAACCAATGGGTGTCAGAGAGGAACCAAAGGAGGTGAGCAAGAAGCGCTCAAATAATATCGGTACATGATAAAAGTTTGCCAGTATATTTTGTGGATTACACAGCAGGGTGGCGACAAAGTTAACATGGAAGCCATGAAAACAACCCAAAATTCTGCCTGACACAGCTCGTTTGATAAGGGGACCATGTATGCTTACAGTTCATGCCAGTCGCTGCACTGGCTGCCAGTCTCCTTTCGAATACAGTTTAAAATAATAATAACCCTCATCCATAAAGCTCTGTATAATGCTGCACCCCCCTACCTCTCCTCTCTTATCTCAGTCTATCGCCCAACCCGTGCTCTTAGATCCGCCAGTGATCTTAGATTAACCTCTACCCTAGTGCGGACCTCCCACTCGCGTCTCCAAGACTTCTCTAGAGCTGCACCAATTCTATGGAATGCTCTGCCCTGGACTATCAGACTAATACCTAACCTCCAAAGTTTCAAACGTGCTCTTAAAACCCATTTCTTTAGGCAAGCCTATAACACTCATTAACTGCATGAAGTTTTAACTCTTCTACTAACCCGTCCTGTGTCGTCCTCCCATCTGTTATCCAGCAACCAACAGGCACCAGACTTCTCTGCAGTCCCATTCACCCTGGACCTGGTATATAAGATGACGGCTGAGTGGTTCAAGCGACAGCAATTCCATTTATTATATTTTGTTCTATTCCCTAAGAAGAATGGCTTGACCATTAAATATTCTTTTACCTCGTGTTACCCCATCATCTTCATAAACCGTAAGCTCTGGCGAGCAGGGACCTCACTCCTGTTGTTCCATACAAATGTTGTGCTCTGTTACATTACATTTGTATTTGTTTCCTATGATTTGTAAAGCGCTACAGAATATGATGACGCTATATAAATAAAGATTATTATTATTATTATTATGGAGGCAGTGAACTAGTAGTAGATTAAAGGTGCTGCAACTATGTTAGTTGGATCTTGGGATGGAGCTGGCGCTCTGCAGCCAGGCGAGCTTTTGCCAATCCAAGCCCCTGTCTCTAGGCTACTCCCCAAACAGCACTTCTAAGAACCTTTTGTATAAGATCAAGTGTAGTAGCGTTCTTATAAGTTTAGGATATGGCGGGTGAGGGGAATGTAAACAGATGCGCAAGAAGCGCTGAAATAATATCCCTAAATGGTAAAAGTTTGCAAGTATATTTTGTGGATTACACAGCAGGGTGGCGACAAAGTTAACAACTTTGATGTGGAATGCCCTGTAATAGCTCTTGGGCGGTGTGCCTTTTATCGCCTAGGCTCAGCAGTTTCAGCACCGCCTGCTGTCGCTTAGCGACGGCACTGCTGCTGTGCCTAGAGCTACCGACTGATGGCGCCATGCCCACGGATGGTAATTCGGAGGAGGAGGAGGTGGAGGAGGGGTGGGAGGAGGTATAGTAGGCCTTTGAGACCTGGACCGAGGTAGGCCCCGCAATTCTCTGCGTCGGCAGTATATGACCAGCCCCAGGGTCAGACTCGGTCCCAGCCTGCACCAAGTTAAGTGTAGTAGCGTTCTTATAAGTTTGGGATATGGCGGGTGAGGGGAATGTAAACAGATGCGCAAGAAGCGCATGATGCGCATGGAGCTGGCGCTCCGCTGCCAGGCGAGCTTTCGCCAATTCAAGCCCCTGTCTCTAGGCTACTCCCCAAACAGCACTTCTAAGAACCTTTTGTATAAGATCAAGTGTAGTAGCGTTCTTATAAGTTTAGGATATGCCGGGTGAGGGGAATGTAAACAGATGCGCAAGAAGCGCTGAAATAATATCCCTAAATGGTAAAAGTTTGCCAGTATATTTTGTGGATAACACAGCAGGGTGGCGACAAAGTTAACAACTTTGATGTGGAATCCATGAAAACAACCCAAATTTCTGCCTGACACACCTCGTTTGATAAAGGGACGATGTATGGAGGCAGCTATATGGACGACTTTTGGAGGTAGCAATGGAGACAACGTGTGGAGGCTGCTATGGAGACAATTTAATTTGGATAGTGCCTGTATGTGGCAGTCCCAAACATTTTTCAAACCAGAGGAGCAGGTAGGTGGCCCTGCAGTAAAATGGAATAGATTGAGTGCCTGTATGTGGCAGTCCCAAAAATGTTTCAAACCAGAGGAGCAGGTAGGTGGCCCTGCAGTAAAATGGAATAGATTGAGTGCCTGTATGTGGCAGTCCCAAAAATTTTTCAAACCAGAGGAGCAGGTAGGTGGCCCTCCAGTAAAATGGAATAGATTGAGTGCCTGTATGTGGCAGTCCCAAAAATGTTTCAAACCAGAGGAGCAGGTAGGTGGCCCTGCAGTAAAATGGAATAGATTGAGTGCCTGTATGTGGCAGTCCCAAAAATTTTTCAAACCAGAGGAGCAGGTAGGTGGCCCTCCAGTAAAATGGAATAGATTGAGTGCCTGTATGTGGCAGTCCCAAAAATGTTTCAAACCAGAGGAGCAGGTAGGTGGCCCTGCAGTAAAATGGAATAGATTGAGTGCCTGTATGTGGCAGTCCCAAAAATTTTTCAAACCAGAGGAGCAGGTAGGTGGCCCTCCAGTAAAATGGAATAGATTGAGTGCCTGTATGTGGCAGTCCCAAAAATGTTTCAAACCAGAGGAGCAGGTAGATGGCCCTGCAGTAAAATGGAATAGATTGAGTGCCTGTATGTGGCAGTCCCAAAAATTTTTCAAACCAGAGGAGCAGGTAGGTGGCCCTCCAGTAAAATGGAATAGATTGAGTGCCTGTATGTGGCAGTCCCAAAAATGTTTCAAACCAGAGGAGCAGGTAGGTGGCCCTGCAGTAAAATGGAATAGATTGAGTGCCTGTATGTGGCAGTCCCAAAAATTTTTCAAACCAGAGGAGCAGGTAGGTGGCCCTCCAGTAAAATGGAATAGATTGAGTGCCTGTATGTGGCAGTCCCAAAAATGTTTCAAACCAGAGGAGCAGGTAGGTGGCCCTGCAGTAAAATGGAATAGATTGAGTGCCTGTATGTGGCACTCACAAAAATTGTTTCAAACAGAGGACCGGGTAGGTGGCCCTCCAGAAAAATTAAATGCATGAAGTACTATAGCAAGAGCCAGTGGGCCCTGTCAAAAAATAGCCATTTTCCTCTGCTTTACTGTACAAAGAGGAGGAGAAGGAGGAAAATGAGGAGGAGGAGGAGTGGATCAATTATTCAGGTTGAGCTTCCTTCACCTGGTGGAGATTGGAAATTCTGAGAAATCCAGCCTTTATTCATTTTAATAAGCGTCAGCCTGTCAGCGCTGTCAGTCGACAGGCGTGTATGCTTATCGGTGATGATGCCACCAGCTGCACTGAAAACCCGCTCGGACAAGACGCTAGCGGCAGGGCAGGCAAGAACCTCCAAGGCGTACAGCGCCAGTTCGTGCCACATGTCCAGCTTTGAAACCCAGTAGTTGTAGGGAGCTGTGTGATCATTTAGGACGATGGTATGGTCAGCTACGTACTCCCTCACCATCTTTCTGTAAAGATCAGCCCTACTCTGCCGAGACTGGGGACAGGTGACAGTGTCTTGCTGGGGTGACATAAAGCTGGCAAAAGCCTTGTAAAGCGTACCCTTGCCAGTGCTGGACAAGCTGCCTGCTCGCCTACTCTCCCTCGCTACTTGTCCCGCAGAACTACGCACTCTGCCGCTAGCGCTGTCAGAAGGGAAATACTGTTTCAGCTTGTGCACCAGGGCCTGCTGGTATTCATGCATTTTCACACTCCTTTCCTCTGCAGGGATGAGAGTGGAAAGATTTTGCTTGTACCGTGGGTCCAGGAGAGTGAACACCCAGTAATCGGTGCTGGAATAAATTCTTTGAACGCGAGGGTCACGGGATAGGCAGCCTAGCATGAAATCTGCCATATGCGCCAGAGTACCAACGCGTAAGAATTCACTCCCCTCACTGGCCTGACTGTCCATTTCCTCCTCCTCCAACTCCTCCAACTCCTCTTCTTCTGCCCATACACGCTGAACAGTAAAGGACTCAACAATGGTCCCCTCTTGTGTCTCGCCAACATTCTCCTCCTCTTCCTCCTCATCCTCCTCCACCTCCTCCGATATGCGCTGAGAAACAGACCTGAGGGTGCTTTGGCTATCAACAAGGGAATATTCTTCCCCTGTCTCTTGTGACGAGCGCAAAGCTTCCGACTTCATGCTGACCAGAGAGTTTTTCAACAGGCCAAGCAGCGGGATGGTGAGGCTGATGATGGCGGCATCGCCACTGACCATCTGTGTTGACTCCTCAAAGTTACTCAGCACCTGACAGATATCAGACATCCACGTCCACTCCTCATTGTAGACTTGAGGAAGCTGACTGACCTGACTACCAGTTCTGGTGGAAGTTGACATCTGGCAGTCTACAATCGCTCTGCGCTGCTGGTAAACTCTGGATAACATGGTCAGTGTTGAATTCCACCTCGTGGGCACGTCGCACAACAGTCGGTGAGCGGGCAGTTGGAGGCGGCGCTGAGAGTGGCAGCATCTGGGCTGGACTTCCTGAAATGCGCACAGATGCGGCGCACCTTCGTGAGCAAATCAGACAGATTGGGGTATGTCTTGAGGAAACGCTGAACTATCAGATTTAACACATGGGCCAGGCATGGCACATGTGTCAGTCTGCCGAGTTGCAGAGCCGCCACCAGGTTACGGCCGTTGTCACACACAACCATTCCCGGCTTGAGGTTCAGCGGTGCCAGCCACAGATCAGTCTGCGCCGTGATGCCCTGTAATAGCTCTTGGGCGGTGTGCCTTTTGTCGCCTAGGCTCAGCAGTTTGAGCACCGCCTGCTGTCGCTTAGCGACGGCACTGCTGCTGTGCCTAGAGCTACCGACTGATGGCGCCGTGCCCACGGATGGTAGTTCGGAGGAGGAGGAGGGGTGGGAGGAGGAGGAGGCATAGTAGGCCTGAAACACCTGGACCGAGGTAGGCCCCGCAATCCTCGGCGTCGGCAGTATATGAGCAGCCCCAGGGTCAGACTCGGTCCCAGCCTCCACCAAGTTAGCCCAATGTGCCGTCAGAGATATATAGTGGCCCTGCCCGGCAGCACTCGTCCACGTGTCCGTGGTCAGGTGGACCTTGTCAGAAACGGCGTTGGTCAGGGCACGGATTATGTTGTCTGACACGTGCTGGTGCAGGGCTGGGACGGCACATCGGGAAAAGTAGTGGCGGCTGGGGACCGAATACCGAGGGGCGGCCGCCGCCATGAGGCTGCGAAAGGCCTCGGTCTCTACTTGCCTATAGGGCAGCATCTCCAGGCTTAGCAATCTGGAAATGTGCACATTAAGGGCTTGGGCGTGCGGGTGGGTTGCACTATATTTGCGTTTCCGCTCCAGCGTCTGGGGTATGGAGAGCTGAACGCTGGTGGATGCTGTGGAGGATCGTGGAGGCGACGATGGGGTTTTTGTGGCAGGGTCCTGGGCAGGGGGCTGACTAGCAGCTGACACAGGGGAAGGAGCAGTGGTGTGCACGGCCGGAGGTGAACGGGCTTGTTGCCACTGAGTGGGGTGTTTAGCATTCATATGCCTGCGCATACTGGTGGTAGTTAAGCTAGTAGTGGTGGAACCCCTGCTGAGCCTGGTTTGGCAAATGTTGCACACCACAGTCCGTCGGTCATCCGGTGTTTCCTTAAAGAACCTCCAGACTTCTGAAGATCTAGCCCTCGCCGCAAGAGCCCTCGCCACGGGAGCTTCACTAGTTGACACATTTGGCGCTGATGCACCAGCTCTGGCCCTGCCTCTCCGTCTGGCCCCACCACTGCCTCTTCCAACCTGTTCTGGTCGAGGACTCTCCTCCGTCTCAGAAGCACTGTGTTCACCCGGCCTCTCAACCCAGCTTGGGTCTGTCACCTCATCATCCTCCGATCCCTCAGTCTGCTCCCCCCTCGGACTTCCTGCCCTGACAACAACTTCCCCACTGTCTGACAACCGTGTCTCCTCATCGTCGGACACCTCTTTACACACTTCCACTACGTCAAGAAGGTCATCATCACCCACAGACTGTGACTGGTGGAAAACCTGGGCATCGGAAAATTGCTCAGCAGCAACCGGACAAGTGGTTTGTGACTGTGGGAAGGGTCCAGAAAACAGTTCCTCAGAGTATGCCGGTTCAAATGCCAAATTTTCCTGGGAGGGGGCAGACTGGGGGGGAGGAGGCTGAGGTGCAGGAGCTGGAGGAGTGGCGATTTCGGTGACATGGGTGGACTGCGTGGAAGACTGACTGGTGGTGGACAAATTGCTCGAAGCATTGTCAGCAATCCACGACATCACCTGTTCGCACTGTTCTGGCCTCAACAGTGCTCTACCACGAGTCCCAGTAACTTCAGACATGAACCTAGGGAGTGTAGCTCTGCGGCGTTCCCCTGCTCCCTCATCAGCAGGTGGTGTCTCACCCCGCCCAGGACCACGGCCTCTGACCCCTGCAGTAGTTGGACGCCCACGTCCCCGCCCTCGTCCTCTACCCCTAGCCCTCGGGTTAAACATTTTTAAAATGAGAGTTATAACTTTATTTTATTTTTAACTTTTTTTTGTTTTTTTTGTGTTTTTTGTTTTTTTTTGTGTTTTTTGTTTTTTTTTGAGTTTTTAAAACCAAACAATGCTATCCTATTGCTATGGCTATTTTCTAGCCAAGTATCAAAGCACACTACTATGCCAGATGAGATGACACTGAGTTAGTGCCTAATTGAAATCCAACCCCTACTAAATTTTCCCACTTCGGTCTTTGCTATGGATATGTGCGTCACTAAGCGCAGAACACAGCGGTCGCAAGTCTCACTACAAATTGCTCAGAATTGGCTAGTACATGCACTGCAGAAAGTACAGCCACCAGCAGATCAACCAGAAATCAAATATATAGAACGCTACTGTAGGCGTAAGTAAGCTCTTTGTATTCTCCTATGGCTATTTTCTAGCCAAGTATCAAAGCACACTACTATGCCAGATGAGATGACACTGAGTTAGTGCCTAATTGAAATCCAACCCCTACTAAATTTTCCCACTTCGGTCTATGCTATGGATATGTGCGTCACTAAGCGCAGAACACAGCGGTCGCAAGTCTCACTACAAATTGCTCAGAATTGGCTAGTACATGCACTGCAGAAAGTACAGCCACCAGCAGATCAACCAGAAATCAAATATATAGAACGCTACTGTATGCGTAAGTAAGCTCTTTGTATTCTCCTATGGCTATTTTCTAGCCAAGTATCAAAGCACACTACTATGCCAGATGAGATGACACTGAGTTAGTGCCTAATTGAAATCCAACCCCTACTAAATTTTCCCACTTCGGTCTTTGCTATGGATATGTGCGTCACTAAGCGCAGAACACAGCGGTCGCAAGTCTCACTACAAATTGCTCAGAATTGGCTAGTACATGCACTGCAGAAAGTACAGCCACCAGCAGATCAACCAGAAATCAAATATATAGAACGCTACTGTATGCGTAAGTAAGCTCTTTGTATTCTCCTATGGCTATTTTCTAGCCAAGTATCAAAGCACACTACTATGCCAGATGAGATGACACTGAGTTAGTGCCTAATTGAAATCCAACCCCTACTAAATTTTCCCACTTCGGTCTATGCTATGGATATGTGCGTCACTAAGCGCAGAACACAGCGGTCGCAAGTCTCACTACAAATTGCTCAGAATTGGCTAGTACATGCACTGCAGAAAGTACAGCCACCAGCAGATCAACCAGAAATCAAATATATAGAACGCTACTGTATGCGTAAGTAAGCTCTTTGTATTCTCCTATGGCTATTTTCTAGCCAAGTATCAAAGCACACTACTATGCCAGATGAGATGACACTGAGTTAGTGCCTAATTGAAATCCAACCCCTACTAAATTTTCCCACTTCGGTCTTTGCTATGGATATGTGCGTCACTAAGCGCAGAACACAGCGGTCGCAAGTCTCACTACAAATTGCTCAGAATTGGCTAGTACATGCACTGCAGAAAGTACAGCCACCAGCAGATCAACCAGAAATCAAATATATAGAACGCTACTGTATGCGTAAGTAAGCTCTTTGTATTCTCCTATGGCTATTTTCTAGCCAAGTATCAAAGCACACTACTATGCCAGATGAGATGACACTGAGTTAGTGCCTAATTGAAATCCAACCCCTACTAAATTTTCCCACTTCGGTCTTTGCTATGGATATGTGTGCCACTAAGAGCTAAACACAACGGTAGCAAGTCCCCCTGCTAATTCCTCACAAAATGGTACTAGATGCAAATTAAAATAAAAAAAGTAGAACGTTATTGTAGCCCTAAGAAGGGCTGTTGGGTTCTTTGAGAATCACTCCTGCCTAACAGTAAGCTAATAGAACACCCTAACGCTTTCCCTGACCAGCAGCAGCTCTCTCCCTAGCGGCATCCAGACACAGAATGATCCGAGCAGCGCGGGCAGCGGCTAGTCTATCCCAGGGTCACCTGATCTGGCCAGCCAACCACTGCTATCGACGTGTAAGGGTACCACGTCATGCTGGGTGGAGTGCAGAGTCTCCTGGCTTGTGATTGGCTCTGTTTCTGGCCGCCAAAAAGCAAAACGGCGGGAGCTGCCATTTTCTCGAGCGGGCGAAGTATTCGTCCGAGCAACGAGCAGTTTCGAGTACCCTAATGCTCGACCGAGCATCAAGCTCGGACGAGCATGTTCGCTCATCTCTAATACCAACCTTTTATGTGGCACGGTGTCAAATGCCTTTGAGAAGTCCAGATATACAACATCCACAGCGTCCCCCAGATCCAGTCTTGAACTTACCTCCTCGTAGAAACCAATCAGATTAGTCTGACAGGACCGATCTCTCATAAACCCATGCTGACGCTGGGTTATAAGGTTGTGCACAGTGAGATACTCCAGGATAGCATCTCTAATAAACCCCTCAAATATTTTCCCCACCACAGCAGTTAGACTTACGGGTCTGTAGTTTCCAGGATCGCTATTTGATCCTTTTTTGTATATTGGTACCACATTTGCTATGCGCCATTCCTGTGGAACATAACCAGTCCTCAGTGAATCTTCAAATATTAAAAATAACGGTCTGTCTATCACGGTACATAATTCATGCAGAACCCGGGGGTGTATGCCATCTGGCCCCGGTGATTTATCTATCTTAGTGGTTGCGAGGCGGCGCCGTACCTCTTCCTGGGTTAAACTGTTGACATTATAAAAAGAATTAACATTATTCCTCATTGTGTCTTCCACCAGGGGATTTTCCTGGGTAAAGACAGTTGAGAAGGCGACATTCAGTAGATTGGCCCTTTCCTCATCTCCTTCCACCATGACCCCCATGTTATTTCTAAGGGGACCCGCACTCTCTGTTTTTAGTTTCTTATCATTTATATACTTGAAAAATAATTTGGGATTATTTTTGCTCTCCCTGGCAATATTTCTCTCAGTCTCTATTTTTGCGGCCTTTATCTGCTTTTTACAGGATTTATTTTTCTCTCTATAATCCTGTAATGCCTCATCACTACCTTCACGTTTTAGCACCTTAAATGCTTTATCTTTCTCGCTTATTGCTTTCCTTACAAGACTAGTTAGCCACATAGGGTTTTTCTTGTTCCTTTTATGCTTTTTCCCATAAGGTATGTGTTTCTCACAGGACTTTTTCAGAATATATGAGAAAAAGTCCCATTTTTGGGGGGGGCTTTTGTCCTTGAGAGCATTATCCCAGTCTATGCCTTTAAGGTCTTCCCTTAGTTGATGAAAATTTGCCCTCCTGAAGTTTAGAGTGTTGGTTGCCCCTTCACTAACATGCTTAGTAAAGCGTAATACAAAATCAATGATATTATGATCACTATTCCCCAGGTTCCCCCCAACCTGTAGTTTTGATGTTGGTTGATGGATAACAGATGGGAGGACGACACAGGACGGGTTAGTAGAAGAGTTAAAACTTCATGCAGTTAATGAGTGTTATAGGCTTGCCTAAAGAAATGGGTTTTAAGAGCACGTTTGAAACTTTGGAGGTTAGGTATTAGTCTGATAGTCCGGGGCAGAGCATTCCATAGAATTGGTGCAGCTCTAGAGAAGTCTTGGAGACGCGAGTGGGAGGTCCGCACTAGGGTAGAGGTTGATCTAAGATCACTGGCGGATCTAAGAGCACGGGTTGGGCGATAGACTGAGATAAGAGAGGAGAGGTAGGGGGGTGCAGCATTATACAGAGCTTTATGGATGAGGGTTATTATTTTAAACTGTATTCGAAAGGAGACTGGCAGCCAGAGCAGCGTCTGGCATGAACTGTAGGCATACATGGTCCCCTTATCAAACGAGCTGTGTCAGGCAGAATTTTGGGTTGTTTTCATGGCTTCCACAACAAACTTGTTAACTTTGTCGCCACCCTGCTGTGTAATCCACAAAATATACTGGCAAACTTTTATCATTTACCAATATTATTTCAGCGCTTCTTGCGCATCTGTTTCCATTCCCCTCACCCGCCATATCCTAAACTTATAAGAACGCTATTACACTTGATCTTATACAAAAGGTTCTTAGAAGTGCTGTTTGGGGAGTAGCCTAGAGACAGGGGCTTGGATTGGCGAAAGCTCGCCTGGCAGCGGAGCGCCAGCTCCATGCCAAGATCCAACTAACATAGTTTTAACTGCAGCACCTTTAATCTACTACTAGTTCACTGCCTCCATACATGGTCCCCTTATCAAACGAGCTGTGTCAGGCAGAATTTTGGGTTGTTTTCATGGCTTCCATGTTAACTTTGTCGCCACCCTGCTGTGTAATCCACAAAATATACTGGCAAACTTTTATCATGTACCGATATTATTTGAGCGCTTCTTGCTCACCTCCTTTGGTTCCTCTCTGCCACCCATTGGTTTGAAGCCTGAGTCCATTTAGGGTATGTCGCCATGCCACTCTCTAGCCTGCCACTGCTGCCGCTGCCTCTGCATGGAGTCCCCTATAGTGTCAGGGTCAATTATTGGATGTTTTAGATGCTATCTAGCTTCATTCTGTCACTCTGTCATGGCCATGCTGTTGCCCATAATTTTGGCATAATGGTGCGATTAAGCAGCCTCAGAGGCATCCATGCATGCTGCCCCTGCTGTTTCCTGTCCATTTCCGTGGTGTTTCCATCCTTTTCTGAGGTTCCCAGGTGTTTGGCCAAGCTTCCCTGTGCAGAGCCTTGGTCCCCTTGAAAAATGCTCGAGTCTCCCATTGACTTCAATGGGGCTCGTTATTCGAGACGAGCACTCGAGCATCGGGAAAAGTTCGTCTCGAATAACGAGTACCCGAGCATTTTAGTGCTCGCTCATCTCTAATTAAAACACAATAAAACCTATATAAATTTGGCATCACCGCGATCACACCGAACCAAAGAATAAATTAGGCATGTTATTTGGAGCGAAGAGTGAAAGTCGTAAAAACTGAGCCCACAAGAACATGACGCACGTGCGTTTTTTTTTCAATTTTTCCACATTTGGAATTTTTTTTCAGCTTCGCAGTACACAGCATGTTAAAATAAATAACATCACAGGAAAGTAAAATTTGTTGCGCACAAAATAAGCCCTCACACAGGTCTGTACACGTAAAAATGGAAAAGTTATGGATTTTTGAAGTTGGAGAGCGAGAAATCAGCCGAAAAACCCTGCGTCCTTAAGGGGTTAATCACAAAATGGAGCTTACATAGTTTGCTTTTATGATTCACAAAATGTTATAGGCTTTCTAAAGTAGGTCACCAATATTGCCAAGACTAGAAACTACATGTACCATGATCCTTTAGTTCTCAGCAACTCCTCCTCTGGTCCCAGTTATGATGTAACAGACTGTCCTGCTCTGTTACCATAGTAATGATGTGTAACTGCCATCACTGCACATTACCTCACTGAGATGATGTCTCACACAACACTGGCCATACTGGATGCACTGCAACCAACCAAACATAGTGGTGATCACATGACCTGCCCAGACAGGTGCAGGACATGTGATACAGACATGTGACCAGCGGCCATCTTCTGTGTCTGCTCAGTCAACAGAATGATTAAAGAGCCAGCAGCATTTTAATTCTTCATTACAGTGTATATCCACAGTATTTTTCTGCTAAGGAAAGCAACATTTTAAACAACAACTAATTACATATTAACTTATATTTTAATGACCCTTTTGTATATGAATTATGCTGATTCCTGGAATACCCATTTAAAGCCAATGTCTTAATTGGAGACAAGATACTAATTTGGTCTCAAATGTCTGAAATTCAGTGCGGGACCCAAACTTGGGCACAAACTTGAACCTGAACATAAAATTAATGGGGAGACAAATTTTAACTCTCAATAAAGGCTAGTAAGGGGTGGTGGGCTGAAAAATGTTCTAGGAAAAATACTTAAAATAATTAAAAATAAAAAAAGAAAAGAGCTCTGTGACAGTTTGTTTTCTGTGTAACAGATTGCACTTCATAGTGATGGTATTTAATTTTTCATGGCGTGTACTGGGAAGCGGGAAAAAAATTCCAAATACAGTGAAATGGCGTTTTCTAGTGGGCTTGGATTTTACGGCTTTCACTGTTCGCCCCAAATGACATATCTACTTTATTCTTTGGGTCAGTGTGATCACGGGGACATATACATACAACATTGTATAGGTTTTATAATGTTTTCATACATTTACAAAAATTAAAACCTCCTGTACAAAAGAATGTTTTTTGATTTTGCCATTTTCTGGTGCTAATAACCTTTTCATACTTTAATCTATGGAGCTGTGGTTGGTGTATTGTTTAACGACTTTTGATGATGGTTTCAATGCTGTGGACTGTAGGACTGTACGACCTTCAGATCACTTTTTATAGGATTTTTAATATTTTTTAAATGGCAAAAAAGTGTCATTTTCAAATTTGGGCGCTATTTTCTGTTACGGGGTTAAAAACAGTGAAAAACCTTTATCATATTTTGATAGATCGGGCATTTTCGGATGCGTCGATTCTTAATGTGTTTATGATTTTTACTGTTTATTTATATTTATGTCAGTTCTAGGGAAAGGGGGGTGATTTGAAATTTCAGGTTTTTTTATTATAATTTTTTTTTCTAAACTTTTTTTTAATTGTAATTTTTACTATTTTTCAGACTCCCTAGGGTACTTTAACCCTAGGTTGTCTGATCGATCCTATCATATACTGCCATACTACAGTATGGCAGTATATAGGGATTTTCCTCCTCATTCATTATAATGTGCTATCAGCACATTGCAATGAAGGGGTCTTCATGGGGGGTCTCCATGCAGCGCGACCTGACCGCCGCCGTGAATACACGGCAGGCAGTCGCAAACTGGTTAAGATATTGATATTGCTGGATGATGTAGGAACTACAGATTTTACTGAGATTGTGCCTTGAATACATTGCTGAATGATTCAGGAACTGCAAATTTTACTGAGGCTTCACTATTAAGATATTGTTGGATGATGCAGGAACTGCAAATTGTTCTGAGACTGTGCCTTTAATATATTGCTGGATGATACAGGAATGCAAATTATGCTGAGACTACACCTTTAAGATATCGCTGGATGATGTGATAACTACTGGATGATATGATAACCGGCTCCAGGTTTAAGTATGTCCCTGGGAGACAGAACCTTACTGGGCCCCTTTTCAGAAAAATCACATCCCAGCACCAGACTGCCTCCCCCAGTAGCAACACTGTCCCTCCCCCCAGTAGCCAGACTGTCCCACCCCACATTGTAGCAACACTGCCCAACCTGTAGCCCCACTGTCCCACACTTAGCCACATTGTCCCCCCCCATAAGTCAGACTACCCCGAACAAGCCCTACTGTCCACCCATAAGACCCAATGTCCCCCACAGCCACAATGTCTCCCCATAAACCACACTTTCCCCCCATAAACCACACTGACCCCCCCTTATAAGCCCCACTGTCTCTCCACTGTGCCCCCATAAGCCACAATGCCCTCCCTCCCCATACCCATACTGTCCCCCATAAGCCACACTGTCCCCCATAAGCCACACTGTCCACCTATATCCACACTGTCTTAAAGAGACACTGGTACAATTGATCCAGGGGCCAAATTTTCTTTATTTTTTGGTACCTAAGTGGACCCCTCAAGCACCCTTGGGCCAGGTAAGTTGGGTGTTGGTGTCGGGTCTGAAGGCCCTACACTGTAACAGCATATGAGTAGCAATATGCAGTTCTTCAGAGTTCCCTAAAAAGGCAATTTTTAATAGTGTGTGTTGAGGGACTGAGGTGATAGGGAGCTGGTGGGAATAGGGAGCTGATGGTGTGTGTGTGTGGGGGGGGGGCTGAGGCGATAGGGAGCTGATGGTGTGTGGGGGGGCTGATGGGATAGCGATCTGAGGGTGTGGGGGGGGGCTGAGGGGATAGGGAGCTGAAGGTGTGTGGGGGGGGGCTGAGGGGATAGGGATCTGAGGGTGTGTGGGGGACTGAGGGGATAGGGATCTGATGGTGTGTGGGGGGGCTAAGGGTATAGGGAACTGAGGGTGTGTGTGGGAGCTGAGGGGATAGGGAGCTGATGATGTGTGGGGGGCTGAGGGAATATGAAGCTGATGAAATGTGGGCACACTGGGGGAATTTTAAACTGATAGTGTGTGGGGTTAGGGGCTGGGGTCATGGGAAGCTGATGGAGTGTGGGGGAGACTGATGGGATGGGAAGCTGTTGCAAGGATTTATTGAATATTGTGAATAGGGAACTAAGGAAGAGTGGGCACTAACTATAAAATTGGAAACTTATGAAGGAAGGAGATATTAAATATGAACTAAGATGGAAGTGACAAAAAAACTGGACAGTCTTTCTAAAAGAGGGTGCTTAACATAAATGGAGACATAACTTAAAAGGAACCCTAAACCTTTCTTCTGAGCAAGAAAGTGGACAATTACACTAATATCGGTAGGAGGGCACTAATCCAAAGAGGGAGCAAATGAATGGGTGCTAAATTTTATAGATAGCGGGACACTAAAGTTCCAAAATGGCAGAGGGTGTATTCACGTTATGAGGCAGGGGTTAACTAAATTTTGGTAGGTGGGGGCCCTTTAGGAATTTTGCCCTGGGACCAAGTCTAGTTATGCCACTGCTAATTGCTAGTCATTTGGGCATTTATATCCACATTTCTTTATAGCCTGTTACAGCTACAGTATATATGCATACTATATCTATCCTCTATTACATATTTAGAATAATTGATCACCTATTTCCTTATATTTCTATTTTTCCCTAGAAGATGGCTACTTTATGCTGAATGCACAAGCCCATGCCCCAGATTGCTGGCAACCCAACAATTTATAGATGTATCTCTGTCTAATATACTATGTCATTTTGTTTACCATAAACTAATTTCTATATATTTTTTTCTCCAAAGTTAAAGTTATTGCTTGAGAAAGATAGCCTGACGATCGAAATGTTCCACCTGGATGGAATAAAGCACAACCTGTGAGTTAAACTTTGCTTGTGTTGTGCCGCATACTTCTTTTTACTCTTTTGGAGTAATTAGATGCCCCCACGCCTTCTGCACTTGGTGAGGAGATGGTGTAAATAGGAAAATAATTCAGACTCCTGGTGTCCTAGAAAGGAATGTTTATTTGAGGGCGTGTACACCAAAAATCCCCTGTGTTTTTAAGATAAAAGTGTGAGAAGAATAATGGTGCAGAATGCTAAAATATCTGGATATTTTGGGAACTCACTTTCATCAAATATCTTTTGATTCTTTATGTGACACAGAAAACTCCATTAAACAAAATTCCATTTTACACAAAATTCCATTTTGCTATTGATTGTAGTACCGCAAAGGTAAAAGGTAAACTTCTGCTGCAAAGCATTAAGTGCTAGTTGCAGCCTTTGGTTGTTTGTTATCAAATTTTTTGTCTCAAGGGGTATAAAAAAACAATTAATGAGGAAACACAAATTTTGGTCCTATAAAGCTGGTTGTTACAATTTTATCATAGTATCATAGTTTATACGGTTGAAAAAAGATACTTGTCCATCAAGTTCAACCAGGGAAGGAAAGGGATTGCATGAGGAAGAGATTTAGGGGAAACAATTCCATATAACATAACTTTCAATGTTATTTAGGTGTAAAAAGGCATCTAGACCCTTCTTGAAGCTATCTGCTGTCCCTGCTGTGACCAGAGCCTGAGGCAGGCTATTCCACAGATTGACAGTTCTCATAGTAAAAAAGCCCTGTCGCCTCTGGTGATTAAACCTTGTTTTATCCAGACGGAGACAGTGCTCCCTCGTCTGTTGATTTGATTTAATCTGAAACAACTTACCCCCATATTTTTTGTATGGACCATTCATATATTTATATAAATTAATCATGTCCCCTTGTAGTTGTCTCTTTTCCAGACAAAATAAATCTAGTTGTTTTAATCTTTCCTCATAACTAAGACCCTCCATACCCCTTATCATTTTTGTGGCTCCACGTTGAACCCTCTCCAGCTCCAGGGCATCCTTTTTATGGACTGGTGCCCAGAACTGGACAGCATATTCCAGGTGAGGCCGAACCAATGCCTTGTATAGTGGTAATATTACATTCCTATTCTGAGAGTCCATACCACTTTTGATACATGACAAGATCCTACTAGCTTTAGAGGCAGCTGATTGACATTGCATGCTGTTATTCATTTTATGATCTACTAGTATCCCCAGGTCCTTCTCAACAAGGGACTCTCCCAGATTTACTCTTCCAATGACATATTTTGCCTTTGGATTATTGGCCCCCAGGTGCATAACCTTACATTTATCCACATTAAACCTCATTTGCCAAGTGGATGTCCAAACACTCAGTTTGTCCAAGTCACCCTGCAGCCAATGAACATCCTCCATAGACTGTATTACACTACACAGTTTGGTGTCATCTGCAAAAATAGACACAGTGCTATTAATTATTACCTCTATATCATTAATAAATATATTAAATAGCAGTGGGCCAAGCACAGAACCCTGGGGTACACCACTCATAACTGGTGACCATTCCGAGTAGGAATCATTGACCACAACTCTCTGGATACAATCCTTCACCTGGGTTTTCAATCCAATTGCAAATGATTTCTGCCAAACCAATAGCCCTAATTTTACCCATCAGGCGTCTATGAGGGACAGTGTCAAATGCCTTTGCAAAGTCCAAGAACACAATATCCACACCTGCTCTGAATTCAATGCTTAGAGGGAACCTGTCAGGTCATTTGGGACAGTAAATCACCTACAGGTCCTTATAGACCAGTGGTTTACTGTCCCAAATCGCCTTGAACGACTTTGAGCTTTATAATTTCCTAGTCCCTTGTTCCCTTGGTACACACCGGCTTCACTGAGCAATCGAAGCAGATATGGTGCTTAAGCTAAATCCGTATGTAGCAATCTGTACAGACTGTGAAAATAAAATATTTATGAAATTTTAAGTAAAGGAGTTACCTTCTTCAATTCAATATCTCCCCCCTCATCTTCCAGCTATGACTTGGAAGCTTTGTTGCATTGCTTTTTCAGGCAAGGTTGTTATGTATGTTAACCCATTACTGCTGCATTATATACTGTGATATATTGGTAATGCAGGGCATTATATATGTTTTCAAATAATTGCAACTTCTGGTCACCCACAGGGCCAAAAAAAATAAAAATGTTTAAAAACATGAAATCATATACCGTATTTTCTTATAGTCCAGTGCGCCTTATATATGAACCGTACTTACAGACAACAGCTGCCTTGAACTGTGCACACCTGTTGGTCATTCATCCTTATAATCAGGTGTGCCTTATCATAGTATCATAGTATCATAGTATATAAGGCTGGAAGGAGACGCAAGTCCATCAAGTCCAACCTTCAAGAATTAAATAAATGTTTTATCCCCATAACCCGTGATTAGAGATGAGCGAACACTAAAATGCTCGGGTACTCGTTATTCGAGACGAACTTTTCCCGATGCTCGAGTGCTCGTCTCGAATAACGAACCCCATTGAAGTCAATGGGAGACTCGAGCATTTTTCAAGGGGACCAAGGCTCTGCACAGGGAAGCTTGGCCAAACACCTGGGAACCTCAGAAAAGGATGGAAACACCACGGAAATGGACAGGAAACAGCAGGGGCAGCATGCATGGATGCCTCTGAGGCTGCATAATCGCACCATTATGCCAAAATTATGGGCAACAGCATGGCCATGACAGAGTGACAGAATGAAGCTAGATAGCATCTAAAACATCCAATAATTGACCCTGACACTATAGGGGACGGCATGCAGAGGCAGCGGCAGCAGGCTAGAGAGTGTCATGGCGACATACCCTAAATGGACTCAGGCTTCAAACCAATGGGTGGCAGAGAGGAACCAAAGGAGGTGAGCAAGAAGCGCTCAAATAATATCGGTACATGATAAAAGTTTGCCAGTATATTTTGTGGATTACACAGCAGGGTGGCGACAAAGTTAACATGGAAGCCATGAAAACAACCCAAAATTCTGCCTGACACAGCTCGTTTGATAAGGGGACCATGTATGGAGGCAGTGAACTAGTAGTAGATTAAAGGTGCTGCAGTTAAAACTATGTTAGTTGGATCTTGGCATGGAGCTGGCGCTCCGCTGCCAGGCGAGCTTTCGCCAATCCAAGCCCCTGTCTCTAGGCTACTCCCCAAACAGCACTTCTAAGAACCTTTTGTATAAGATCAAGTGTAGTAGCGTTCTTATAAGTTTAGGATATGGCGGGTGAGGGGAATGTAAACAGATGCGCAAGAAGCGCTGAAATAATATCCCTAAATGGTAAAAGTTTGCAAGTATATTTTGGGGATTACACAGCAGGGTGGCGACAAAGTTAACAACTTTGATGTGGAATGCCCTGTAATAGCTCTTGGGCGGTGTGCCTTTTATCGCCTAGGCTCAGCAGTTTCAGCACCGCCTGCTGTCGCTTAGCGACGGCACTGCTGCTGTGCCTAGAGCTACCGACTGATGGCGCCATGCCCACGGATGGTAATTCGGAGGAGGAGGAGGTGGAGGAGGGGTGGGAGGAGGTATAGTAGGCCTTTGAGACCTGGACCGAGGTAGGCCCCGCAATTCTCTGCGTCGGCAGTATATGACCAGCCCCAGGGTCAGACTCGGTCCCAGCCTGCACCAAGTTAAGTGTAGTAGCGTTCTTATAAGTTTGGGATATGGCGGGTGAGGGGAATGTAAACAGATGCGCAAGAAGCGCATGATGCGCATGGAGCTGGCGTTCCGCTGCCAGGCGAGCTTTCGCCAATCCAAGCCCCTGTCTCTAGGCTACTCCCCAAACAGCACTTCTAAGAACCTTTTGTATAAGATCAAGTGTAGTAGCGTTCTTATAAGTTTAGGATATGCCGGGTGAGGGGAATGTAAACAGATGCGCAAGAAGCGCTGAAATAATATCCCTAAATGGTAAAAGTTTGCCAGTATATTTTGTGGATAACACAGCAGGGTGGCGACAAAGTTAACAACTTTGATGTGGAATCCATGAAAACAACCCAAATTTCTGCCTGACACACCTCGTTTGATAAAGGGACGATGTATGGAGGCAGCTATATGGACGACTTTTGGAGGTAGCAATGGAGACAACGTGTGGAGGCTGCTATGGAGACAATTTAATTTGGATAGTGCCTGTATGTGGCAGTCCCAAACATTTTTCAAACCAGAGGAGCAGGTAGGTGGCCCTCCAGTAAAATGGGATAGATTGAGTGCCTGTATGTGGCAGTCCCAAAAATGTTTCAAACCAGAGGAGCAGGTAGGTGGCCCTCCAGTAAAATGGAATAGATTGAGTGCCTGTATGTGGCAGTCCCAAAAATTGTTCAAACCAGAGGAGCAGGTAGGTGGCCCTGCAGTAAAATGGAATAGATTGAGTGCCTGTATGTGGCAGTCCCAA
Source organism: Engystomops pustulosus (assembly GCF_040894005.1). NCBI lineage: Eukaryota > Metazoa > Chordata > Amphibia > Anura > Leptodactylidae > Engystomops > Engystomops pustulosus. The sequence goes on from NC_092415.1 coordinate 50,097,195, forward strand.
AAATTGTTCAAACCAGAGGAGCAGGTAGGTGGCCCTGCAGTAAAATGGAATAGATTGAGTGCCTGTATGTGGCAGTCCCAAAAATGTTTCAAACCAGAGGAGCAGGTAGGTGGCCCTCCAGTAAAATGGAATAGATTGAGTGCCTGTATGTGGCAGTCCCAAAAATTGTTCAAACCAGAGGAGCAGGTAGGTGGCCCTGCAGTAAAATGGAATAGATTGAGTGCCTGTATGTGGCAGTCCCAAAAATTGTTCAAACCAGAGGAGCAGGTAGGTGGCCCTCCAGTAAAATGGAATAGATTGAGTGCCTGTATGTGGCAGTCCCAAAAATTTTTTAAAACAGAGGACCGGGTAGGTGGCCCTCCAGAAAAATGGAATAGATTGAGTGCCTGTATGTGGCACTCACAAAAATTGTTTCAAACAGAGGACCGGGTAGGTGGCCCTCCAGAAAAATTAAATGCATGAAGTACTATAGCAAGAGCCAGTGGGCCCTGTCAAAAAATAGCCATTTTCCTCTGCTTTACTGTACAAAGAGGAGGAGAAGGAGGAAAATGAGGAGGAGGAGGAGGAGTGGATCAATTATTCAGGTTGAGCTTCCTTCACCTGGTGGAGATTGGAAATTCTGAGAAATCCAGCCTTATTCATTTTAATAAGCGTCAGCCTGTCAGCGCTGTCAGTCGACAGGCGTGTACGCTTATCGGTGATGATGCCACCAGCTGCACTGAAAACCCGCTCGGACAAGACGCTAGCGGCAGGGCAGGCAAGAACCTCCAAGGCGTACAGCGCCAGTTCATGCCACATGTCCAGCTTTGAAACCCAGTAGTTGTAGGGAGCTGTGTGATCATTTAGGACGATGGTATGGTCAGCTACGTACTCCCTCACCATCTTTCTGTAAAGATCAGCCCTACTCTGCCGAGACTGGGGACAGGTGACAGTGTCTTGCTGGGGTGACATAAAGCTGGCAAAAGCCTTGTAAAGCGTACCCTTGCCAGTGCTGGACAAGCTGCCTGCTCGCCTACTCTCCCTCGCTACTTGTCCCGCAGAACTACGCACTCTGCCGCTAGCGCTGTCAGAAGGGAAATACTGTTTCAGCTTGTGCACCAGGGCCTGCTGGTATTCATGCATTCTCACACTCCTTTCCACTCCAGGGATGAGAGTGGGAAGATTTTGCTTGTACCGTGGGTCCAGGAGAGTGAACACCCAGTAATCGGTGCTGGAATAAATTCTTTGAACGCGAGGGTCACGGGATAGGCAGCCTAGCATGAAATCTGCCATATGCGCCAGAGTACCAACGCGTAAGAATTCACTCCCCTCACTGGCCTGACTGTCCATTTCCTCCTCCTCCAACTCCTCCAACTCCTCTTCTTCTGCCCATACACGCTGAACAGTGAAGGACTCAACAATGGTCCCCTCTTGTGTCTCGCCAACATTCTCCTCCTCTTCCTCCTCATCCTCCTCCACCTCCACCTCCTCCGATATGCGCTGAGAAACAGACCTCAGGGTGCTTTGGCTATCAACAAGGGAATATTCTTCCCCCGTCTCTTGTGACGAGCGCAAAGCTTCCGACTTCATGCTGACCAGAGAGTTTTTCAACAGGCCAAGCAGTGGGATGGTGAGGCTGATGATGGCGGCATCGCCACTGACCATCTGTGTTGACTCCTCAAAGTTACTCAGCACCTGACAGATATCAGACATCCACGTCCACTCCTCATTGTAGACTTGAGGAAGCTGACTGACCTGACTACCAGTTCTGGTGGAAGTTGACATCTGGCAGTCTACAATCGCTCTGCGCTGCTGGTAAACTCTGGATAACATGGTCAGTGTTGAATTCCACCTCGTGGGCACGTCGCACAACAGTCGGTGAGCGGGCAGTTGGAGGCGGCGCTGCGCTGCCCTGAGAGTGGCAGCATCTGGGCTGGACTTCCTGAAATGCGCACAGATGCGGCGCACCTTCGTGAGCAAATCAGACAGATTGGGGTATGTCTTGAGGAAACGCTGCACTATCAGATTTAACACATGGGCCAGGCATGGCACATGTGTCAGTCTGCCGAGTTGCAGAGCCGCCACCAGGTTACGGCCGTTGTCACACACAACCATTCCCGGCTTGAGGTTCAGCGGTGCCAGCCACAGATCAGTCTGCGCCGTGATGCCCTGTAATAGCTCTTGGGCGGTGTGCCTTTTGTCGCCTAGGCTCAGCAGTTTGAGCACCGCCTGCTGTCGCTTAGCGACGGCACTGCTGCTGTGCCTAGAGCTACCGACTGATGGCGCCGTGCCCACGGATGGTAGTTCGGAGGAGGAGGTGGAGGAGGGGTGGGAGGAGGAGGAGGCATAGTAGGCCTGAAACACCTGGACCGAGGTAGGCCCCGCAATCCTCGGCGTCGGCAGTATATGAGCAGCCCCAGGGTCAGACTCGGTCCCAGCCTCCACCAAGTTAACCCAATGTGCCGTCAGCGATATATAGTGGCCCTGCCCGGCAGCACTCGTCCACGTGTCCGTGGTCAGGTGGACCTTGTCAGAAACGGCGTTGGTCAGGGCACGGATGATGTTGTCTGACACGTGCTGGTGCAGGGCTGGGACGGCACATCGGGAAAAGTAGTGGCGGCTGGGGACCGAATACCGAGGGGCGGCCGCCGCCATGAGGTTGCGAAAGGCCTCGGTCTCTACTAGCCTATAGGGCAGCATCTCCAGGCTAAGCAATCTGGAGATGTGCACATTAAGGGCTTGGGCGTGCGGGTGGGTTGCACTATATTTGCGTTTCCGCTCCAGCGTCTGGGGTATGGAGAGCTGAACGCTGGTGGATGCTGTGGAGGATCGTGGAGGCGACGATGGGGTTTTTGTGCCAGGGTCCTGGGCAGGGGGCTGACTAGCAGCTGACACAGGGGAAGGAGCAGTGGTGTGCACGGCCGGAGGTGAACGGGCTTGTTGCCACTGAGTGGGGTGCTTAGCATTCATATGCCTGCGCATACTGGTGGTAGTTAAGCTAGTAGTGGTGGAACCCCTGCTGAGCCTGGTTTGGCAAATGTTGCACACCACAGTCCGTCGGTCATCCGGTGTTTCCTTAAAGAACCTCCACACTTCTGAAGATCTAGCCCTCGCCGCAAGAGCCCTCACCACGGGAGCTTCACTAGTTGACAGTGGCGCTGATGCACCAGCTCTGGCCCTGCCTCTCCGTCTGGCCCCACCACTGCCTCTTCCAACCTGTTCAGGTCGAGGACTCTCCTCCGTCTCAGAAGCACTGTGTTCACCCGGCCTCTCAACCCAGCTTGGGTCTGTCACCTCATCATCCTCCGATCCCTCAGTCTGCTCCCCCCTCGGACTTCCTGCCCTGACAACAACTTCCCCACTGTCTGACAACCGTGTCTCCTCATCGTCGGACACCTCTTTACACACTTCCACTACGTCAAGAAGGTCATCATCACCCACAGACTGTGACTGGTGGAAAACCTGGGCATCGGAAAATTGCTCAGCAGCAACCGGACAAGTGGTTTGTGACTGTGGGAAGGGTCCAGAAAACAGTTCCTCAGAGTATGCCGGTTCAAATGCCAAATTTTCCTGGGAGGGGGCAGACTGGGGGGGAGGAGGCTGAGGTGCAGGAGCTGGAGGAGTGGGGATTTCGGTGACATGGGTGGACTGCGTGGAAGACTGACTGGTGGTGGACAAATTGCTCGAAGCATTGTCAGCAATCCACGACATCACCTGTTCGCACTGTTCTGGCCTCAACAGTGCTCTACCACGAGTCCCAGTAACTTCAGACATGAACCTAGGGAGTGTAGCTCTGCGGCGTTCCCCTGCTCCCTCATCAGCAGGTGGTGTCTCACCCCGCCCAGGACCACGGCCTCTGACCCCTGCAGTAGTTGGACGCCCACGTCCCCGCCCTCGTCCTCTACCCCTAGCCCTCGGGTTAAACATTTTTAAAATGAGAGTTATAACTTTTTTTTTTTTTTTACTTCTTTTTGTTTTTTTTGGTGTTTTTTTGTGTTTTTTTTTTTTTTTGTGTTTTTTGTTTTTTTTTGAGTTTTTAAAACCAAACAATCCTATCCTATTGCTATGGCTATTTTCTAGCCAAGTATCAAAGGAAGCACACTACTATGCCAGATGAGATGACACTGAGTTATTGCCTAATAGAAATCCAACCCCTACTGAATTTTCCCACTTCGGCCTTTGCTATGGATATGTGCGCCACTAAGCGCAGAACACAGCGGTCGCAAGTCTCACTACAAATTGCTCAGAATTGGCAAGTACATGCACTGCAGAAACTACAGCCACCAGCAGATCAACCAGAAATCAAATATATAGAACGCTACTGTAGGCTTCAAGAAGCTGTTTGTATTCTCCTATGGCTATTTTCTAGCCAAGTATCAAAGGAAGCACACTACTATGCCAGATGAGATGACACTGAGTTATTGCCTAATAGAAATCCAACCCCTACTGAATTTTGCCACTTCGGCCTTTGCTATGGATATGTGCGCCACTAAGCGCAGAACACAGCGGTCGCAAGTCTCACTACAAATTGCTCAGAATTGGCAAGTACATGCACTGCAGAAACTACAGCCACCAGCAGATCAACCAGAAATCAAATATATAGAACGCTACTGTAGGCTTCAAGAAGCTGTTTGTATTCTCCTATGGCTATTTTCTAGCCAAGTATCAAAGGAAGCACACTACTATGCCAGATGAGATGACACTGAGTTATTGCCTAATAGAAATCCAACCCCTACTGAATTTTGCCACTTCGGCCTTTGCTATGGATATGTGCGCCACTAAGCGCAGAACACAGCGGTCGCAAGTCTCACTACAAATTGCTCAGAATTGGCAAGTACATGCACTGCAGAAACTACAGCCACCAGCAGATCAACCAGAAATCAAATATATAGAACGCTACTGTAGGCTTCAAGAAGCTGTTTGTATTCTCCTATGGCTATTTTCTAGCCAAGTATCAAAGGAAGCACACTACTATGCCAGATGAGATGACACTGAGTTATTGCCTAATAGAAATCCAACCCCTACTGAATTTTGCCACTTCGGCCTTTGCTATGGATATGTGCGCCACTAAGCGCAGAACACAGCGGTCGCAAGTCTCACTACAAATTGCTCAGAATTGGCAAGTACATGCACTGCAGAAACTACAGCCACCAGCAGATCAACCAGAAATCAAATATATAGAACGCTACTGTAGGCTTCAAGAAGCTGTTTGTATTCTCCTATGGCTATTTTCTAGCCAAGTATCAAAGGAAGCACACTACTATGCCAGATGAGATGACACTGAGTTATTGCCTAATAGAAATCCAACCCCTACTGAATTTTGCCACTTCGGCCTTTGCTATGGATATGTGCGCCACTAAGCGCAGAACACAGCGGTCGCAAGTCTCACTACAAATTGCTCAGAATTGGCAAGTACATGCACTGCAGAAACTACAGCCACCAGCAGATCAACCAGAAATCAAATATATAGAACGCTACTGTAGGCTTCAAGAAGCTGTTTGTATTCTCCTATGGCTATTTTCTAGCCAAGTATCAAAGGAAGCACACTACTATGCCAGATGAGATGACACTGAGTTATTGCCTAATAGAAATCCAACCCCTACTGAATTTTCCCACTTCGGCCTTTGCTATGGATATGTGCGCCACTAAGTGCAGAACACAGCGGTCGCAAGTCTCACTACAAATTGCTCAGAATTGGCAAGTACATGCACTGCAGAAACTACAGCCACCAGCAGATCAACCAGAAATCAAATATATAGAACGCTACTGTAGGCTTCAAGAAGCTGTTTGTATTCTCCTATGGCTATTTTCTAGCCAAGTATCAAAGGAAGCACACTACTATGCCAGATGAGATGACACTGAGTTATTGCCTAATAGAAATCCAACCCCTACTGAATTTTCCCACTTCGGTCTTTGCTATGGATATGTGTGCCACTAAGAGCTAAACACAACGGTAGCAAGTCCCCCTGCTAATTCCTCACAAAATGGTAAAAGATGCAAATTAAAATAAAAAAAGTAGAACGTTATTGTAGCCCTAAGAAGGGCTGTTGGGTTCTTTGAGAATCACTCCTGCCTAACAGTAAGCTAATAGAACACCCTAACGCTTTCCCTGACCAGCAGCAGCTCTCTCCCTAGCGGCATCCAGAGACAGAATGATCCGAGCAGCGCGGCCAGCGGCTAGTCTATCCCAGGGTCACCTGATCTGGCCAGCCAACCACTGCTATCGACGTGTAAGGGTACCACGTCATGCTGGGTGGAGTGCAGAGTCTCCTGGCTTGTGATTGGCTCTGTTTCTGGCCGCCAAAAAGCAAAACGGCGGGAGCTGCCATTTTCTCGAGCGGGCGAAGTATTCGTCCGAGTAACGAGCAGTTTCGAGTACCCTAATGCTCGACCGAGCATCAAGCTCGGACGAGCATGTTCGCTCATCTCTACCCGTGATATTTTTTCTCTCCAGAAAGTCATCCAGGCCTCTCTTGAACATGTACATAGAGTCGGCCATAACAACCTCCTGCGGCAGAGAGTTCCATAGTCTCACTGCTCTTACAGTAAAGAACCTTTGTCTATGGTGATGGTAGAATCGCCTCTCCTCTAGGCGTAGAGGATGCCCCCTTGTCCTGGTCACAGGCCGAGGTATAAAAAGATCTTTGGAGAGATCCTTGTACTGTCCGTTCAGGTATTTGTACATTGTAATGAGGTCTCCCCTCAGTCATCTTTTTTCTAAACTGAATAATCCCAAATTTTGTAATCTGTCATTGTATTCTAGTCCCCCCATTCCCCTAATAATCCTGGTTGCTCTCCTCTGCACCCGTTCCAGCTCTACTATATCCTTTTTATATACTGGTGCCCAAAACTGTACACAATATTCCATGTGTGGTCTGACCAGGGATTTGTATAAGGGCAGAACTATGTCTTTATCATGAGAATCTATTCCTCTCTTGATACATCCCATTATTTTATTTGCTTTAGCAGCAGCCGCCTGGCTCTGGTCACTAAAATTAAGTTTACCATCCACCAATACGCCCAAGTACTTTTCAGCTTCAGTTTTACTAAGTAATTGACCGTTTAGAACATAATTATACTTTTTGTTTCCATGGCCCAAGTGCATAACTTTACATTTATCTACATTAAACTTCATCAACCATTTCTCTGCCCATCCCTCAAGCTTCCACAAATCCCTCTGTAGTGCTAAACTATCGACCTCAGTATTTATTACTTTACACAGCTTAGTATCATCTGCAAATATTGAAACTTGACTGTGTAAACCCACTACAAGGTCATTAATAAAAATATTAAAAAGAAGTGGCCCCAATACTGACCCCTGTGGCACTCCACTGGTAACATCAACCCAATCTGAGAATGTGCCATTAATGACCACCCTCTGTTTTCTATCACTAAGCCAATTACTTACCCAGATACACAGATTTTCTCCTATTCCCAGCAGTCTCATTTTATATACCAACCTTTTATGTGGCACGGTGTCAAATGCCTTTGAAAAGTCCAGATATACAACATCCACAGCGTCCCCCAGATCCAGTCTTGAACTTACCTCCTCGTAGAAACCAATCAGATTAGTCTGACAGGACCGATCTCTCATAAACCCATGCTGACGCTGGGTTATAAGGTTGTGCACAGTGAGATACTCCAGGATAGCATCTCTAATAAACCCCTCAAATATTTTCCCCACCACAGCAGTTAGACTTACGGGTCTGTAGTTTCCAGGATCGCTATTTGATCCTTTTTTGTATATTGGTACCACATTTGCTATGCGCCATTCCTGTGGAACATAACCAGTCCTCAGTGAATCTTCAAATATTAAAAATAACGGTCTGTCTATCACCGTACATAATTCATGCAGAACCCGGGGGTGTATGCCATCTGGCCCAGGTGATTTATCTATCTTAGTGGTTGCGAGGCGGCGCCGTACCTCTTCCTGGGTTAAACTGTTGACATTATAAAAAGAATTTACATTATTCCTCATTGTGTCTTCCACCAGGGGATTTTCCTGGGTAAAGACAGTTGAGAAGGCGACATTCAGTAGATTGGCCCTTTCCTCATCTCCTTCCACCATGACCCCCATGTTATTTCTAAGGGGACCCACACTCTCTGTTTTTACTTTCTTATCATTTATATACTTGAAAAATAATTTGGGATTATTTTTGCTCTCCCTGGCAATATTTCTTTCAGTCTCTATTTTTGCGGCCTTTATCTGTTTTTTACAGGATTTATTTTTCTCTCTATAATCCTGTAATGCCTCATCGCTACCTTCACGTTTTAGCACCTTAAACGCTTTATCTTTCTCGCTTATTGCTTTCCTTACAAGACTAGTTAGCCACATAGGCTTTTTCTTGTTCCTTTTATGCTTTTTCCCATAAGGTATGTGTTTCTCACAGGACTTTTTCAGAATATATGAGAAAAAGTCCCGGTGCACCTTATATATGAACCTAGACATTTTAGCAGGCATTTATTGATGGTGCGCCTTATACTCCGATCCTTATAGTCCAAAAAATACTGTAATGATAAAAGAATTTTTAAAAAAATCATAACGTGCTTGCTGTGTCCTTAGTTAAAGGGGTTGCCCAATTATTAGAAAAATTTAGCAAGTGGGCTGGAAAATTAAGCTTATTTACCTCCTTTGGTGCTCCCAGGGTCCCTGTTTGCTTCCAGGGGCATGGCACCTCGGTGCCGACAACTGCACCTGGCATGCCCACCCTTCCCCTTTCACTGTATTGGGTGCTGTATCAGGAAATGGTTGGGCATGCCAGGGCACTAGAAGTTGCTGGACCAGAGCTGCTGTGCCCCTGTAAACATACAGAGACACGGCTCTGACGGACCGTGGCATGCAACACCAGGAGCGCCGGAGGAGGTGACTAAAGTTTTTTTAGAAAAAATCCCTCTAGCCTGCTACATTTTTCTAATAGTCAGAAAACCCCCTTTAAAGCATATAGCACAAATCTAATAAAGAAATACCAAAATTTATTTTTTTTCCTAACTTCAAATGGTAATAAAATGAAGTCAATGGGGAAGATTTATTATCATGTTTGCATTCTAATTTTGTGACTTTTTGTGTGTTTTTGGCATACAACACATCCGTCACATTAATTGTATGTTTGCACCAAAAATAACAGATGTTTTCGCTCTGTCTGATTTGGTTAGGATTTTTCGTGGCTGAGATTTGGGCTTCTCACTGCAGCCAATAGATTTAGTTTAGTCTTGTATCCTTTTTTTGGCACATTTTAGGGACATTTTAGACAGAAAAGGAAGTGGTCTAATTGAAGCTGACGAACCAATGGTGACGGCAATGAAAGTCTATGCGCTAGATTTTAGAACAGCTTCACGTCGCATAAATAAGTATCAAGCAATCCGACAGTAAAGCATTGGAAAAAAAGACTGAGGATGTCACAGAAATATTAGATTCACCCCAATGAGTTATGGTTCCAAATGTACCAAAAGTAAACTTTATTGCACAGGGACCTCAGTTGTGACATTAACAGAGAAATTTAAGCTTTCATGAGACGACATGAAAAAACTGACAAAAAATTGCCGAACCTTGAAGGCCAAATCTGGCTGCATCCTTTAGGGGGTTAATGAAACATTTACCTATTAAATGCATATGTCGATGTGTAATTTTGTAGTCAATTCTTTCGTTGACACTTTGTTATCCAGTTATTTTCTTTCATTGCCCTTAAATGTAGCGATTTGAAGCCCATATTGAATTAATCTTTTAAAAAGCTGAAGCTCCCTTTTGAAATGGATGTAAGTGATGTACTTCTTAAATCGGATTGTCTTGTAATTGTTTGAGAAACTACAGCAACATGAAAATAACAATGCACTAAACGCATGTGTTCAATGGCAACAAATACAGCAAATTCAAAACAACTGTTCTAAAAATACGACCATTATGTTGCAACATTTAATTAATTTCACGTTATGTAGATAGAAATCTTCAAAAAGGAAACGCTAAAACATACATTTGAAACATAAGATTAAAATATAAATACTATAGTGCTTTATTTATCAGATCACTGGTCATAGAGCATTTTCACGAAACTTTCCAATAGAGGTCCACCATTTTTTTCAGTCACGTTTTGATGGTACATATACATCATACTGCAAAACTCAGGGTCAGGCACTGATGTTTCTGGCTACCATTGTAAATGGTTTTATACAAAGTTCCTGAACCTCACATGTTTGTGAGTTGAATACATGTGGGACATTTACAATAGGGTTTCTGCCTTTTTTGTGGCGCTTCCAACTCCTTTTCTCATTTCCAAACCATTTATTAGTGGTTGGTGCCTTAAAAAATATTATTTTCAGCATCCTCTGGCTCTACTACAAAAGGTGGGGTGGTTTTCATAGTGTGGAAACTGCGACACAATTAAAATCTTTCCTTTCCATTTTTTGGGTGCTGAAAAGTGGCTGAGAGTAGACCAACAGAAAAATGGTCTAGCAGAAATAATGGTGCATAAAAATGTCCCCAGGACAAAAAATTGTCCGAGGGACAGAAACATTAAATATGTACCTCATTACCGACAGCTAGTCGGAAACCAAATCAGTGGAGGTTAGGATACTTTACATAAATGTCCCCCATGGATTTTAAATCAAATTCTACTTTTTTATAATCTGCACTCTGAGGGATATTTATCATATGCCGGCACTCGAGTGCCCCGCCGCTGCTCTTGCGCAGCCCGTTACATCAAGAGACTTCGGCCTGGTGTAGAAATAAATGCATTCAGCATGTGAAAATTCCCCGGCTGCAGCAAGTGCCCAGACGTGGGGACCATAACGCCCCGAGCTGGCCCACTCCCTGGCTGTGCCCCCTCTTCACGGCCCTTCATGCCACTCCGGTGTGAGGGGGGTTGAGTTGGGAAAAAACTTGCAAGTGCTAGTAATAAGCACCAAAGTAGAAGCGTAGAGGCCCTGATAAATATCCCCCCATGGATCTATTCCACTTATAAGCTTCTCCAAGGAGACCAGAAAGATAGATTGGAGAAACATTGGATGGTTTTTTTGATATGGTGTGAACGGTGACCAGTGAATTGAATAGCAAGAAAGGAGTTGGATTCAAAAAGCACTAAAAAGGGGCTTTGGAACACTTACCTTCACACCTTTTGTACTGTTGTTGATCTGTGGTTTGGATTTGACAATAAGCAGTAGCTCTAACTTTTTCTTCACCCATGAGCGTGTTTAGGCTATAATTAAGAACTTTTCTTAAGTTCAAAATGCGTCGGACCCCTTTTAAAATAAATTAATAAGTTTTTAACTTTTACTCACATTTTTCCTGTGCCTGGATGCTGGATCCATTCTCTCCGTGTGTTCCTAGATTGCGGCTCAACGTTTTTCGTGCACCGGCACCAACCTAACTTTGGCTACTAGAGGCAGGTGAGCTGAAAAATTTTTTGTCAACTTTTTTGAGAGGTTTAGGTAAGTGAAGTTTTCTCATATAATAGGGAATGTAAAACAATGTACTTGATAGATCTTCTACCATATTGACATATTTTCTAGGAATAAGGCCGACTTCACAAATATGTTTTCAACCCATGGAAGGGATCTGTATCCTAGGCCAATTCTGCCAACTGAACACAGTACAGCAGACAAATGATAGAGAAATATGAATCAGGGAGCCCTGACACCTGAACTGCATTGTAGACAGGGACTCCTTGCATCATATTACTGTTTGCAATATTCTGGCCAGTGCTCTGTGGGATTGGACAAGAAAATAGTTCTGTTTCCACAGACTGAACAAGTTTGGGTGCAGCTGTCCTAATATTGTAGAAATATTTCTATTTGCAGTTGCAAATGGTTTTGCCACCTCCGTAACAACATATAGGATTTAACAGGGGTGTAACGACAGGGGTAGCAGTCATAGCAGCTGCAATGGGGCCCACAGTGTCAGGGGGCCCCAGCATCTGGTGTATTGGATGTGAATATGCTGCACGTGTGCATTTGTTATAAATGTCAATGCATATGTCATGTGTATATGATGCATGGGTGTATATGGTACTGCATGTATGAGTATATGGTGTGTATATACTGTATGTATATTTTCTAAGGGGTTTGTGGCCTCTCCTAGTTACGCCCCTGGGATTCAAGTTGGTTCTATACAATCTGCAAAATACAATTTACCCTAATTGCCAAATTTGTCTGTAGAATAAAGATACTAAGTTCATTCTTTGCATCATAAACATTTTCAAGTGAAAGGTTACACACTGTGTAGTCAACTACCTGTTGACACGGGTGGTTTATATCTGAGGGGCAACTAATGTTTAACAATCTCTTCCTGGGATAAATTAAAAAGAATGGAAACATGTGTTTTCTAATAGAAACATTGCAGCGGTTAGTAAGAATGTGTGCGGAGTAGAGTCCTATGTCAATGTGTGTCCATGTATTTGTGTAATTTCAATGTGTACTGCATGCTGCAACATGAAGAAGGGCTTTCCAAAAATCCATGTGTACAAAGGTGGACAGCTTTATGTGTATTCCCTTTCAAACGTGACTATTTCGATTACTTGTTTTCATAATTCACAGTTTTATGTTTGTATCGTTTATTTTATGAGTTTATTGAGAACATGTTTATTGAACCATGTTAGTTGATTATGAGCAATATTTTCTATGATGTATGCAATGAGTTGAGGAATGGCTGGATTTCACAGAAGAACATGAGATCATAAAATCCACTATATGCTAGAATAAAAGCAGTCGATGGCATTGGCTATTTTGTAGTAGATCAATAGAAGTGAATTCCAAAAATACCACGCCCACCTGTCCCCTTTCACAGCACTGTATCAGGCAATGTGAGAGGGGAGGGGTGGGATAAGGTGAGTATATGTTTATTTTTTTTTACAGCCCCCCCAGCCCACCTCTAGATTTTTTAATTAAAATTAGACAACCTCTTTAACAGAAACATGATAGAAGGAGCCTTCTGTATATGTGTCGGAAGACCTTCGCTCCTCTTCATTTTATAGTTAGAAAAATTAAGAACTTAGCCTTATCTGGCTTCTGTAGTTGTTTCACTACATGCAATGGGTTTGCATAGTCCCATGTATGAGCTGACTCCAGAGGGACCCCTGAGGAAACCACTACAGGTGATGATACAGAAGGGGTCGCCATCAGCCAGCCTCCTCTCTTTTCCCACCATTTTTTTCCTTTGTTTTAGGTATTTACTTTGACCAATGCACTTTTAGCAGTTAAAGATTTTTTAGTACGTTGGTTTAACCATGGTGGTATTCTGCAGTTATATGGCGTTTTCTAAAAAGCCATATTTAATAAATTATGGGTTCCTCTTTCCCAGAAGAAATCACATTTGCCTTATAAGATAACATAATTAGCACCTGGTCCATAGACAAACTGCCCCCTCTTCCCCTCTGTGTGTCCCCTGTCCCACGAATACAAATGTTAATTGACTTAGACTTTATGACTCTAGCTCAGGAGTCGGGAACCTATGGCTCGCGAGCCAGATGTGGCTCTTTCGATGGCTGCATCTGGCTCGCAGCCGGGGCTCCTATCCAGGGGTGTAACTACAGCCGCAGCAACTGCTAAGATGCCTGCCAAGACCAGGGGCCCGTATTTGGCCGTATGTCCGGGGCCCCCAGCTGTAGTTATGCCCCTGGATGTATTCGGCAGAGCAGCGCAGGGGTACGCGGGGTTAATTCAGGGGCGGGCGCCTCCCTCTCCTTCTTTGCTGCAGCCTCCTCCATGTGTGAAAGAGGGGGGGGGGAGGAGACTGTCTGCCTGCAGCCAATCCCAGCGCTGGATGTAGCAGCGCGGGAGATTCATACAGAGGAGAGAGCTGCATACTGAAGAGACATCCAGCACCTGAGGAGAAGGAGTCAGCAGCCGGGGATCAGCCAGAGATAAGTGCTCCCTCCCCCAGTGTCTCCTCACACTCTGCCTTAACCCCTTAGTGTCCTGTGAGCAGGAGCAGCTCTGAAGCTCCTAAGTGTCCCTTACAGACCCCCTCTGCATCTTCCCCTCATATCTTCCCCCAGCACTGTATTTCTACATTAATGTGAGGTTCTGCAGCAGCTTCGACACATGTTGGCGTCTGTATAGGGATGTTCTGCAGCAGTTGGCTCATGTATAGAGATGTTCTGCAGCAGTTGGCTCATGTATAGGGATGTTCTGCAGTGCTTGGCTCATGTATAGGGATGTTCTGCAGCGGTTGGCTCATGTATAGGGATGTTCTGCAGTGGTTGGCGTCTGTATAGGGATGTTCTGCAGCGAATGGCGTCTGTATAGGATGTTCTGCAGCGTTTGGCGTCTGTATAGGGATGTTCTGCAGCAGTTGGCTCATGTATGGGGATGTTCTGCAGCGGTTGGCTCATGTATAGGGATGTTCTGCAGCGGTTGGCGTGTGTATAGGGATGTTCTGCAGCAGTTGGCTCATGTATAGGGATGTTCTGCAGCGTTTGGCATGTGTATAGGGATGTTCTGCAGCGGTTGGCTCATGTATAGAAATATTCTGCAGCGTTTGGCTCATGTATAGGAATGTTCTGCAGTGGTTAGCTCATTTATAGGGATGTTCTGCAGCAGTTGGCGTCTGTATAGGGATGTTCTGCAGCGGTTGGCTTATGTATGGGGATGTTCTGCAGCGGTTGGCTCCTGTATGGGTAATGTTCTGCAGCGATTGGCATGTGTATAGGGATGTTCTGCAGCAGTTGGCTCATGTATAGGGATGTTCTGCAGCGGTTGGCTCATGTATGGAGATGTTCTGCAGCAGTTGGCTCATGTATAGGGATGTTCTGCAGCGCTTGGCTCATGTATAGGGATGTTCTGCAGCGGTTGGCTCATGTATAGGGATGTTCTGCAGCGGTTGGCTCATGTATAGAGATGTTCTGCAGCAGTTGGCTCATGTATAGGGATGTTCTGCAGCGCTTGGCTCATGTATAGGGATGTTCTGCAGCGGTTGGCTCATGTATAGGGATGTTCTGCAGTGGTTGGCGTCTGTATGGGGATTTTCTGTAGCGGTTGGTTCATGTATAGGGATGTTCTGCAGCGGTTGGATCATGTATGGGAATATTCTGCAGCGTTTGGCTCATGTATGGGAATGTTCTGCAGCGGTTGGCTTACGTATGGGGATGTTCTGCAGCGGTTGGCTCCTGTATGGGTAATGTTCTGCAGCGGTTGGCTCATGTATAGGGATGTTCTGCAGTGTTTGGCATCTGTAAGGGGATGTTCTGCAGCGGTTGGCTCATGTATGGGGATTTTCTGCAGCAGTTGGCTCATGTATAGGGATGTTCTGCAGCGATTGGCATGTGTATAGGGATGTTCTGCAGCGGTTGGCGTCTGTATAGGGATGTTCTGCAGCGGTTGGCGTCTGTATAGGGATGTTCTGCAGCGAATGGCGTCTGTATAGGGATGTTCTGCAGCGTTTGGCATCTGTATAGGGATGTTCTGCAGCGGTTGGCTCATGTATGGGGATGTTCTGCAGCGGTTGGCTCATGTATAGGGATGTTCTGCAGCGGTTGGCGTGTGTATAGGGATGTTCTGCAGCGGTTGGCTCATGTATAGGGATGTTCTGCAGCGTTTGGCATGTGTATAGGGATGTTCTGCAGCGTTTGGCATGTGTATAGAGATGTTCTGCAGCGGTTGGCTCATGTATAGAAATATTCTGCAGCGTTTGGCTCACGTATAGGAATGTTCTGCAGCGTTTGGCTCATGTATAGGAATGTTCTGCAGCGGTTGGCTCATGTATAGGGATGTTCTGCAGCAGTTGGCGTCTGTATAGGGATGTTATGCAGCGGTTGGCTTATGTATGGGGATGTTCTGCAGCGGTTGGCTCCTGTATGGGTAATGTTCTGCAGCGGTTGGCTCATGTATAGGGATGTTCTGCAGTATTTGGCATCTGTAAGGGGATGTTCTGCAGCGGTTGGCTCATGTATGGGGATTTTCTGCAGCAGTTGGCTCATGTATAGGGATGTTCTGCAGCGGTTGGCATGTGTATAGGGATGTTCTGCAGCGGTTGGCGTCTGTATAGGGATGTTCTGCAGCAGTTGGCGTCTGTATAGGGATGTTCTGCAGCATTTGGCGTCTGTATAGGGATGTTCTGCAGCGTTTGGCGTCTGTATAGGGATGTTCTGCAGCGGTTGGCGTCTGTATAGGGATGTTCTGCAGCCGTTGGCGTCTGTTTAGGGATGTTCTGCAGCAGTTGGCGTCTGTATAGGGATGTTCTGCAGCAGTTGGCGTCTGTATAGGGATGTTCTGCAGCGGTTGGCGTCTGTATAGGGACAAGCTCGAATGTAAATGATCTAATTTTTATTTTACAGGGAATTACCATTGTTTTGGTCCAGTGATGGCTTACTACAGGGGGGGAGGAAAACTCCTTGCTGTACTAATGACTGCTGGAGCGATTGTTCTGTCAGTGTTCCTTTAACCCCTAAGGGACTCAGCCTCTTTTGGCCTTAAGGACGCGGCCCCATTCTTCAAATCTGACCTGTGTCACTATAAGTGGTTATAGTTTTGGAACGCTATGAGATATCCAGGGGATTTTGAGATTGTTTTCTCGTGACACATTGTACTTCAAATTAGTTAAAAAATTTGGATGATATCTTTTGTGTTTAGTTATGAAAAAAAACTAAATTTGGCAAAAATTTGGAAAAATTCTTTATTTTCAACGTTCTAAATTCTCTACTTTTGATGCAGATAGTCATAGCTCCCAAATAAATTCATAACTTACATTTCCCAAATGTCTGCTTTATGTTGGCATGTTTTTTTAAGATTCCACATATTTTACTAGAATGTTATGAGGCTCAGAATTTAGGTATCATTTTTCACATTTTTTGTAAAATCACCAAAACCTGTATTTAGATGGACCTGCTCAACTTCTAATTGACACTGAGAGGCCTAAATAATAGTGGGACTCGTAAAATACCCCATTGTGGAAACTACACCCCTCAACGTATGAAAAACCACTTTTAAGAAGTTTGTTAACGCTTTACGTGTTTTATAGGGGTTAAAACAAAATGGAGGTGCAGTCTGCAAATTGTAATATTTTTTCACAATACACTCATTTTGGGTGGAAAATTAAACATTTACAATGGATTAAATGAATAAAGGCTCCACAAAGTTTGTTACCCAATTTCTCCCGAGTACACGGATACTCTACATGTGGTGGTAACCTGCTGTATGGGCGCACGGCCGGGCATAGAAGGGAAGGAGGCGCCATCCAGATCAGATTTGCTCTGTCACATTGTACAGGCTATAATTTTTTTCTTTTTTTAATGTGGACCTATAGGGGCTTATTTCTTTTGCCACATGAGATGCACTTTTCTGGTACGTAATTTGGGGGAATCTATAGGCTAATTGGTGAGATTTTATTAACTCTTTGTTGGTGGAGGAAATAAAAATCTTCACTTTTCAGGAAGATTTTTATGGGGGTTTTTTTTGGCTGTTTACCATACCATAAAAATAGTATATTATTTTTATTCTATGGGTCGCCACGATTACAAAAAGACCTCATTTATATAGATTTTTTATTTTTTTCCCATTTTTAGTGCATAAAAAGTAATTTGGCAAAAATGTTGTTACTTTTAGCATCACCGTCTTTCATATGCATAACTTTTTTATTTTTCGCCTCACAAATCTGTTTAAGGGCTTATTTTTTGCGAGAAGGATTGTTCTTTTTAGAGCATTTTTATAGGGTATTAATTGAAAATGATCTTTTTTCTGGAGCTTTTTTTTGTTTTGTTTTTTACGGGGTTAACTTTGCGGATCTAATAACGATTCTGTTTTATTATGCAGATTGTTACGGACGCAGGGATATCAAATATGTGGGGTTTTGTGTATTTTATTCAATTGTACTGAATAAAAACCAATTTGGAGAAAATCTTGTTCATTTTAGCATCATCATCTTTTCATATGCATAACTTTTTTATTTTTCAGCTGACAAATCTAGTTAGGGGCTTATTTTTTGCGAGAAGAGTTGTTCTTTTTAGTGGGCTTATTTTGGAGTGCATAACATTTTTTAAATTACTTTTTAGAGCATTTTTATGTAGGGTATTAATTAAAAATTATCTTTTTTCGGAACGTTTTTGCGTTTTTTTTTCTACGGCGTGTACCGTGCGGGTCCAGTAACGATTCTGTTTTATTATACAGATTGTTACGGACGCGGCAATACCAAATATGCGGGGTTTTTTGTGTTTTTGTGTTTTTTATACTTTATTAAGTGTTTTTATGGGAAAGTGACATTTTAGGGGCTTATATTTTTATGTATTTATTTTTTATTTATTATAATGTGTAGTGTTAAGTGTTTTTGCATATTTTTACTTATACATACTTGAACTTGAACCAGTGATGCTCTGGGGCCAGAATCATTTGAAAAAATTATAATTTTCAAAGCAGGCGCGGGTCGTTTGAATATTTCATCTAGGAATAATGGAATAGCATAGCGGTTCTATTTTTTTCGGAAATGGTTCCATGATTAAGAGCAACAGTATGGGGCATCCATATTGCACTGCTATGATTGCAACTTCAGGTCTCCAGCATGGCGGCGACAGATGGGCCCGAGTTCCATTATGTATCTGGTGAAACACCCGAAAATTTTGCCTGACACAGCTCGTTTGCTAAGAAGACGATGTATGGAGGCAGTAAGGTAGTAGTAGATTAAAGGTGCTGCAGTTAAAACGATGTTAGTTGGATCTTGTGATGGAGCTGGCGGTCCGCTGCCAGGCGAGCTTTCGCCTGTCCAAGGCCTTGTCTCTTGGCTCCTCCCCACCCAAAATGGGCCTGGGAGCCAGAAGCGTTTACTTTGAAAAAATTATAGGTGGGGGCTACAAACAGCACTTCTAAGAACCTTTTGTATAAGATCAAGTGTAGTACTGTTCTTATAAGTATTTGGCCTGGTTATGGCAGGGGAGGGGAACGTAAACAGATGCGCAAGTAGCGCTGAAATAATATCGGTAAGTGATAAAAGTTTGGCTGTATATTTTGTGGATTACACAGCAGGGCGACAAAGTTAATAAGTTTGATGTGGAAGCCATTAAAACAACCCAAAATTCTGCCTGTCACAGCTTGTTTGCTAAGTGGACGATGTATGGAGGCAGCTATGTGGACGACTTTTGGAGGCAGCTATGGAGATGATGACGTGTGGAGATAGCAATGGAGACAACGTGTGGAGGCAGCTATAAAGAAGACGTGTGGAGGCTGCTATAAAGACGACGTGTGGAGGCTGCTATGGAGACAATTAAATTTGGATAGTGCCTGTATGTGGCAGTCCAAAAAAGTATTCAAAACAGAGGAGCGGGTAGGTGGCCTTCCAGAAAAATTAAATAGATTGAGTGCCTGTATGTGGCAGTGCAAAAAAGTTTGCAAAACAGAGGAGCGGGTAGGTGGCCCTCCAGAAAAATTAAATACATAGAGTGCCTGTATGTGGCACTCCCAAAAATGTTTTAAAACAGAGGACTGGGTAGGTGGCCCTCCAGAAAAAATAAATACATAGAGTACTATAGCTAGAGCCAGAAAAAATAACCAGTTTCCTCTGTTTTAGTGTACAGGAGGAGATGGAGTAGAATCAGGAGGAGGAGTGCATACATGAGAATTATTCAGGTTCAGCTGCTTTCACCTGGTGGAAAATGGAAATCATGAGAAATCCAGGCTTTATTCATCTTGATAAGCGTCAGCCTGTCAGCGCTGTCAGTCAACAGGCGTGTACGCTTATCGGTGATGATGCCACCAGCTGCACTGAAAACCTGCTCTGAAAACACGCTAGCGGCAGGGCAGGCAAGAATCTCCAAGTTGTACAGCGCCAGTTCAGGCCACATGTCCAGCTTTGAAACCCAGTAGTTGTAGGGAGCTGTGTGATCATTTAGGACGATGGTATGGTCAGCTATGTATTCCCTCACCATCTTTCTGTAAAGATCAGCCCTACTCTGCCGAGACTGGGGACAGGTGACAGTGTCTTGCTGGGGTCACATAAAACTGGCAAAGGCCTTGTAAAGCGTAACCCTGCCAGCTGGACAAGCTGCCTGCTCGCCTACTCTCCCTCGCTACTTGTCCTGCAGAAGTACGCCCTCTGCCGCTAGCGCTGTCAGAAGGGAAATACTGTTTCAGCTTGTGCACCAGGGCCTGCTGGTATTCATGCATTCTCACACTCCTTTCCTCTCCAGGGATGAGAGTGGAAAGATTTTGCTTGTACCGTGGGTCCAGGAGAGTGAATACCCAGTAATCGGTGCTGGAATAAATTCTTTGAACGCGAGGGTCACGGGATAGGCAGCCTAGCATGAAATCTGCCATATGCGCCAGAGTCCCAACGCGCAAGAATTCACTCCCCTCACTGGCCTGACTCTCCATTTTCTCCTCCTCCAACTCCTCTTCTTCTGCCCATACACGCTGAACAGTTAAGGACTGAGCAATGCTCCCCCTCTTCTGTCTCGCCTACATTCTCCTCCTCTTCCTCCTCATCCATATCCTCCGATACGCGCTGAGAAACACACCGGATGGTGCTTTGGCTATCAACAAGGGAATCTTCTTCCCCCGTCTCTTGTGACGAGCGCAATTCTTCCGACTTCATGTTGACCCGAGAGTTTTTTAACAGGCCGAGCAGCGGGATGATGGCGGCATCGCCACTGACCATCTGTGTTGACTCCTCAAAGTTACTCAGCACCTGACAGATATCAGACATCCACGTCCACTCCTCATTGTAGACTTGAGGAAGCAGACTGACCTGACTACCAGGTATGGTGGAAGTTGACATCTGGCAGTTTACAATCGCTCTGCGCTGCTGGTAAACTCTGGATAACATGGTTAATGTTGAATTCTACCTCGTGGGCACGTCGCACAACAGTCGGTGAGCGGGCAGTTGAAGGCAGCGCTGCACTGCCCTGAGAGTAGCAGCATCTGTGCTGGACTTTCTGAAATACGCACAGATGCGGCGCACCTTCGTGAGCAAATCAGATAGATTGGGGTATGTCTTGAGGAAACGCTGAACTATGAGATTTAACACATGGTCCAGGCATGGCACATGTGTCAGTCTGCTGAGTTGCAGAGCTGCCACCAGGTTACGGCCGTTGTCACACACAATCATGCATGGCTTCAGGTTCAGCGGTGCCAGCCACAGATCGGTCTGCGCCGTGATGCTCTGTAATAGGTCTTGGGCGGTTTGCCTTTTATCACCTAGGCTCAACAGTTTGAGCACCGCCTGCTGACGCTTAGTGCCATCAGAGCTACCGACTGATGGCAACATGCCTATGGATGGTAATTCAAAGGAGGAGGTGGAGGAGGGGTGGGAGGAGGAGGAGGCATAGTAGGCCTGAGAGACCTGGACCAAGGTAGGCCCCGCAATCCTCAGCGTCGGCAGTATATGAGAGGCCCCAGGGTCAGACTCAGTCCCAGCCTCCACCAAGTTAACCCAATGTGCCGTCAGCGATATATAGTGGCCCTGTAATTCGTAGATGTGGACGTTGAGGGTTTGGGCGTGTGAGTGGGTGCAACTGTATTTCCTCTTGCGCTCCAGCGTCTGGGGTATAGAGAGCTGGACGCTGCGCATGGAGACATTGGTGAATGCTGTGGAGTATCGTGGAGGCGAAGGTGTGGTTTTTGGGTGGGAGGTGTTTGTGCCGGGGTCCTGGGCAGGGGGCTGACTAGCAGAGGCAGCAAATGACACAGGGGAAAGAGCAGTGGTGGACCCGGCCGGAGGTGAACGGCCTTGGTTCCATTGAGTGGGGTGTTTAGCAATCATATGCCTGCGCATACTGGTGGTGGTTAAGCTAGTAGTGGTGGAACCCCTGCTGATCCTGTTGTGGCACAGGTTGCACACCACAGTCCATCGGTCATCCGGTGTTTCTTTAAAGAACCTCCAGACTTCCGAAAATCTAGCCCTCACCACGGGAGATTCACTACGTGAAACATTTGGCGCTGATGCACCAGCTCTGGCCCTGCCTCTCCATCTGGCCCCACCACTGCCTCTTCCAATCTGTTCTCGTATGGGACTCGCCTCCGTCTCACAAGCACTGTATTCACCTGGCCTATCAACCCAGCTTGGGTCTGTCACCTCATAATTCTCTGATCCCTCAGTCTGCTCCCCCCTCGAACTTCCTGCCCTGACAACAACTTCACCACTGTCTGACAACAGTGTCTCCTCATCGTCCGACACCTCTTTACACACTTTTTCCACTATGTCAAGAAGGTCATCATGACCCACAGACCGGCGGAAAACATGCCATCGGGAAAAAGCTCAGCAGCAACCTGACAAGTGGTTTGTGACTCTGGGAAGGGTCCAGAAAACAGTTCCTCAGAGTATGCCAGCTCAAATGACAAATTTTCCTGGGAGGGGGTAGACTGGGGGGAAGGAGGTTGAGGTAAAGGAGCTGGAGCAGTGCTCACTTGGGTAACATGGGTGGACTGCGTGGAAGACTGACTGGTGGTCAAATGGCTAGAAGCATTGTCCGCAATCCACAACATCACCTCTTCGCACTGTTCTGGCCTCAACAGTGCTCTACCACGAGTCCCAGTAACTTGAGACATGAAGCTATAGAGTGTAGCTCTGTGGCGTTCCCCTGCTCTCTCATCAGCAGGTGGTGTCTCACCCCACTCAGGACCATGGCCTCTGACCCCTGCAGTAATTGGATGCCCACACCCATGACCTCGTCCTCTACCCCTAGCCCTCGGGTTCAACATTTTCAAAATTAAAGTCTATTATATAGAGAAAACATAAAAATAAACTGTAAATTTTATTTTTGTAGAACAAAACGTGCAGAAGAAATCAGTCAGCAACCACAGAAGATTATTGCTTTGGCTAGTTTCTAACCTACACTGACAGCACACAAAAGGATTTTGTGCTGTGACTGAGTGTGTCACTTTAACGTTTGAAAAACGCTAATGTAGCCCTAACAAGGGCTATTGGGTTCTTAGAGAATCACTCCTGCCTAACAGTAAGGTTCTTGGAGAATCTCTCCTGCCTAACAGTAATCTACTAGCACCCTAACGCTTTCCCTGACCAGCAGCAGCTCTCTCCCTAACGGCATCCAGACAGAGAATGATCAGAGCAGCGCGGGCACGGGCTATTCTATTCCAGGGTCACCTGATCAGGCCAGCCAACCACTGCTATCGACATATAAGTGTACCACATGATGCTGGGTGGAGTGCAGAGTCTCCTGGCTTGTGATTGGCTCTGTTTCTGGCCGCCAAAAATCTAAACGCCGCGAGATGACATTTTCTCAAGCGAAATACTCCTCTGAGCACCGAGCAGTTGTGAGTACGCTAATGCTCGAACGATCATCAAGGACGAGTATGTTCGCTCATCTCTACTAACTACGAAATTTCCCTAACGTAAATGCACCCCATGATTTGACTCCAGTGTGAGGGTTCATGACACAATAATATTGTACATTATATGTTATGATATTTTTTGTTAGAAATAGCAATGTATGTTGTATTTTTGACATTGCATCTTTATGTCCGGCACTCTTCTGTCCATGTATACTAGTCATTTTTTCTTTGACATAGTTTAGTGGGTTTCTTAGTAGTGGGGTTGATTTTTAGTGAGATGGTCTACATTATCATGTGCAGAATTCTCACTAAGCCTATATTGGGTATTTGATTTGTTAGGTACTGGGTATTTTAGTTATCTCTTGCCAGTGTCTTTGTACATTCTTTGTGATACTAAATAAAGAAATATTTTTTTTCTTCAATTATACAATCTCTGTGTAGTGGTCACACCATTGCCATCTGTCTTTTGATGTTTTGTCTGAATAATTTTGGACGGCTTCTCACACAGAATAGTGAAACCCAAAAATAAAAACCGTAAATGCATCCTTGCTAAATTTTACACTTCAAATGAAAACCTAAAAATATCCGCATCAATACTAATTTTAGTCAGTAAACCATGATGACATCTTATTGCAAAAATTAATACACTTAATGACATGAGTTAAAAAACCCAATCAAAAGCATCCATAAATCATCCAAAAACAATGGATAGTGTGGGCAGTATGGAGGGGGGGGGGGGGGTAAATATACTTGTACATGGCTTCTATACAGGGCCGGCTCTAGACAAAGTGGGGCCCCAAAATAAAACTATTTTAAGACCAGTCACAGTCAGTAAGAGGTTCCCTACAAACTGTGACATTAAAGAATTTTATAGGAGATAGATAGATGAGAGAGATTGATGGGCATCATGGTGGCTCAGTGGTTAGCACTACAGCCTTGCAGCACTGGTCAACATCTGCAAAGAGTTTGTATGTTCTCCCTGTGTTTGTGTGGGTTTCCTCCGGGTCCTCCGGTTTCCTCCCACATTCCAAAAACATACTGGTAGGTTGAATAGATTGTGCGCCCTATGGGGACAGGGACTAATTTGTCAAGCTCTGTGCAGCGCTGCGTAATCTGTGTGCGCTATATAAATAAAGGAATTATTAATTATTATTATTGTAACGATAGAGGATAAATATAAATGATGAAACTATAAAGTAGATGATATATACAGTAGATAGATATGAGAGATAAATATAGTAGAAGAGAAATATAAGATTGATTGAAAAATAGATAGAGCAAAAGTGAGATATATAAATGGTCAGATTATAGGAGATAGATAACTAGACAGATAGATATATAGACAGGATTGATATATATATACAGGAGATAGATGATAAGCATCTTCACCTGGGAATTCCACCAAGGGGTATTAACCTTTTCACTTCCAGGCATTTCTGGATATTTTGTTGCGTTATTGGCCAGAGCAATTTTTTGAATTTTGACATTTACAAATAAAAAAATTAAATTAGAGCAAAAAAAATTAAAGTAAACTGCAGCAAACCCCATATTTTCTAAAAGCAGCCATTTGCATTAAATAGTTTATAGACATAGGCGCCTTCATGCAATTTTGATTCAAACTGAAACCTTTTATTAAAAAATCCTTAAAATTTGACTTTGATGGCAAAAAATGTGCTCCAAACAGAAAATATTTATCTTCACATATCCAAAATGTAATAGATGGACATGTGTAGAGTTCACAAATGCATCATATTTATGTGTTCACATAAATAAATCATCAATATCACTAAAACTGAAACAACGAAATATCTGCTTTACAGCTAGAAATTTTAAGACCTTAAAACAGATTATAAAATAAAAGCAACCACAAAACCTATATAATTTTGAAATCAGACAACCAGGCGATGCATTTGGCAATTAACTTTTGACCACCCTCATTTTCAAAAAGTGCATTGAAAATGCCTTGATGATGCACATTTTTACGCAAAACTCACATCAAAGATGAAGTTTATGCACAAATAGGGATTTAAAAATAATAACACAAAGTGAGCAGATTTATATATACCACAATACACAACATCAAGAATTTACACTCCCAAAAATGCTAAAACAAAAACCACGACATATTTGGTTGCAATCCACAAATCTGTTTAAAAATATATAACGCACAAAATAAAAAGCTCCTATTCTGTCAAAATCAAATTTTTCCAGAAATCACAATGTAAACAAGAATAACTTTTAAATTCATACACACTACCACCTTCATGCAACTTTGCAGCAATAAAATGCAAAAAAATTGCATGAAAATTCAAAATTTCCTCTAAAATATGTACAAATCCAGAATACTTATATAAAGAAAATATACTTTCCTAAAACAGCAATATTTGAGTAGATCATATAGACCCCACATGTGTATATTCACCAAAATATGCAGCAAAGGGAATGTTATATCCACAAGGGACACCAAATGATTTTTGCTGAAAACTGCACTTAGCTTCACACAGTTCTATCATGAATGTTCATCGTATCAGTCAATTTTCACAAAAAAAAACTATCACGAAATAAAAGGCAATAAGAGAGAAAGTGTACACTTAGATAGTTCTGAATAGGAGAGGGTTAAAATGAATATTACTTGATATTATTCCTTATCAAAATGCAGTCACATATAAAGTGAATATTTCCATTATCTGTGAGGTGCAGCAGCGTGCTGATCATTTTATTCAAAAATTTTGCAATCCACAGTAACTTATGTGACGTTTCGGTCAACATAGTGACGTTCTTGCATAGCCAAGAAGTTGAATGAGAGCGTAGTGTAGAAGCATCAGGTGCTGGATTAAGGTTGGTGTGGGCCCCCAAACATAAACTATCATACAAATTCCCCCCCAGATGAATGCTGTACATAGCCGAAACGCGCGTCAGGACTGCTGTTATCCAAGGCACCGGAAATCATTGATCATGGGCGAGTGTATTTGGATAATTGATTATGCAGGAAGATCTTCTTACAGGACTATAGTTATAGTGGGTTATAATTATACCTCCCCACATACATGGTGTACTTATAAGGCTCTCATGCTACATTTATTAAATAATCGTTGGTGTTTCAGCCGGCATCGACATGATTTTTTCTTGTGCTCCAACTTTGGAGATGGCATCATTTTAATTGTTGTATAATTATTGCTAATTAATAAAGTATTTTCTACGTATTCACATAAGATACTCTGTTATTTTTGTACATCATGTTCATCTCTTTCCTGGTTGGAGGAGTACAATAAGTATCACAGCCTTAGAATGATGCACTATTAAGTAGCACACTGGATAAAAAGAATAAACATGCATTGGGGCACATTTACTAAGGGCTTTGTGATGCACTTTAGTCGCACTGTTCCTGTTCTTTAAGGGGAAAATTCCATCTTGCACGGGTATTTAAGAAGTGTGTCCACTTGGATTGTGGCGCATGCGACCCTTTTGTAGAACAGCTGTGCTGGCTTCCATGCAACACAAATTAGGGGGCATGTCATCAGATAGTCCGACTGATACGGACTGAGCACGGTATTTAACCTTCAAATTCTGTCACACCCTATGTTAAAGATGCACCGCAAAAGTATTTTTCGGACTATAAGGCGCACCATCAATAAATGCCTGCTAAAATGTCTAGGTTCATATATAAGGCACACTGGACTATAAGGCGCACCTGATTATAAGGATGAATGACCAGCAGGTGGCAGACCTGTGCACAGTTCAAGGTAGCTGTTGTCTGTAAGTAAGGTTCATATATAAGGCGCACTGGACTATAAGGTACACCTTTGGTTTCAGAGAAAATCAAAGGATTTTTTGTGCGCCTTATAGTCTGAAAAATACAGTACTCTGTCGACACATTCACGATTTCAGGGGCACAATCTTAATAGCTGCACTCTGCATTATAGATGGACGATGCACTTTCTGTGAACTCGAGTGAGCGGGTAAGTAAACGTTCCCCATTGTGTTAATCTAATATTGTTTGTAAAACAACAAAAAGTTTTCATTTTTTTAATGTTTCCAGCCCTATTTTTTAAAATAGTTTTTAATTGTGGTGTCTGATGGTAATAAATGTTTGCAAATATTTGCTAAAAGTAGGTCAAAAGTTAGTCTTGTGCTCTCTGGTTCTTTAAATATCAGGAACTGACACATTGCCAGGCCTTAGGACCCAGGAACAGGTTACCAAACCATCTGGCCTGCATTGATTCATTGGCAGTAAGTTTCATCTGAATTTGCACAGTAGCGTTAAATATTGCTGACAAAAATAAATTTTTATCTATGCTCAACTGAAATAACAAACAAGGTATTGAAATAACAAACAAACAAATGCACTAAATTTGTTGATAATTGTGTGTGGCTGTGTTCCCATCAGATTTATGGTCTACATTTGTTACATTGTCAATATACTCTGATGCATGAAAAAAATGAAGAATTAGTAACACGCTCTGATTTGTTTGATGTATGTACATGTTCTTAGAAATATCTTTTATTCTTTCTTCTCAAAACTGTTTTTATGTAGAAAAATACTCTAAAAGGTTCTCATATAGCATTTATGACTTTTTTTTACTGGGGCTGTATAATAGTACAGGCAGTCCCCGGGTTACATACAAGATAGGGTCTGTAGGTTTGTTCTTAAGTTGAATTTGTATGTAAGTCGGAACTGTATATTTTATCATTGTGATCCCAGCCAGAACTTTTTTGGTCTCTGCAACAATTGGATTTTAAAAATGTTGGGTTGTCATAAGAATCAATATTAACACTAAAGCTTCATTACAGACACCTTTGATAACTGTTACAGCTGTTTATTGTAGCCCAGGGCTAAAGTACAATAAATTACCAATATCCAGTGGTCCGTTTGTAACTAGGGGTCATATGTAATTCGAGTGTTCTTAAGTAGGGGACCGCCTGTACTAGAGTTATTAAGAGGTAACATATTCGTACATTTCTGGTGCAGATCTCCTCTGGGTATGGACCCTTTAACTCTGTGGTATGTGCGTGGTGGGCTTGATTTCCCCTATTATCTATATGGCATATCTGCATTGGTATATGTAGCCTAGTTGTTTGCACTCCTCCCTACAGTTACTTGTGCTAATACACTGCTGATTATTATTATTGTGTTTTTAACCACTGCCTTTTGGAATATCTTTTTGCATTTGTATATACTGTGATATTTTTTATATAAGTTATCTCTGGATGGTATCCACCTATCCATATTTATACTGAAACTTTTGCACACATATTGCTGCCAACACCTTTACTTAAATAAATTCCTATGCAATTTGATAACCTAAAATACAGTTACACCAATTAACTATAAGATTTCTTGAGAAAATTACTAGTACTAAAGGCTAAAAGTGGAGACTTATTAAGTATTAACAATTTAATATATAGAGGTACAGTGCAGATATAAAAATACAGTTTTCAGATAAAAAGTTAAAAATTAATACACAAACAATAACAATGCAAACAGTTGAAAAAATAAAAGCAAAAATAAATTGTGTTGCTAATGAATATTAGTAGTTATTTACACCACAGCACAATAAGTCCTTCCAAGCAATGGTGAATCCTCAAGAAACTGAGAAGAGTGGCGTTCCTTTGGTTCCATCCCCTGGCTTGTGATGTCACTGAGAGGGGCTGTTTGCCTGCTAATGTTGTTGGTCCCTTATATTGAAGTGCCTTTCTATACATATTGTTTATGAAAACTTAGAACTTTTGACTACAAAATGTTATGATAATACAATTGCCTTCAATCAACTGGATACCCCATTACCTCTTACCATATACCAGACATAAACCAGAGAGGTTTATGCCCAGGATTGGGACTGTTATATGATTTAGAAGGGCTCCTTAAAGGGTATAGTCACAAAATTTGCAAGGGAGACAAGGCTAACCCCCCTGACCTGTTATTAGGTGTTTCTAATTATGGTTTATGTTCATGTTATTTGGATAGACATATTTTTTCCCTGAATTTTCCCTTCTCCATTTGTCCAGGATGAAAGGCAAGCCATCTTCCCAGAAGGGTTGCAAAGAGCCCTAAAGGAGACTAATGGCAGCCTAGCCCCAAAAGTTAATTTAGGATTTGTCGCATAGGATAGGAATTAAGAAGAGAAAGGTGAACTGCAAACAATAAAATATGACAATACGTTCGACGTTTGAAGGATACATATTATAGAAAGGAAAAAACCTGTGACATGCATAAACGCTGCAAGAAACTAAACTGAATCATATCTGAGGAATGTACCATGGTGAATTTAATGTCTTGATCGACACTATTTAGGTATATGTGGAAATCATTGAAGGGGTTTTCCCACAAAAACAAGTTAGGCCCTATCCCTAACTTACTGATTAGTGGGAGTCTCAGTGCTGAGACCACGACAGATTGCGAGAATGAGGGGTCCGACTGACCCCTCGCCGCTCCTAAGACCAATGGAGTGGATGGCAGTGCATGACCGTTCTGCTCCATTAATCTCTATGGAGCTGATGTAGATTGCCGAGTGCAGTGTAAGCAAAGAAATTAATGTTTTTTTTCATTTTTTGGTTTTATAACTTACATTTATAGAATTGGATAGTTCCATTGGTCTAACAATCCATTAATTCTACTACTACAATTAATTATATTATTTTTTAGGCTTTTAGGAAAGGCATTATTGGTATAGCAGTATGATCTTATTGTTTTGGGGATAACTATATCTTTGTTTTTTAATTATAAATTCACTATATATAACATTATAGAAGCGTTAGATTTAGAAAAATTATAATTTTAAAAAATAGCTAAAGTTGATTGTTGCCATTGTACATGTAGCTTAGCAATGTGTACATTACAGCGATACATGAATACACTTTAGACAATTGGGGCAGTGTTTGCTGTTGTAATATCTTCTTCAGATATTGCTTTAGTGGATGTTACATCTGGACCTCACTATTGACAAATGATTATTATTATTATGATGAATTCTGCCATCAGTATTTTAGTAACCACATAAAATGTCAAATCTGTTGAAAGGTTGTAAAATTTGGACAGAATTGGCAGCAGCTGCAGTGGGAAGTCTTACATTAGAATTTTCATTTCTATAGTTGGAAAATAATAAAAGAACATCCACAACTTTCCAGGGGCACCTGAGTTGTGTAGTTTATGGAAAAAAATTCTAATGTTCCAAACAAAATAATCTTACAAATACTGGAAACCACTTAAAGGTCAATCTGTATCGATGGATATGGTGATGTTTCAAAAAGACATTAAGATGCTACAACTGTTCCATTTAGAAATTTTTAAAGTATTTTTCAATTTGGTATTTATTATTATTATTATTATTTTACAGAGCAAGATTGCTACATTATGTCCACATACTCTAATATAAATGTTTATATCAGAATATTCTCTATTCATAGGGGGTCATTTATCTTTGGTCAGGACATTTGTGTGTTTTTTTCTTGGTTATTCTGGGTTTTGGACATGTTTAATTTATCTTAGAGGGATTTATGTGGCAGCTGAGTCTGTGGGGTTTTTGTGCCTTTTAACTCATCTTGGACCGTCTGCTGACTTTAGACATCAGCGGGTGCAGGTTCGGAGTCTGCAGCAACGTCTTTAGAGACAACCGGAGTGTCAGGTTCGCTAGGGAGATTGCTGGGACTTCTGGTTCTTCTGGTGGTACCAGCAGCGTTCTCCGAACCCCGGCGCGTATCCGCGCAAACTCCACCTCTCGTCCTGGGCAGCGGCTGCTAAGATCTCGCGCTGTCTAGGAGTGGCTGGGACTTTGAACCTCTGCTTGGTGCCTGGTTGTTCTGCACCATGAGGGGTTAATTCCCAGATGCTGTCCAGCTCCTATCAGGTTCTGGAGGTGGAGTTCTGGCTGCGTAAATTGCAGCTTCACTAGTCACCTGTGCCAGTGTTTGAAAATCCCTTTCTCCACTCGCTGCTACTAGGTTGTATTGCTCAGTATCTGTATCTGTATTGTTGTTACCTCGGCTAGTTTTTGACTTTGACTCTTTGCCTACTGATTTTGCTATTGACGTACCCTCTCGTTGTGACTCCGGCTTGTTTACGATTCTTTTGTGTTTTATGTTTGTCAGTCTGTTTGTGTTTCCCTTCCCTCACTTTTATCCAGCGTATCTCGAGTCTTCAAGTAGTCGCCCCACGGTTTAGCGTGGGGGGGCTATAGGAAGGGACAGAGGTTGGGGCAAGCTCAGGGCACACTATCCCCTGTCATTTGTGTACCAATCTTAACACGGAGACCTTAGAGAGAAGAGAGATGCGGTTCATTACCATTTTTCCCTTCTCCAGTACTCACAGTATTTCACTGAAGGATGCATAGAGGAGTGGACCCAGCGGCTCTATAAACTCGGCGGTCACGTTAACCAGAGCTTTTTAGACCCAGTAAAGCTCTAACCAGAATGTCCAGTTACAGGTGACTCTTATAGATGCCTCAGTTACAGGAGAAAGCTTGTAAAAGAGGAAAAAATAAAGTGAAATAAAAAAAAAAGTACATTAATAATGTTAATTTTGAGTTAATTTGAAAACTAAAAAAAAGTACTATAAATTACATAAAAGCCTTTTTCCATTTTTAACCTCAAATGAAAATAAAAATGAGAAAAAATGTTGAAACTTGTATTACCTTTTTAACTAGCTGTGTGTCACGAAAAAAACACGTCACTAAGGGGTTAATGAAAAAGTTACAAAAAAGTTGTAAACTCTTCTGTAACTCGTCTAACTTTTTTTTTTCCTACACATAATCAGAACTGGAGTTTATTTTCAGCTTTTGAACAAAGATTTGCTCCAAAATTTGGACTTTTCAAACGCCCACATCTGGATTTTAAAGATACATGAGGAGCAACATTGAATAACTCTAACTTTGCTAGGCAAATGGAAAAAAATCTCAAAATTTAGGAGCAAATATAAAGATAAGTGACCCTCATAGACTGTAAGGTCTTGCGAGCAGTCACAATGGGGCAGATTTACTTACCCGGTCCATTCGCGATCCAGCGGCGCGTTCTCTGCGCTGGATTCGGGTCCGGCCGGGATTTAATAAGGTAGTTCCTCCGCCGTCCACCAGGTGGCGCTGCTGCGCTGAAAAGCATCTGAACGCACTGGAATTCACCGAGGCCGGCTGAGTGCAGGTAAGCGTGTCCCGAGCGACACATTTTCCGTTTTTAAATGCGGCGGTTTTTCCGAATACGTTGGGTTTTCGTTCGGCCATGCCCCCCGATTTCCGTCGCGTGCATGCCGGCGCCGATGCGCCACAATTTGATCGCGTGCGCCAAAATCCCGGGGCAATTCAGGTACAAAACGCGAATCGGGCCCTTAGTAAATGACCCCCATTGTTTCATATGTTTATATTATCAATCTCTATTGCCTTATTTTGTTTGTATATGTAAATATTTATTTTTACAATTATTAATTATTATTGTTTTCTATGTATTTATCACATTTAAGGATATGTATGATTAATTTTTAACTACCGTACTTTTTCATTACACTTCATTTGATTTCTGGATATCTACATTCTTGCTGGCAAAGCTCTAATGGGACATTTCTTAATAAAATCACAACACATGACTGTAAATTGATATTGATGAAGCATCTTACCACAGGAAACATTCATTCTTGCAATTCAAGTGATCTGTTTAAGCTACAAACACACCAACAAATTGTTTTATTCTATGTTGGATTTGGATGAATAATGGATTCTACCCCATGTAATGTCTGACTATGGTGCTCACCGGCCAAAGTACTTACAGATGTGTCCTTCATAAACTGATTAAGACTTGAGCTGCTCATGAAACTAACTCAAAACATTATCATGATCTAAGAAAAGCTCTGAAAGTCAGCACTGCCCTTCCCCATTTACTTCCAGGGTGGCCTGACACAGACACAAAGAGGATAGTTAACATAGTTACAAGATCGTGTTGCTTTGTGAGAAGCTGCAGTACATGACCAGCCAAGAGACGGTGTAGGACAAAATCATACGTACTAGAGGTTGCTTAAGAAAGATGTAACTGTAGGAAATATGGTTTTTAGTTTATAGCAGAAAGAAACATAGAAAAACCCTGTACATCAAACAATATACAGTGGATCACGTGTACTGTATATTAAAGGGAACCTGTCATCAGGAATTGGCCCAATAAAGTATTACCAGTAGGTCGTCAAGCAGCTAAGCAGCTTCTTGATCAGGTTGCTTTTATGGTCAACTTGGTGGCATCATCCAGAAAATCAACTTTGAAGTGAGATCTTCAGGAGATCTGATCAATGATGTCCCGGAAAGCAGGAAAGTGACGGGGGGTTTTCTGAGGAAAGGAAAGCTTGACTTCACTGTTAAACTCTCCACCAATTTAAATCTTCTCACTTCAAACTTGATTTCTGGACGATGCCACCACACCACACATGAAAGAGACATGATCTAGAAGTCTCGCACAACATACTGGTAGAGGTTTATTAGGCCAATTTCTGATGCCAGGTTCCCTTTAAATTTTATTCTTTGCTTGGATTTTCTGTATATTAGTTATATTTTCTTATTGATACATGTGGCGTTTGAGAAGTTTAGGAGGCACATGTATCTTTTATTTGACTTGGCTTTTTCTTCTTTGATACTCTTTTGAGCTTTGGACAATCTCTACTCAAAGTTCACCATGGTCTAGTTCTCTGTAGTGTTCTGCACCTGATTCCAGACGTGAAAGTTGCAAATAAAAAAAAAAAAAGGTAAGTCTTACAAAATGATGAAAAGTCCAGCCAAAAATTTGATAAGTTCAAAGGGTTTACTGGATATACTCGAGTATAAGCTGGCCAAAATGTAAGCAGAGGTACCTAAATTTAACACGAAAAACTGAGAAAATTTATTCATTTGAGTATAAGCCTAGGGTGGGAAATGCATTGGTCACAACCTTGACCCAGTAAATGGCTAGCCAGCCCGCCCATGTTAAAAGTAAAAGTTATTTTACCTTTCTTACAGGTATGGGGGTGTGGGAGAGCCCGGCGGGGGGGCGCATGGTGCTGGCCAGTGGGCATTCGCATGGTGCCGGCCAGCGGGCATGTGGATGGGGGCTCGGTGCCAGGCGGCCAGTGGGCGAAAGATCGGTGCTGGGCAGGGGTGGTTGGGAGCTTGTCCCCGGTCAGAGCGTAGGCAGGAGAATGGTACTGGCCGGAGGGTGTGCAGACGGGAGCTTGGTGTTGGGCGGCCGGAGCGCGTCTTTGTATTTCTCCTGCTTCTAGATGTTTGCGCCTTATTTAACATTGATTTGCCTATATGGTTGCAAATAACTCAAATTGTGCCTTTTTAATAAGGCCCAAAAAAAAACTTTATTTGACAAAGACAAAAATAGATAGATAGGTGCAAAAAATAGATACACAAAAGGCACAAAAAGAGAGAGAAGGGGAAAATAAGATAAATGACCCTCTATGTGTAAAGTCTTGTCATTGCAATATTTTATTGGCGTGTGATATTTTACTGATTTGTTTTTAAAGTTACTGTATATACTCGTGTATAAGCCGAGATTTTCAGCACAAAAAATGTGCTGAAAATCCTCAACTCACTTATACATGAGTCAATAGCCAACCCAGCACTTAAAAAAAAAACAAACTTATATAATCACAGCGCTGCTCCCCCGATGTCCGTGCTGCTACCACGATGTCAACGTGGGTCCTCTTCTGTCTTCTATCATCTTCTGTCTTCTGCAGGGTGCCGCCATGTTCTTCCCCCGGCCGTCGCATAGTCAGCAGCGGCCGCGTTATACTATGCGCCTGCAGGCCGGCAAGAAAATGGCGGCGCCCCGTGGAAGACAGAAGACCGAAGAAGATAGAAGACAGAAGAGGACCCGTGCTGACATCAGGGGAGCAGCGCGGACATCGGGGGAGCAGCGCTGCGCATTGGGGGCCACCGGAGGGTGAGTATATACCTTTATTTTACTTTTTTAGTGCTGGGCTCGCTCTATACTAATGGGGGCAGGATGTATACTACACGGGGCAGGCTGGGCTGGCTGTATACTAGTAGGGGCAGGCTGTATACTACACGGGGCAGGCTGGGCTGGCTGTATTCTAGTTAGGACAGGCTGGGCTGGCTTTATACTACAGGGGGCACGCTGGGCTGGCTGTATACTTAAAGGGGCAGGCTGGCTTGCTGCACACTACTGGGGGCAGGCTGAGCTGGCTGTATACTACTGGGGGCAGCCTGGGCTGGCTGTGTACTATTGGGAGCAGGCTGGCTATATACTACTGGGGACTTGCTGGCAATATACTGGGGGGTCTGTGATCAATGCATTTCCCACCCTCGGCTTATACTCAAGTCAATAGGTTTTTCCAGTTTTTGGTGGTAAAATTGGGGGTCTCGGCTTATACTTGGGTCGGCTTATACTCGAGTATATACGGTAAGTTAACTTTTGGATTGAATCTTTCGGTTACTTAATGCTATTTAGTGGCTTTTTGAGCTGTTTCTACATTTATTGAGGCTTTTATACCATTTCTTGACAATTCGCTGACTTTTCCAAAATGGTGCGTAACCTTGGGAAAAGGGGGCACGGTTTAACCTGGGGCACCAAAAAATTCTGTCTGAATATTAGAAAATGCATACACAAATGAGACCAACTAATAGCAGCTCTAAGGTACAACTCCACAATTGTAAACTTCCCCAGATACATCATCCAGAAGGCTTTATCTGGTAAGTGCTGATACACTCCAGTCCCCACTAGGTGTAGAAAACTGTTTGGTATAGGTTGCGCCAAAGCACGCGATTTAACTAAAGTAAACCTACTCATGGATAAGTCAAACAGCAGAACTGCTAAAAAAAACCATGAAGGCGCAAATTGAATAACTAAGATACATCTCCCCCATGTCTTCAGCAAGGTTTCAGCTTATGAGTCATGCAAGTCATCACAGCTTTGGGATAATGTTCTCACACTAGTCCTGAGGAATCACAGCATAGACGTAGTGCACAACGATACAATGGGGGACATGTATCGGTGAACTCGAGAAAGTACAGCAAAATTCACAATGAAAAATCACAAAAAAAACAAAAAGTTGCAAAAAAGAGAGAACCTGCAGAAATAAAGATACATGTCTCCCAAAATGAAGTATATAGTGATGGACACAGTTATATCACTATACAGGACTTAAGTATTCCAAAGCCTTAGCTAACACATTGTGAAACATGCAAGGTCGCCTAACCAGCTACTTTCTAGGTCTTGTAACAGCTAACAACTTAAGATATGGATGTAATAGCTCAAAAAGAAATAATAAGCACATTATATAGTGCACATAAAGTAGTATATAAAGTGTTATTACCATTGTCAGCTTGCATTATGCAAGGGAAACAGAAAATAGAAGCCAGATGAGGGACTACCTCTTGATAGTTTTGGTCATTCTTATGATGCTGTCAGCATCACTCAGTTTAGAAAGTAAAATTCTCTATGTATCTCGTGAACTGCACATGTGGTGTTCGGTGAGAGGGTAACACAATACTGTTCTTCACCTGTTTTCTTACACATTACATGCACAATTATATCATAGGGCATAGTCAGAGGGCAGCAGTCCTAACAGTATACTATATATCTATAGAAAACAGATGGAAGTGGAAGGATCAATCTTGTGAATCCCAATATGTAGGAGTGACATACTGTATAATGTTCTGATGAGGCCATGTTGCTTTGCATATGAACATCCGTAGTTCCCTATTGGTGATGCATGTTCTAAGTCAACCTTTGTATGTGAGTTTCAAGCAATTGTTTGAAAGAATTGTTTAGAAATTTGTCCAAAAGATTATAGAGATAATGGCTACATCATTGTGCATCAGTTTCCATTCTACTTTTATGGATGTAAAGTGAGTAGTTTAAATAGTGAGGACTGGAGCTATCCTAGAAACTCTGCTATACATAACAGCTGACAGCTAGTGCTATGGCTTACATGCTGTACACGTACACAGTAGGAAGGGGTTATAGCTTTCTTAAAGGAAATCTACCATCAAAATCCATCATGATAAACCAGTGACACTTACTCATAGATCCAGGCACTGTGACTGTGGTAATCATATTATATTTTTTATCCATGGCCGCCTTCTGAAATCAACTTTTAAAATCATGCTAATGAGCCTGAATTTCTACGGGGAGCGTTGCTGGCTCCATTGGCCATATTAAGGTAGTATTAGGGAGGGTGAGACCTGCTCCTGCACAGTGTAACAGTCTGTAAACTACAGCATAATGGGGCATTGGTAACACCTCCCATAGCATTTCAGGCTCACTAGAATAATTAAAAAGTTTTTGAAGGAAGGAGGCCATGGATAACATATATAAGATGATTACCACAGTCACAGGGGGGCAACTATTGTGGCCTTTCAAACGGAAAACTGGCAGTGTTTTTTTCCTCTCTGCACCCCTTGCGCCTGAATTTATGATGTGTCATCATCATAATATTGGTGTTTTCCAACACTCTCAACTTGTTCTATTTTTAGGTGCAAAATTTTGGTGCCACTTGTGAATCCACCAGTTTTCTTCCGCTTCTATTTTTCCAACATGTTATTTAGCACTTTGTATGGCATAAAAATAGCCCAGCTAAAAGCTGGTCTAGGGAGTTCTAAACCTTTCAGTCCGTGCGCCAATTCATTAATCGCCACAAACTTTTATCCCACAGAAAAATATAAAACGGTCCTAGTGCCACCCTGCGCCAAACATAATAAATGCCTCTCACTGTGCCTGGATCTGGGAGTAAGTGACCTGGGTTCATCATGTTTGATTTTCATGGTAATTTCTTTTAAAGTGCGATCAATAGTGTGAGGGCGCTTTCACACGATGCGTTGCATTTTTTTAATGCGTTTTTGACCCATTCCAAAGGCTCCAGCCTTGATCACATGCTGAGGTTACATTACATTTTAGCAGGTGCAGAGGAAATGCAATGTAACCTTAGCATGTGATCAAGGCTGGAGCCTTTGAAATGGGTCAAAAACGCATCAAAAAATGAGACACAACGCATTGTGTGAAAACACTCTCAAGAGACACTACGGTCAGATATATTATTGTGTCTGCATCAGTTTTTTGTCCACATTTGCAGGAAAAATAGCTCCAAAGACATTGCCCGTATTTGTTATGTTCATCTGCCACAATTCTGCGGTTGCATTTTGTCCAACACTTTTTATAACTGTGGACTTGGTAGTGCGTTTCCCTAGTTTGCGCCACATTTATTACTGAGATGTACCACAATTCTGTGGCAACAGCATGAAGCAAAGTGCACCAGGAAAAAATAGGTGCCAATGTGTGCACATCCTGAAAACTGATCTTATCAACAAAGAACAGGTGACACTATTAAATAATGTGGTGCAAACTGCAAAAAGAAAGTGCAAACCAAAACTAGGAACATTGCACCAGTATGTATATATCTGGGCCACTGTGCTCAGGAGAATTCTGTGGGCTCCTCATAATGTATCGAGCACAACACTACAAATAGTACAGTGGATTAGGGGCATCCGATAATTTTCTTGTCTGATACGCATCAGCCACTTGGGGTGGCAGTACCCTTTGTCTGTTATTTAACTAATGTAACTAATAAAGACAGTTATTATTTTTTCTGGTGCTGGAACCGTCCTTTTCCTATCTTCATGCAAGTCTCTAGGCAGCATTGGTTCCGAGCATTGGAAGTCCATTAATTAGAACCCAGCTGACATTGACTGGAAACTGTTCCTTTTTGGAGTTTTCTTACACAGTACAGTGGATCTGTTTGCTTTTGTAGTTTAGTCCCATATACTTGAACGGGACAGAGCTTTACGCAGGCCATATAATGAATGGTTATAATACTACTGTGCCATGCAGCGCAAACAGCGCTCACTCGAGTGCTGCAGTCTCCTCCAGCAGTTGCTCTGTGGTTTGCCCGATCCTTACCACTTTGGAATTCAACACTTATATTATGGATGTATACTGCTTACACTCTGTCCACACTACAAACCACAACCACATCATGTGAGCATTGAAGTTCCGTAAATGCATGGTTTAGACAATACAATATTTCTTCTTCTATGTGATTATGCTTCCATTATTTATAAAGCATAACCATGTGCTCTCTGTGAGAGCTGCAAAAAATCAAATAGTTTTTTATGGGCTCCAATTACATTTTAATACAAAGAAGTCATATCCTCCCTCTAACTGCTCATCTGAAGACTACAGTAAGGATTTCATAACTTGTATTCATGCCTGAAATCTTTTATACTTAATTAATTAAATATTCAGACAATTCCCAACTTACAGCTGACCCCTAGTTACTGGTGGACCTCTCGTTCCACTGTGACCTCTGGTGATGTTCTCTGGATGCCGGTAATTTGCCCCAGCCTGCAATGATCAACATAAGAGTTATCAGAGGTGTCTGCGATGAAGCTTTAATGTTAGTCCTTGTTCCCATGAAAATTCAGTTTTCACAGGGACAATGAAAATATTTCAACCGATCCCGTATTTAACCCTGGGACTGCCTGCATCTCGCTATCATATGTTTTGTATTTACCAATTCTCAAAATTAGACTCAATCTAAGCCAATGGTTTATAAGGTCTGAGAATCCATTCCTTTTCTGATTCAATAAAGATCTTGTTAGCTTTTGATGTAACAGATTGACAATGAGTCTTGTATTGTTGGTATCAATATTTACACACAAACTACTATTACAGACACAGCATGTATCTAATAATAAACATTTTTAACTATGTTCCTTTTTATTAAAAGAAAAATTTAAAAAAATGGTCAAAAAAATATAATTGCCCGGCAGTAATCTTGTGCACAAGGCATGAAAAGGTTACAATTCAGGGCGTATACCACAAAACTTGACACCTATTGCCCCTTTTACGGCACTTTGCAAGAACAGCAAGTGCGGCAAGTGGGCCCAACAAATTTACTGTAACCTGGGCCAAAATAACCTATTTACTATATTTTACTATAACCTGGTCACAGGTGATCAGTTTGTCTTCTGAAGTAGTTTTTTTTATTGCAGTTGATAAAATAGTT
Organism: Engystomops pustulosus; assembly: GCF_040894005.1. NCBI lineage: Eukaryota > Metazoa > Chordata > Amphibia > Anura > Leptodactylidae > Engystomops > Engystomops pustulosus. The sequence goes on from NC_092415.1 coordinate 50,137,345, forward strand.
AAAAACAATGCGTTTTTTCTCCTCACCGGAGCCTTCATTAGGTTAGAAGAAAATAAAAACAGCCTGAATATACTGCTCCTTACTGAAGCGCATGGTAATCTTATGGCGAGCCTTGGTTTCATTAGAGGAGATATGTCAAGATTCCTATGGTAAGTAGTAATAAGTAGGCAAATAGGGACACTATGGCATTGATGATTATACTGCTATGGACGCTTATCCCGCAGGGGGTATTCTAAAGTGGCTGACATGGTGTCTGTATGTGCATGTACAAGATGTATTAATACTGTACATATTTGTACATAAGATGTCTATATACTGTCTGCATGTGTATATGTTAGATATACTGCATGTATGTGTACATATGATGTCCATACTGTATGTGCAAATAAATTATGCGTATACACTGTATGTGTGTGTATTTGATGTACATATACTGTATACACTCACCGGCCACTTTATTAGGTACACCTGTCCAACTGCTCGTTAACACTTAATTTCTAATCAGCCAATCACATGGGGGCAACTCAGTGCATTTAGGCATGTAGACATGGTCAAGACAATCTCCTGCAGTTCAAACCGAGCATCAGTATGGGGAAGAAAGGTGATTTGAGTGCCTTTGAACGTGGCATGGTTGTTGGTGCCAGAAGGGCTGGTCTGAGTATTTCAGAAACTGCTGATCTACTGGGATTTTCCCGCACAACCATCTATAGGGTTTACAGAGAATGGTCCGAAAAAGAAAAAACATCCAGTGAGCGGCAGTTCTGTGGGCGGAAATGCCTTTTTGATGCCAAAGGTCAGAGGAGAATGGGCAGACTGGTTTGAGCTGATAGAAAGGCAACAGTGACTCAAATCGCCACCTGTTACAACCAAGGTAGGCAGAAGAGCATCTCTGAATGCACAGTTCAGGCAAATGGGCTACAGCAGCAGAAGACCACACCGGGTGCCACTCCTTTCAGCTAAGAACAGGAAACTGAGGCTACAATTTGCACAAGCTCATCGAAATTGTATAGTAGAAGATTGGAAAAACGTTGCCTGGTCTGATGAGTCTCGATTTCTGCTGCGACATTCGGATGGTAGGGTCAGAATTTGGCGTCAACAACATGAAAGCATGGATCCATCCTGCCTTGTATCAACGGTTCAGGCTGGTGGTGGTGGTGTCATGGTGTGGGGAATATTTTCTTGGCACTCTTTGGGCCCCTTGGTACCAATTGAGCATCGTTGCAACGCCACAGCCTACCTGAGTATTGTTGCTGACCATGTCCATCCCTTTATGACCACAATGTACCCAACATCTGATGGCTACTTCCAGCAGGATAATGCGCCATGTCATAAAGCTGGATTCATCTCAGACTGGTTTCTTGAACATGACAATGAGTTCACTGTACTCAAATGGCCTCCACAGTCACCAGATCGCAATCCAATATAGCATCTTTGGGATGTGGTGGAACGGGAGATTCGCATCATGGAAGTGCAGCCGACAAATCTGCGGCAACTGTGTGATGCCATCATGTCAATATGGACCAAAATCTCTGAGGAATGCTTCCAGCACCTTGTTGAATCTATGCCTCAAAGAATTGAGGCAGTTCTGAAGGCAAAAGGGGGTCCAACCTGTTACTAGCATGGTGTATCTAATAAAGTGGCCGGTGAGTGTATATACACACATACTCTCACCGGCCACTTTATTAGGTACACCATGCTAGTAACGGGTTGGTTCCCCTTTTTGCCTTCAGAACTGCCTCAATTCTTCGTGGCATAGATTCAACAAGGTGTTGGAAGCATTCCTCAGAGATTTTGGTCCATATTGACATGATGGCATCACACAGTTGCCGCAGATTTGTCGGCTGCACTTCCATGATGCGAATCTCCCGTTCCACCACATCCCAAAGATGCTATATTGGATTGAGATCTGGTGACTGTGGAGGCCATTTGAGTACAGTGAACTCATTGTCATGTTCAAGAAACCAGTCTGAGATGATTCCAGCCTTATGACATGGCGCATTATCCTGCTGGAAGTAGCCATCAGATGTTGGGTACATTGTGGTCATAAAGGGATGGACATGGTCAGCAACAATACTCAGGTAGGCTGTGGCATTGCAACAATGTTCAATTGGTACCAAGGGGCCCAAAGAGTGCCAAGAAAATATTCCCCACACCATGACACCACCACCACCAGCCTGAACCGTTGATACAAGGCAGGATGGATCCATGCTTTCATGTTGTTGACGCCAAATTCTGACCCTACCATCCGAATGTAGCAGAAGAAATCGAGACTCATCAGACCAGGCAACGTTTTTCCAATCTTCTACTGTCCAATTTCGATGAGCTTGTGCAAATTGTAGCCTCAGTTTCCTGTTCTTAGCTGAAAGGAGTGGCACCCGGTGTGGTCTTCTGCTGCTGTAGCCCATCTGCCTGGAAGTTCGACGTACTGTGTGTTCAGAGATGCTCTTCTGCCTACCTTGGTTGTAACGGGTGGCGATTTGAGTCACTGTTGCCTTTCTATCAGCTCGAACCAGTCTGCCCATTCTCCTCTGACCTCTGGCATCAACAAGGCATTTCCGCCCACAGAACTGCCGCTCACTGGATGTTTTTTCTTTTTCGGACCATTCTCTGTAAACCCTAGAGATGGTTGTGCGTGAAAATCCTAGTAGATCAGCAGTTTCTGAAATACTCAGACCAGCCCTTCTGGCACCAACAACCATGCCACGGTCAAAGGCACTCAAATCACCTTTCTTCCCCATACTGATGCTCGGTTTGAACTGCAGGAGATTGTCTTGACCATGTCTATATGCCTAAATGCACTGAGTTGCCGCCATGTGATTGGCTGATTAGAAATTAAGTGTCAACGAGCATTTGGACAGGTGTACCTAATAAAGTGGCCGGTGAGTGTAAGATGTCAACACCAAATGTGGATGTAAATAACGTGTATATACTGTAAATTTGTGTATAAGATATATGTATTGTACATGTGTGCAATGATATATACACTTTATATGTGTGTATATGATGTGTATATATATATATATACATACTATATATGTATACTATATACTATATGTGTATATGTATATGTGTGTATATGTATGTATGTATATATATATATATACATATTATATATGTGTACATATTTCTATACTATATGTGCATCTACATGATGTATATATACTGTATGCATGTATATTTATGATTTCTATAATGTATGTGCATGTACATGATGTATATATACTGTATGTATGTATATTTATGTTTTCTATAATGTATGTGCATGTACATGATGTATATATACTGTATGTATGTATATTTATGTTTTCTATAATGTATGTGCATGTACTAGAGGTATATATACTTTATGTATGTTTATATGTTTTATATACTGTATGTGCATGTATATGCTGTGTTTATACTGTATGTGCATGTATATGCTGTGTTTATACTGTATGTGCGTGCTCATGATGTTTATAGAGCTACTGTACGTGCATGCACATGATGGGTAAATTCGTGTATATTATGTATATATACTGTATATGTATGTAAGTGATGTGTATATACTGTAGGTGTGTATACATGAGTTGTATATATATATACACACTATATGATTGTGTATATACTGTATGTGCATGTCCATCAGGTGTATGTGTATGTACATGATGAATATATACTGTATGTAAGAGTGCATTATGTGTATTTAATGTGATAGAGCGCTGGGATATTTATATAGCGCCATCAAATTGCGTAGTACTTTACCAATCATAGGTGACATCTACAAATATAATAAAACATTACAGAGTACAAACGCTCATATGGAACCATGTTTATTTATTTAAGCAGCCGTCCCCTGGCCTCATCGCTAATTTTTTTAACTCTCGGACAACCCTTTTAAGGGGAAGATAGGCCCCATGCAAAAATCTGCTGTTGGGCGCAGCCTATCTGATATATGTCCCTGTATCTGAGAAACATACATTTTTTCTTTCCATATATTGTATCTGTCTCTCTTCTTTTCTATTGAATTCCATCTTTGTTTTCCAAGGCATACTGTGATCACACAAGTTATCAAATTACATATAAGGCTAAGTGCACAAAACCGTGTGCTTAACCCCTTCACGCTCCGTGGCGGATATATCCGCCACAGAGCTATGAAGGGTGTATGGAGAGGGCTCACGGGCTGAGCCCTCTTCATACAGAGATGGGCTTTGCTGCATATCACAGCAAAGACCCATCGCTAACACCCGCGGCAACGGGTGTTAACCTTTTCTTTGCCGCTGGCATGCCCATGCACCGCCATCTTACCTTCGATCAGTTGCCATGGTAGCCTCGGGTCTTCGTCTGACTGGCTTCTGCATATTCATTACAATGAGCCTGTGCCTCATTGTAATGTACACTCACCGGCCACTTTATTAGGTACACCTGTCCAACTGCTCGTTAAAACTTAATTTCTAATCAGCCAATCACATGGCGGCAACTCAGTGCATTTAGGCATGTAGACATGGTCAAGACAATCTCCTGCAGTTCAAACCCAGCATCAGTATGGGGAAGAAAGGTGATTTGAGTGCCTTTGAACGTGGCATGGTTGTTGGTGCCAGAAGGACTGGTCTGAGTATTTCAGAAACTGCTGATCTACTGGGATTTTCACGCACAACCATCTATAGGGTTTACAGAGAGTGGTCCGAAAAAGAAAAAACATCCAGTGAGCGGCAGTTCTGTGGGCGGAAATGCCTTGTTGATGCCAGAGGTCAGAGGAGAATGGGCAAACTGGTTCGAGCTGATAGAAAGGCAACAGTGACTCAAATTGCCACCTGTTACAACCAAGGTAGGCAGAAGAGCATCTCTGAACGCACAGTACGTCGAACTTTGTGGCAGATGGGCTACAGCAGCAGAAAACCACACCGGGTGCCACTCCTTTCAGCTAAGAACAGGAAACTGAGGCTACAATTTGCACAAGCTCATCGAAATTGGACAGTAGAAGATTGGAAAAATGTTGCCTGGTCTGATGAGTCTCGATTTCTGCTGCGACATTCGGATGGTAGGGTCAGAATTTGGCGTCAACAACATGAAAGCATGGATCCATCATGCCTTGTATCAACGGCTGGTGGTGGTGGTGGTGTCATGGTGTGGGGAATATTTTCTTGGCACTCTTTGGGCCCCTTGGTACCAATTGAGCATCGTTGCAACACCACAGCCTACCTGAGTAGTGTTGCTGACCATGTCCATCCCTTTATGACCACAATGTACCCAACATCTGATGGCTACTTCCAGCAGGATAATGCGCCATGTCATAAAGCTTGATTCATCTCAGACTGGTTTCTTGAACATGACAATGAGTTCACTGTACTCAAATGGCCTCCACAGTCACCAGATCTCAATCCAAGAGAGCATCTTTAGGATGTGGTGGAACGGAAATTGGCATCATGGATGTGCAGCCGACAAATCTGCGGCAACGGTGTGATGCCATCATGTCAATATGGACCAAAATCTCTGAGGAAAGCTTCCAGCACCTTGTTGAATCTATGCCACGAAGAATTGAGGCAGTTCTGAAGGCAAAAGGGGGTCCAACCTGTTACTAGCATGGTGTACCTAATAAAGTGGCCGGTGAGTGTATACTGTGCAGAAATGCCATATACTGCGATACAGTTGTATTGCAGTATATGGTAGGAAGAATCTGACTATCTAGGGTTAATGTACCCTAGATGTTCTAAGAAATAGTAAAAAAAAATAATAATAAAATTTTTAAATGTAAAAAAATAATAAAATATTAAAAGTTCAAATCACCCCCCTTTCCCTAGAACTGATATAAAACATAATAAACAGTAAAAATCACAGACACTTTAGCTATTGCCGCATCCCAAAATGCCCGATCTATCAAAATATAAAAACGATTATTGACGGTGGTGACCTCAGAGACGGGAAATGGCGCCCAAATGTCCGAAACGCGACTTTTACACCTTTTTACACGACATAAAAAATGTAAAAAAAAATTATCAAAATGTTGCAGAGTCCTCAAAATGGTAGCAATGGTAGCTCATTTCGCAAAAAAATAACATATCACACAGCTCTGTACCCCAAAGTTTGAAAAAGTTATTGGCGTCAGAAGATGGCAAAAATGTCTTTTTCCTTTTTTGTACAAATTTGTTTAATTTTTGAAAATGTACTAAAACGCAATTAAACCTGTATAAATTTTGTATCACCGCGATCGTACCGCACCAAAGAATAAAGTAGAGGTGTTATTTGGAGCGCAGAGTGAAAGTCGTAAAAAAATGAGCCTACAAGAACGTGACGCACACGCGTTTTTTTTTCAATTTTTCCACATTCGGAATTTTTTTCCGGCTTCCCACTACATGGAAGGGAATAATAAGTAACATCAAAGTAAAATTTGTTATGCACGAAATAAGCCCTCACACAGCTCTGTACACGGAAAAACGAAAAAGTTATGCATTTTTGAAGATAGAGAGCGAGAAATTAGCAAAAATACCCTGCGTCCTTAAGGGGACTTAAACAGTGGAAAGTTTGTGGCCTGGAAATAGAAGGGGTTGGCGATCCTCACCTTCCCATCTCCATAGGAGCTGAGTGGCCGCACTGCAAATATGGGCAGGAAAAGGACCTTTTTCTATAAATTTGTGGCCGGTCACAGTATGTGAGACATGGCGGCAGATTTATCAAGCTGTCTGAAAGTCAGAATATTTCTAGTTGCCCATGGCAACCAATCACAGCTCCCCTTTAAAATATTCATGAGCACTGGTAAAATGAAAGCTGAGCTGTGATTGGTTGCCATAGGCAGCTACAAATATTCTGACTTTCAGACAGCTTGATAAATGTGCCCCATGGTGTGCTCACCGCACCATGACCGTGCATAGGGGAAGTCAATGGCGGCCGTAAGCTGTCTGCAGTTAGAGCAGCCAGCTCAGAGCCAATAAAAAGGGTCATGTGCACTTAGCTTTGAAATGTAAGTCTATTGAGGATAAAAAGAGATAGGGAAGAAAAGACAAAGGGGCAGATTTACTTACCTGGTCCATTCGCGATCCAGCAGCGCGTTCTCTGCGGTGGATTCGGGCCCGACCGGGATTCACTAAGGCAGTTCCTCCGACGTCCACCAGGTGGCTGCTGCGCTGAAGTTCCCCGAGGCCCGCCGGAATGCACTGAAGTTCACCGCCCTATTCCTAGTGAAGGTAAGCGCGAGTCCCGCAACACTTTTTTTTTTTTAAATGCGGCAGTTTTTCCGAATCCATCGGGTTTTCGTTCGGCAACACCCGTCGCGTGCATGCCAGCGCCAATGCGCCACAATCCGATCTCGTGCGCCAAAATCCCGGGGCAATACAGGGAAAATCGGCGCAAATCGGAAATATTCGGGTAACACGTCAGGAAAATGCGAATCGGGTCCTTAGTAAATTACCCCCAATGTCTGGGATAGATGATTGTGCCAAAAATGAATGTTGGATTCACAAGCGGAGCCAAAAATTTGCACCCAAAAATAGAAGAGTCAAGAGTGTCGGAAAACACCAATATTTTCAGACGCAAATTCTCATAAATTCAGACTCAAGAGGCGCAGAAAGGAAAAAAAAACACTGCTGGTTTTCTGTTTGAAAGGCGGTAATTAATGGCCCCCGGTATCTTTTGTATCTAACCCTACCTTATTTACATAAATGTTCTTCAGTACTTCTCTATAGGGTCATTAGACATACAGCTACAAGAGAAGGATTAACAGGGGAACCTCTTGTTTTTCTTTAGTGCAGTGTATGTACCTTGTAACCCATAGTCTCCACCCACTAGATCATGGACAACTGACCACTAGACATATGGGAAAACTGCTAAAATATACAGAATACATGTGACATAAAGGCCAAATGGAATGTGACCCATCATGTACTGACACTGCAGTGCATCACGAAAAGTCATCAGAAAGGTTAGGTAAGCTTTAAGAACATGCCAGGCTCCATGACCTAGTCAAGTCTGAAGGCTACTATTTTCAGATTCTCAGTGATACATTTCCATGATCAGAAACATATGCTAAGCAGCTTGAATTTCAAACCATTAAACAGATACATACTTTCATGAGGGGAGGAAATCACTCTAATCTCCTCTAGAATTATTGCAAAGTTCGGGTAAAGCTGTGAATAAGGGAAATAGTTTTAATATGTTGCGTAAGATGTGAGCCCTGTTAAAAAATAGAACGGTACCGTAACATTCAATGCTAAGAACTATGTTTAATTTGTGTTGCTCTTTTACCACGAGCAACACCCCCCCCCCCTATAAACATTCCATTTATCTTATGAATATTAAGCTCCCTTTCTTAACTGTGTTCATTTATCAGTGGACACAAGGGAATTTTGCCTGGCCTTTCTTTTGATGGTCCCTCTCCTGGGTCAGACGTATGGGTAAAACATGTTCTTGTACGACTGCCTACCAACTAATAGTTGGACACTAATGACGAGCAAGGTCTTGGTTCTCATCTATACTCTATGCACTCACTTGTTCTTTGCAGAACCATACTTTCATCATGGGAAGTCAGGTGGGGGCAAGGGTAAGTAAGCCCTGATAAAATTGGTCAACTGTCCCTGCCTTGTAGATAATTGCCCTAAATGACAGTGCCGAAACGGGTGATATTCCCTACACTATAGAACTTTAATGTTAGTGAAAGGGGAGCTAAACTGGTTCACAATCAGGATAGTGAGTAAGGACAAGATCAGTAACCAAAGAATAATCAAAGTACACCCTGTATTCACAACAAGATGGCTGCTCACTGCAAAATCAGAAGGAACATGGAATGTCAGGAAACAGAGCAAATGAAGGAACTTACCACAAACTAGTGAACCGATTAACTGGCAGTGAATCCCAGTCTCAGGGAGGTTTTATACTTGACATGAATAACAGACATTCCGGCACCAAAGTTTGGCTCCAAAACTTTTGTTTTTAGCAAATTCAGACATATTAAAACCTTAAAAATATGCACTTACTTTGTCCAAAAAAATCCCATAGATGACTGTTCCGTATAGGTTTTATACTCGGCTGAGGAGTTTACTGAGAAGCAACTGGACAAAACCACTCAATGTTTTCACCGTTGCATACCTCAGCACAACACTTACAAAAGGAGACATATAATAACAGGGCCGGCTCCATGTTTCAGTAGGCCCCTGGGCGGCAGAGCCTCAGTAGGCTCCTTTGCATTGAACTTACTTAGCAGAATTAAAAATTCAGAAACTAAAACAGTCTCAGTTCCCTAAAATATTCACCAAGTTTATCATTCCAAACAGTGACCTCATGGTTATTTTATAATAGCCCCCCCCCCCCCCAGCATATGGATTCATTAGATACAGCCCCCGGTCACCCCTATGGATTTCTCATGTCCAGTCTTATGTGGGCCCCAACACTTGCCCTAGTATGCCTAGTGCTGGCTCCGGCCCTGCACAATAGCCCTGATCTATTATTCTGGCTGCAACAGTTTTGTATCCTGGGTGCACTGTGGCGACAAGACAGAATGGGAAGTGTTACTGCTTAGTTGGAGTTTGCAACACATTTTATGCAGCGACTTGACACAATTGTGTCTCATGCTGTATGTTAAAGGTGCACAAAAAAACAGATTATGCAAGCTTTCCGAGTAGTGCAGGGTGCCAGATAATTGAAGACTGTGTGCCAGTATTCAATAATCTACTGCACCCTGCACATATGAAAGGCAAACGGCACTTGGTACAGCTTGCACTAATATTCATAAATCTGGGCCAATGTCTGACAATGGAGAGAAATCCAAAAGTTCTTCTTTACTACTTTGTGTTGGACTTGTGCCTTAAAAGCTTTTATATACTTCACAATAAAGTTTTACCAATTTATGAGAATATGCACTAAAGTGTTTTTGTAATTGACATAATATTTCTAGTACATCCCATATTTCTTGCTGAAAGATGTCGCCAGTCATGCGAGTAGCTTCTATTCTTCTATCTTCTTTTTATTAGTAATTTTATTAGTTTGTAAAGCTGCTAAAACGGAACAAAAATGTTATAAGCATGCATCAACATTCATCTGTTTCATATTTTTGTATGAATTTGGGAAATCATAATTTACTAAAAACATACTTAAAAAAATCTACCATAAAAATCCTGATAAAATCCAGGGACATAACTCATAGATCCAGGCACAGTGACTGTGGTAATCTTCTTATATTTGTTATCCAATGGCTTCTTGATTCTAAAATAAAAATTATGCTAATGAGTCTGAGGGGCTCTGGTGGGTCTATCCAGAGCTCCTCAGTGATGTCAATTGTTGTTACAATGGGCAGAACAAGTCTTACCCTCCCCCTGCTCTCTCTCTCCTTTGGCTTTACCGACTATTACACTGTCTCTGCCTCCCCTGTGCAGTGAGCACTTCCTGGTGTAATCCAAGTGCTGAAGAAGCCGGGATGAAGGTCAGACAGTGTAATAGTCTGAGGGGCCAAGGCAGCTTCCCCGGCTCATTAGCATAATTTTATACGTTGATTTTAGAAGGGAGGAGGCCATGGATAACAAATATATAAAGATGATTACCACAGTCACAGGGCCTGGATCTATGAGTAAGTGTCCGTAGTTTATCCATACTTGATTTCCTGTAACTGTACTTTGTGCTGGATAGAGAGCCATCATGTATAACACTTACAGCACAGAAAGTATAGCACCATAGATATTTTCATGGCATCTGTTCTCATCAAATATTAAACCTGTCCATAAAGTTTTTATGACTCACCATTTTGATGTAAATAGTAGCATTGTACAGATAGTGACCTGCACTGGTGTTTTAACCCTTATAGGATTAACCCTTTTCCATGTTTCCATTTCTGTTTTCTACTCGATTCGTTCCAAAACCTATATTTTTTTTATTTTTCAGTTGACAGGAACATAGGAGGGTTTGTTATTTCTGAGACAATACATACTTTTTAGTGGTACCATTAAATATTGTGGAAAGCTGGAAAAAAATTCCACATGAGGTGAAATTTACAAATTTTGTAACATTTTCTCATGGATCTTGCTTTAGTTTAGTTGTGCTTTTCAAATGGCACTTCCCCTTTATCCTTTAGTACAATCATGAAGTTACCAAATTTATATATGTATTATGTTTTAGTACATTTTTTTTGTAAAAAAAAAAAACTTTTTGCCATATTATGACATTAAGAAATTTTTTGTAAGTCGCTTTAAGGACCTGTGTAAAAAGTAATTTTTTACAGGACTCATTACGGACCTATATGACCTTTGGATCACATTTTATTCCAATATTTAGGGTTTCAAAGAATGGGGAAAAAGCAGAAGTTTAGGTGTTATTTTTAATAATAGCATTCATGGCCTGAGATTAGAATTTTTTATATTTTGATACCTAATATGTTTATGATTTTTCAGTTTTATATTTTTATACATCTCGTATAGATAGAGGGGTGATTTGAACATTTTTTAAATATATTTTCCTTTTTTTGCTATTATTTTTGGCCATTCTGGGTACTTTAACACTAGGGGTTCTGAATGGTCATACAAAATAGTGCAATAAAACTGTATTGCAATATATGCTAAATCTACTACTGATAGAGATCCGACTGCATGACAAACCTAGGAAATCATTATAATACTCCAGGCTCTGATCATTGCTCTCTGATGACATCACAGGGAGCACTGATCACCCATCCAAGATGGCGGTACCAGTCAAACCCTAACATCGCACTTTACAGGGACAGCGACAAATGTACATGAGGCCTACCTCCATGCTTTCATTATATGTCCTCTAAGTAGGCTTGTGTAATCTGTTTTTGCAGAGCTGCCAAAAAAACGACAGGTTGGCTAATGATGTCAGTTGCTTGTCCCAATCCCTTGGAGTGTCACATGATTGTGTTACCTAGCAACTGAAATGCAAACGTGGATGACGCATGGATGACACACTGGGGCAGATTTATAAAAAGTGTCATAATGTTAGACAGTGCAGGCTTACTTTATGCCAGAAAGTAAGGACATAATTCTCGGGTAAGCAGTATTTCTGGCGCACAGACCTTTTTGGCACCCATATTGATAGATTGAGCCATTGGACAGCCACAAAAACCACAGCTGTATTGCCTGAGGAAAAAACCTTTTTGTGCATGAGGGCTAATACACATGTTATGGATCACCTTAGGGTTGTAATGAGGGCTTCCCTCATGTGGTAGATTCCCAATTTGTCCTTATCCTCATCAGAAGATGCCATCAACATTTGGGAGAATTTTAGCCCACTCATAAGGGGTACTGTGCCGTATATAATAACATTTTAAGTAGGTCTCATGAGCCTTTATAAATCATGATAAAATCTTTGGTCTATTGTTTCAATACATATTATTTTGCATTAATATTAATGCCTCTATGAGACTTTAGTCGATACGAAAGAAACCTTCAACAGGCATGTCTGTATCTGTAAGAGCTTGCAGCAAAGTTTTCCATTGTGATGAAGGTCATTGATACATTAAATTGTTAATAGGTCTTCTCATGAAGACACGTTTCTTACATGTACTCAGAATAACAAAATAACACATTTTATAATTCAATGTTATTAACAAAAATACAGCATTTCACAGATATAAGTCCAACCTGTCTCTATCAGTCCTGGTGTACACAATTTCAGTTGCCCCTGGTTTCCAACCCTGTATCTTCGGTCTGCAGCCATCTTGTTCTTCTTTCTGATGCTCTGGAGCTGATATCCGCTCTCTGCCCCTTGCATTCCAGGACGAGCTCACACACACTGACTACTTTCCGGCAAACAACACATAGAGCATGAGGACAGCTACAAGCTACTGGCCGATACATTTTGTATCCGGTGGAGAGAAGAACATCAGATCTGATAATGTGTTGTGGCAAAATAGAGCTGTAGCAGAGCAAAGATACTCATTGGGGCTCATTTGCTAAGGGTCCATCGAACGCATTTTCATCGGGTTTCCCGACGGTTTCCATTTTTTGCCAATTGCCCTGGGATTTTGGCGCATGCAAACGGATTTTGGTGCATTGGTGCCGGCTTGCATGCAACAGAAATCGGGGGTGGGCCGTCAGACAAACCGACAGATTCAGACAACTTGCAAGATTTAACATTTATAATTGTGTTGCAAGACATGCACTTACAAGAAAGTGAACTCCGTCGGACCTTGGCGCAGAAGCGATGGATGCAGGAACTTGGGCGCATGAGCTTAGTGAATCGTGGCAGACCCAAATCCTCGTTGGACAACGCACCCCGGGATCACGACAGGACCGGGTAAGTAAATCTGCCCCATTGTATGTAATATGCATCTCATCATCTCTCATCTCTGACCTGTCTCATCTCTCTTTCTATGTGTCAGATACTGGTACAATGTTCAGAAGGTAAATGAAAGTGTACATAAACTTTGTACCCTGATAATCTAAGGACATTGTCAACACACAGCATCTCATGGCACAGTGGAATCATAATGTGTCTGTTTACAGAGTCCCCGCCCACACTCTGTAATATTACACTGACCATCACTGAGACATCTAAAACAGCAATAAAAACTAGTAAAATTGTAAACTAAGGGGCTAAAAGTTATCTTTATTGTGTAAACATCACTAGGGGATTGGAATTTCTGAATTTTCTTTAATGGGCAACCCCTTTTATTGGACCTAAAGGATAAGTATGCCCACTAAAACATGTATTTCTCTATATCTACTGATACTTGTGGAATGGACAGCTCTTCAACTGTTCCCCGGTAGGAGATTTATTGTGAAAAGCCCAGAACTTCAATCATTGTATAACTAATCATTATTTTGAAAGGGATTCTGGGTCATTTGTGGACCCATAGGATGTTGTTCAATATGCTGAGAGGAATATCAACCAGGATGTTTCGATATAACAAAAATTCTTCGGGGCGATATAGATCTTGTACGCTGCTACCTTATCCCTGCAAGAAAGCGCCCTAAATGGCCCAATTATTTTTGAAGTTGTTTCCAAACAAAAAGTTTCAAATTGAAATCTATTTGATATTATTCTACATTCCAGAAGTAGCCATATAAAACATCCCTCTCCCGAAACTCTACACAGAACATTTGAGATGCTTCACTTGGGTTTTTCCTCTTTGCGTGTAATTTTACAGCATCTTTACTTAGTTTACTGAAATTGTTCGAGTGACATGTGGTACTTGAAACGCCAGTGTTAAAAGCATGAGATACGACTTCAATAAAATCCTCCCTCTGTCGTCCTACCCACATGACTAATATAAGCCATACTGTTCATAGGCAACTATAATTTATGAGTAAAATGTAAGCACAAGACACTAGGAGTATAGAGTGGTAAAACCCTTGAAGGCTAGAGGGTATGATACTGCATTTAATTATGAAAAATCCCAATAATATTCATGTCTGTCTGTATTAAAGGAACTCAAATAATTGTATTTAATAATGTTAAGGATACTTAGTAAAATAGTACATGGTTAAAATATTATGTAAGATTACGAAATACATTGAATAAACTGCATTAAAAGTGAACCACAACTTGTCTTACATAGTACTGGCTTTAACAAAGAAAAAAAGAAATGGAATAAAATGAAATAAAACCATAAATAACATGAAATTAAACTTCAAATAGAACAATTTTATTACTTCTGTTAGTGGGATGATGGTTTCAAGCTAATAATCCAAATATTTTAACAAGTGACTATAAAATTGGGATTATAATGTGAATGAAGCAAACAAAACTATTTTACGATTAAAAGCAGCTTTATTCTTTAACCCTTTACAGGTGCAGCCATTTTGGATTTTCCAGAAAAAATGTTCTTTGGTCGTCTCAGGTGCTGACATCACATTTCAATGACATCATTCCCCCTCCAGTGACTGCTGACTAATTCACCACAGCTGGCCAACAAAAGTCAGATTGATTTTACCGCAGCAATGGGGGGAGGTGGGGATAGCTGAGTCAGGGAGGGAAACATTTTTTTTCTTAATGCAGTTCCGGTTGCCCACAGGTTTTTCAGTATAACAATATTTCAAATCTGAAGTATCATAAAACTTTGTGCACTTTCCCAAGTGATTCTTGACGCTTTGTACTTTATGTTATAGGTGATTTTCCATTGCAGCCCACCATTTATTAAACTGGGTCAGTTTTCATATCTTTTTAGTGTAAACTGCTTGCACAGGTATTTATAAAGTGTCTATGACACTTTTGTGTCGCAGCTGCACTATACCCGATGTGACTCAAAATTCTGCACTGAAAGGGGCATACCTTACAACACATTGAATGGGGCACTTTTACTTACCCGGAATGTCCGACGAGGATGAAGTCTGCCGCGATCCACATAGATCATGCGTCCGATTTCCTGTATGTGTCACTTCCTCGCTCAGGTTCGCCGAAGTTCACCTTCTTCTTCCTGGTGCATGTAAGTGCTTGGCTTGCGACACAATTTAAATGTTAAACCCTGCGCTTAGCCGAAATCAGTTGGATCCTCGGACGGCTCGCCCCTTGATTTCTGTCGCATGAAACCCGGCGCGATTTCGCCAAAATCCGATTGCGTGCACCACAATACCCTTTAAGGGTATTGTGGCGCAAATCGGTAATCGGTGTAATAGCCAGCGTTTGTGCAGTCCGTGGACCCTTAATAAAAAAGCCCCAATGTGTCTGAAAGAAGGGTGTGTGACACAATTCTGTTAGACACTGCTTGATAAATTTGTTGTACAATTTTAAGTCACGTCAGGTATACAGTAGTATTGATAAATGTTTCGTGGACACTTTATAAATACATATGCAAGCAGTTTGCACTAAAAAAAAATTTACAAAGTTAGGCAAACTGGTACATTTATCTCTTAAAAATATGAAATTCCAATTAAATTAAATTTTTTAATTTTTTCTTTTTGATATGATTTTTATCAAAACTTATGTGTTATTATTCACATTCACCATATCTTTACTTTGTGTTAACATTTATTTTTAATGTGTTTTAATTTGATAAGGACATAGGCTCTTCAACCCCTAAGTGACCTGTGATGTGTATGTGATGTATATAAGCTGTATGTCTGTGTTTATAGTACTGTGTGTATGTGTATATATTCTGTATGTATGTATATATGGTGTGTGGTTGTAACTCACATACAGATAGTCTGCTATGGGGCCCCTGGGATTATCGATCCGGCTTACGGGCTGAGTCCTCTCCATACAGCCCGGGTGTTTGCTGCACATTATTAATTAAACTACCGATTCAGGAAAAATAGCGGCATCCCACCACCGGTGGATTTCCTTTAAACTCCAGAGTCGCATGCATTTACATTAATGAATCCACCTCGGTGTTTATTTTCTTGTTTATTTGCCTAACATGAATATGGCCAATAGATGGCAATTTATGTTAAAGGGTGGCCAACCCCTTTAATTATCCATTCACTGTTTTTTGCCTAGGTTTTATCAAATAAGTATGAGATATAATTTGTGACTTTTGTTTTCATCTGAAGTTGTATTTATCTAATTTTACGCCCTTACAAGGACCAGCTATTTTTTAGAATTTAAAGGGGTATACTGCACTTTCTTATTTTCTCCTGATTTCGAGTTATGCATTGGTTTCTGCACTATGACTGTACATTGTACATATATGTTACTCTTTAACTTTAATGCATTTCAGTTAATTTAGACCAAAAGTTTATATATATATATCCACCCTTATTGTAATGGCCAGCTGGGAGGATAGCATCATAGCACCCACCTTGGCTTTGCAAAGAGTTTCAAAATAAGACAAGCAGCCACCTGGCCACAGTAAATAACCTTGTCATGCCCGCTTACAGAGCCATAGCTCCCCAATTTTACATCAACTTTTCTCTGATTTCATTAAGAGAGTAGGCGCATAAACACAATGGGGCTCATTTACTAAGGGTCGTGCTACTCACTTTTGTTATTTTGGTTTGCACAGGTATTTAAGAAGTGTCTGTGTCGGGATGTTGGTGCATGCAATCCCTTTTTGGCACAGCTGCGCTGTCTTCCATGCGACACAATTAAGGGGCGTGACCTCAGAAGATCCGACTGATTCGGACTGAGCGCGGGATTTAACTTTCAAATTGAATCGCAAGCCCAAGCCCTAAGATGCGCCACTAAAAAGATGGTGAACCCTATCGGACCTGAGTGGGGAAGTGACACATTCATGATATTGGGTGCACAATCTTAGTGAATCGTCAGACAATGCACTTTCTGTGAACTACAGCGGGAATGTAAGTAAATGTGCCCCTATATTTTCTGTTGACTTACAAGATCTTTCTGAATCTTTTCTAGGTAACTACATAGGAATTGTTTCCTAACTCTCACGTCGTCTTGCAGTCAAGGATGTGTTTAATCTCATATATATAGAGCGAAAGCACATGTAGCATATTATAATAGTCCACCATGACAATATCCTGAAAATCTGCTTGTCTAACTTTGCCTGGTGTTCTTTTAAAGCGTTTCTGAACACTTGTTTCTGATTGAGAGCATACTGTTTAAATTTTGCTTTGTTTTGTGCTTCTAGTGTCTTGCATGTTGTAAAAGTTGGCAATGAGAAATGTTCTAATCTAGTCTATATATAACTCATTGACCACAGTAATGCAACTGATGATGCTTGTGATTATACTAGTTATTATCTTGTTAAACAAGGATCAAACTATTAGTCTGCAATAACAATTACTATAAATCTGGCAAGATAATCCAATAATACTATACAATATACATAAAAAAATATATGTTTTATAATCCCGTTGCCAATCCCATGTTTGATCACAGAAGGCTTTAGTACTATAAGGATTGCTGTGGCAATAATCAGGATAGTAGTGAGGGGGTCAAAGGACCCCCATTCTTGAGGTATGTACGTATCCTGATGCTTTACATGAATTTAGTGGTGTGACCAGCCCATTACATGAATATAGAGATGCAACCAACTTACTACATAAACATAGAGGTACGACCAGCCCATTACATGAATAAAGAGGTGGGACCAGCATACTACATGGACATAGAGGTACGACCAGCCCATTACATGAATATAGAGATGCAACCAACTTACTACATAAACATAGAGGTACGACCAGCCCATTACATGAATAAAGAGGTGGGACCAGCATACTACATGGATATAGAGGTGCGAGCAGCACAATATATGAACATAGAGGTGCAACCAATGCCTTACATGTATAAAGAGGTGCGGCCAGCAGCCTACAGGACACTACAGAAACATAGAGGTGTAACATGTGCACTACATGGATATAGAGGAACGTCCTTTCTATTTCATACTATATGAGTGAGACCAGCATGTTAAATGAAAATAGAGATGTGACCAGCACATACCATGTATATAAAGGTCCAACCATACATCACATGGGACCTTCTCAGCTACTCAAAGGCTGCCTGCACTTGGCTCTCTCCCAGTTAACAACACTACCTGCCCATCCCCCACCCACAGTACACAGTCACCTGCCATCCCCCACTCACAATACACAGCGTCACCTGCCATCCCCCACTCGCAGTACACAGAAACACATGCAGATCCCTATTTAACATTATACAGGGTCTCCTGCCCATCCCCCACTCACAGTACACAGGGTCACCTGAAGTCCCCCACTCATAATACACTGGGTCACCTGCCATCCCCCACTCACAATACACAGAAGCACCTGCCCATCTCCAACTAACAATACACAGGGTCACCTGCCCATCCCCCAGTCACAGCTCACGGGATCACCAGACCATCCCTCACTATCAATACACCAGTACACCTTCCTCTCCCCCGCTTAAAATTCACAGGAGCACAACTCTCTCCCTTATTAATAGTACACGCTTGGCATCACCTTTCCATCCCCCGCTTGAAGTACAGACCTGTAACCTGTACGTGTTTCCTTTTATGTCTGCATAAGACTCCTCCATTAGGCTGTTTTCACAAGAACATATGAAAACAGCCCGTACGATAGTGGCATACAGCCACATTAACCCTTTCAGGACCTCGGCCTTTTTTGTTTTTTCAATTTCATTTTTCACTCCCCGCAATCAAAAATCTATAACTTTTTTATTTTAACACGTGCAGAGCTGTGTGATGGCTTGTTTTCTGCGTAACAAATTGCACTTCATAGAGATGGTATTTATTATTCCTTGCCAAAATTAAACATGCAGTAAAAATGGTGAAAAAACACATTTGCAAAGTTTTCTTGTGGGCTTGGATTTTACAGCTTTCACTGTGCGCCCCAAATGACAGGTCTACTTTATTATTTGGGTTAGTGCAATCATGATGATGACTATAGGTTTTATAATGTTTTCATACATTTACAAAAATTAAAAACTCATGTAGAATTAGTTTTTTAATTTTGCCATCTTCTGGCGCTAATAAATTTTTCATACTTCAGCGTACAGAGCTGTGGGCGGTGTCATTTTTTGCGACTTCTGATAAAGTTTTCAATTCATATTTAGGACTGTACAACCTTTTGATCACTTTTTATCGATCACGGGTGTTACTGGTAAGTCTTTGCTGCGATATGCAGCAAAGACTTACCGGCTACGGAGCCCTCTCCATTTACCCGTGACGTGCTATTACGTCACGGGTCGTGAAAGGGTTAATCTCAATGGACAACCATTTACATGGCCAATTTGCGTATCGTACTGTATACAAGATGATTAAAAATTTTAGAGCATGTCCTATTTTCTCATGTATTTGCATCAATACCCTGGATTTAAGTATGGGAACCGAAAATGTGTTGCATATATGCTGTATGTGGTTTGGCACCATATGCTGCTGTATACAAGTTCTGAATGCAGGAAGAACAGGGGCTGTGGAAGGACCATCCTGTCAGGAGAAGTCTGGGATAAGTGCCTGGACACCTTTCATGACTGTTAAAATATATAAAGTATGGGAGGATATCACCACACAAATCTTCCCTGATGAATGGATCAAGGGCGGAACAAGAGAATGAGAATGTCCCACTGTGTCCCAATCAAGTCCCATGCATTGGGGTTTCAGCTCAAGATCAATACAAACAAAAATAAATTGCAGAACAAACCATGTAGTAGTGGGAAGACTTCCATGAGACCATATATTTAAACAAATTATACTTAGACGCAGTTATGGATGTTGGAGAGTAAGTCTATTTGTTTGGTTTTGCAAAAATGTTTGTATTAAAGGACATCTACCATTAGTCCTGGACTTCTTTTTTATACACTGCACTTGCGGCAAGATCAAGTTATAAATCATGCAAAGCCTGGGGTGCTCCGGCTATAAGTCCTACCTGATTCCGCCTGTCACCTGCTCTATGCACTGTGGACCGGTAAGACTGGGCAGTACTTGTAACAGAATGAGGGAGTGAATAAATTATAAGACAAGGTGCTCTGGTGATGTAACCAGAACACCCTAGGCTAATTTGCCTAATTTTACACTTCAGATTTGATCAATTGAATCTCATAGAAAAGAAAGTCTGAGGAACAGCATTCCTCTAGTAACTTCTTAGTAGCACACGTCTACCATACATCCTTTTGCCAGGATAAAGTTTGGAGTGGAAATGATTCTGAGGTGTTCCAACTTCAACAGCTGGATTGAGGTTGCAGCCCCTCTGTTTCCTTTCCATACAAACCTGGAGTAAGATGTATTTTATTTACTTCTGAGAGGCAGAAGCAAAATACCATTCTAGCATGCAAAATGACAACTCTCAGCATATAACATGCAAGTGATTCTGCACAGTAGAAGGGAATGCCTTTGATATATACACATATTCGCACATATGTGCACTTTTAGTTCTGCTTCCCACAGAAGGACATTCCTCCTACTGGAGTGTGCAGAGGAACAGCCACAGGCCCAGTCTGGTGAAGAGCAACAGACACAGGACCTGATATCCAACAGCTCCACCATCACATTGGGTGAGAAAAAGGAAGCAGCCTGCAAAAAAATTGTCATAAAAATGTTCCAAAAATTCAGTGGTTAATTAGTTTTGTTTAAAATTTAAATTGTAGTTCATTTTTACTTGACTATAGGTTTAAAAAAGGATAAAACTTTACAAAGAGTAAAGTAAAAAAAAAATTGTAAAGGAAACTTACCAAAAAGATGAAGAATTGTAAACCAAGTACACTTACATGATGATGTGTGCCCAATTACTTTATCCTGGTGGTAGATTTCATTTTTGGATTGGCTCAATCTGCACACATAAAGATTCCTGCAAAGAACTTCAGAAAGCCCAACTGACCAAACCCTTCTTATATTTTTCACCTGCCACAAATCACACAACACAAACTATTGTACACATAACTTGTACTCGTGCTTATCATTTAAAAATGAAGAGGTCTTGGTTAACTCCTTTGACTAATTTTACCATGTTGCCCAAAATTCCACAATTCAGAAATGGATCAAAGAAGTTTTAAGCTCACAACCCTCATCACACAGTCCATACACTAAACTACCCCCAAAAAATACAGAAAATAATTAAAAAAGCTAATCTAGTATTCCAGAGACTCAATGTCCAAGGATTTTAGGTCCCAGCTCAGTTAAAAATAAAAACCTTCTTTATTGGAACATATTAAAATACAGCAATATAACTATCCATACTAGGCAGCTGACGCGTTTCGGGCATGAGAAAAAAATCACATACCCTTAGTCATTTTTATTTTTAATGGAGCTGGAACCTGTATGAATCGAGCTATTTAGAACCCACCACTTGCTGCTAAGAACACCAAGGGCGCAATCTACATACTATCTTGCACAGGTGATCCGGTAGTTGCAAATGATCGTCCTAACCATGCTGAGGGAATGGTCATAACATAGGAATACCTTCATCATAGTTACATAGTTTGCATAGTCTATACGGTTGAAAAAATAGGAAGGGATTGGATGAGGAAGTGATTTAGGTGAAACAATTCTATATAAAATAACCATCAATGTTATTTTGATGAAAAATGCCCTTCATGAAGCTCTCTGCTGTTCCTATTGTGAACAGCGCCTGAGGCAGGCTATTCCACATATTGACAGTTCTTACAGTAAAAAAAAAACCGTCATCACTGGTGATTAAACCTTGTTTTCTCCACACTACCCCTTGTCTTTTGATTTGATTTAACCTGGAACAACTTTCTACCATAATTTTTGTATGGACCATTCATATCTAAAATGTGCATGTATGTACGCTAATGAAACTGCACCATCACATTTACAATCACCAAATTTTGCGTAGCCGCTCTTTGCATATACTATATATATATATATATATATATATATATATATATATATATATACACACTCACCGGCCACTTTATTAGGTACACCTGTCCAACTGCTCGTTAACACTTAATTTCTAATCAGCCAATCACATTGCAGCAACTCAGTGCATTTAGGCATGTAGACATGGTCAAGACAATCTCCTGCAGTTCAAACCGAGCATCAGTATGGGGAAGAAAGGTGATTTGAGTGCCTTTGAACGTGGCATGGTTGTTGGTGCCAGAAGGGCTGGTCTGAGTATTTCAGAAACTGCTGATCTACTGGGATTTTCACACACAACCATCTCTAGGGTTTACAGGGAATGGTCCGAAAAAGAAAAAACATCCAGTGAGCAGCAGTTCTATGGGCAGAAATGCCTTGTTGATGCCAGAGGTCAGAGGAGAATGGGCAGACTGGTTCGAGCTGATAGAAAGGCAACAGTGACTCAAATCGCCACCCGTTACAACCAAGGTAGGCAGAAGAGCATCTCTGAACGCACAGTATGTCGAACTTTGAGGCAGATGGGCTACAGCAGCAGAAGACCACACCGGGTGCCACTCCTTTCAGCTAAGAACAGGAAACTGAGGCTACAGTTTGCACAAGCTCATCGAAATTGGACAGTAGAAGATTGGAAAAACGTTGCCTGGTCTGATGTTTCTGGATTTCTGCTGCGACATTCGGATGGTAGGGTCAGAAATTGGTGTCAACAACATGAAAGCATGGATCCATCCTGCCTTGTATCAACGGTTCAGGCTGGTGGTGGTGGTGTCATGGTCTGGGGAATATTTTCTTGGCACTTTTTGGACCCCTTGGTACCAATTGAGCATCCTTGCAACGCCACAGCCTACCTCAGTATTGTTGCTGACCATGTCCATCCCTTTATGACCACAATGTACCCAACATCTGATGGCTACTTTCAGCAGGATAATGCGCCATGTCATAAAGCTGGAATCATCTCAGACTGGTTTCCTGAACATGACAATGAGTTCACTGTACTCAAATGGCCTCCACAGTCACCAGATCTCAATCCAATAAAGCATCTTTGGGATGTGGTGGAACGGGAGATTCGCATCATGGATGTGCAGCCGACAAATCTGTGGCAACTGTGTGATGCCATCATGTCAATATGGACCAAAATCTCTGAGGAATGCTTCCAGCACCTTGTTGAATCTATGCCACGAAGAATTGAGGCAGTTCTGAAGGCAAAAGGGGAACCAACCCGTTACTAGCATGGTGTACCTAATAAAGTGGCCGGTGAGTGTATATATATATATATATATATATATATATATATATATATATATATATATATAATGCCACCCCTAAAATAAAGAGGCACAGTTCTGCCGAGGGCCGCCACCATCAAAAATGAAATAAACTGTGTTTCTTTGGAGAGCAGCATGCTTAGTGACTGAACAGGGACCACCTCTCCGACTATTGTCCTTCCTCTGGCATTCACTGATCTCCAGCTACATAAGATCTAGCAGAGCAGTGCAGGATCGATGTGAAACAATGATCCATAGTCAATCAGTTTTTAATCAGCTTCAATATGGATAAATGTAAAGTTATGCACCTGGGGGCTAATAATTCACAGCCCACATATGTCCTTGTGGGAGTAAATCTGGGAGATTCCCTTGTTGAGAAGGACCTGGGGGTACTAGTTGATCATAAATATGCCATCCAGTTCTGGGCACCAGTCCATAAAAAGGATGCCCTGGAGCTGGAGAGGGTACAATGAAGAGCCACAAAAATAATAAGGGGTATGGAGGGTCTTACTTATGAGCATAGATTAAAACAATGAGATTTATTTAGTCTGAAAAAGAGACGACTACGAGGGGACATGATTCATTAATATAAATATATGAATGATCCATGCAAGAAATATGGTGGAAAGTTGTTCCAGATTAAATAAAATCAAAAGACGAGAGGGCACTGTCTCTGTTTGGAAAAATCAAGGTATAATCAGTGGAGGAAACAGAGCATTTTTACTATGAGAACTGTCAATCTGTGGAATAGCCTCAGGCGCTGGTCACAGCAGGGACAGCAGAGAGCTTCAAGTAGAGTCTAGATGCCTTCTTACATCTAAATAACATTGATGATTATAGAATTGTGTTACCCCTAAATCCCTTCCTCATCCAATCCCTTCCCTTCTTTGGTTGAACTTGATGGACATGTGTCTTTTTTCAACCGTATAAACTATGATACATATAGATAGATAGTATAGATAGATATGTGTGTTTAACTGGTCTTTATACACATCACTTCAACTTAGATGGTTTCTTACTTGGAATGCAGATTTCTTGCTGAAGTTCAATTTTAAAAAGCTGCGTTAGGCCCCGTCAAGAACAGAAACAAAAAATTGGAAGTCTTCTGTTCACCTTCTGATAACCATAGAATGCAGGAAGGTCTATCACACTTGTGATATTATTTCCGATACTTAATAAAGGAATGTCTAATGTTACCTGACAAATGTAGGTGTGAACTCAGCCTGAGTTGTGCTTAGCATGACATCACAGCTTGGCTTTCATTCCTTAAGCTCCTCTAATACAATGCAAGCTGTGCTTTGATTTTTCCTGTTGGACAGTTTTGATAAATTTCTTCCATTAAATGCAGTGTTAATGTAACAGAGCCCATCGAGGGAGAGGGAGACTGAGTTAGCACGTTGTTCGTCTGCCTTTATGACTTGCACTATTTTCACATTCTTTTCTTTAGGTTAGACCTCAGATGGGTTTCTATCATTTTTTCTAACGTATAAAGCAGCACATGCAGGGAGGGGCAGAATGAGAAGCAGCTCTCAGCAGTTACACTTAGGGTACATTCACACTATTGTAGGCTCGCTCATGAATGAATGCTGCTCTCTTATGAATGAATGCTGCTCACCACTCCCCTCTCCGTACACACGGGGAAAGATAGAACATTATCTTTTCCGTGTGTATGGTGCTGTACATTGCCACACGTGTGTAACGCCACCAGAGTACCATAGCCGTCAATGGGGAAGTATATCCATGACTGGTAATACATCTCCACAACGGTCATCTGAATGGGTTCTTAGGTCAATGCTGTATTTCAGCTCCATCGAAAAACACTATTGGAACCATTTCTGTTTAGTTGAAGTTTCTATATCTTGGATATCAGTTGAATGAGACACATGTGATAAGTGAAAGGAAGTGTTTAAGAGGATTGTGTGACATGTTGAGGTTAAATTGGCTTTTTTAATGCTTGTCCTTTTTAATACCATCAGGCCAAATAACACCTAGTAATCTCCTAATCCTGTTATAAAATCTGTCAGATTGAAGCTTCTATACCCCAGCACATTATGTGTTTATGTAATAAAATAAAGCTGAAGTTACTTTAGGTGCCAAAAAACAGGTAATGAAATCTTTCTACACATTGCCTTATTTTACTTTCCAAGGAATGTTTTCCCAACAAAAATATCAGTTAGTGGAACCTGAGTGAGACCAGCCGTAATGTAATTGTATCGTCCGTGCCAAAACGTCCCTCTATTCGAGGTTGGCAGAATAGGTAGAGTTAATTTGTTTGGGATACTTGTGTGTGAACTGTGGCTTGGGTTTCTCCTGTGTTTAGATTTATTGAGCCACGCCCTGCTCTCTGCAGTGTAGCCCTGTCCAAGGGTTACTAGCCTGATGGACAGCTTCTCCAGTCTGCTGCTGGAGGCATGTCCAGGAATGACCTTATAAACCTGCTTTCTCCCATCAGACCTTGCTGGTTATTCAGTCTCCTGTGTTCTCTAGTGCTTTTGCTATTATGTGGTTTTCTATTCTTTGTATTTGGTTTCTGCTTTGCCTATCCACTATTCTATTTGCTCTATGATTCGGTACCTTTGCCGCCATCTTGGTTTTGACACGGTTTTGTCCGACTTCACTTGTGCAACATCCCCCACCAGGGCTTAGCCTTTTTCTTGTTGGCCTGGAGACAGCTGGGGCCCAGAATACTGGAGTACGGCCTTGAACACGCTGTGGTCATGGTGCTTGGTATGGGGACCAGAGGGCTGTCAGCCTGGCAAGTCTCCAGCAGGTGATGTTTACAAGAAATATGGAGGGAGAGGCTGATGCATTGGTTTTTTCCTGGGGCAACCCATGAGGTGTCTGTAGGCTGAGTCCCTGGATGAAGGATGTTGGAGCTCGTGGTGGTAAACAGCCATATCAAGGGATCAGATGGAGGCAATGGTGTGCAAATCAATTTACGGTTCTGCCAAAATGATGAACAGCAGATTCCTGGAAAGGTCATGGAGAGTCGGTTCACAAAAAAGGTCCATGCAGCTTGATGGTAGATGCAGGCTGGGCTGGTTCTGATGGAACTGAGTCTGTTTGGTGGAGCTGCACTGAAGGTGTGCTGCTCACTCTCTCTCTGTCTTGACTCTGCAGTCCGATTCCAAGATGAAGTCTCTCACTCTGACTGAACAGAGTGACTGGACTGAACCATGTGCTTCTCCTCAGCAGGGGTTTATGTACTCCCCTGGTCAGGTGGTAACACCTCTTCAAGGTTCTAGAGAGGTGATCAGTCATCCTATCAGCTCCGGACCTGAAAAAGGTGCTATTCGCAACTATGCATCCGCAGGGGTGTTGGACTTGCCTGTCTGTATCTATTGTTTGTCCCTCTGTGTCATCTATCTCCCAGTGTGACCCCGCTTTTTTGTCTCAGACTTGTGTTGGTTTCCTGTTTACCAGTGTGAACAATGGTCTATATATTCAAATTCCTATTACCTGTCCTTTCCACCATCCAACAACTGCCAGATGAAGTGAGCCTCCCCTGTCATCTTGTAGGGTCTCTCAGGGGCCGGGTTCACTCTTGTCAGGGCAGCTTATATGCTGCAGACAGGGCCACAGAGATATAATAGAGTGAGTTTACCACCAATTGCATCTAAATCTACCATCTGTATCAAGCATGATAAACCAGGAACACTTACTCAAAGATCTAATTGTATTTGTTGTCCATGGCCTCTTTTCTTCTAAAATACATTTTGCTAATGCGTCGGAAGGGCTCTGGGTTTTTTTTTAACTGGGCCCCACCACTGATGGAGCAGAAGGGAAGGCGGTTACAGCCTGTTAAGCTACAGCATGTAGGGACTCTGGTAATACCCCCAAAGGCCTTCTGGCTCATTAGCATACTTTTAACAGTTGATTTTAGAAGGAATAAGGCCATAGATTATAAACGTAAGAAGATTTTACAGTCACGGTGCCTGAATCTATGCATAAGTGCCCCTAGTTTATCATGATCCATTTTTGATAGCTTTTCTTTAAGTCTAACTGTACAAAGCATTTAAAAAAAACCATTATATAGCCTCTTCAGTCTTCATTCACTTACAGCTGAAAATCACATAACAAAAACTGTGGGACTGCATCTAAATCCGTAGTATAACTTTGGCTGGCTGGACACGAATCTGCCTGGTCCATGGAAATGTGCAAGTGTTCTGGAACACACTGAGCACATTTGCGTACAGTTAGCCTTGGTGACACAAAACATTAGGATCATGTTGTCTTAAAAAATGAACTGCACTTTTTCTGTTGGGATACCTTTTACAAAATAAGTAAAAAGCCCCATTACCAACATTTTTGCCAGTTTTCTGCACCACACACCACTTGAACGTGATTGGGCAGGCAGGGTTGGCCAGGGTTGTGAATGCTTTGGCCCAATATATTTACTATAGTCTCCACCTGAAAACTGCCAAAGGCCACGTACTGCACACCAAATATGGAAGAGGCCGGAGCCACTAAGTAAATCCAACATGCAGAGTGCCAGATAGGGAGAAAGTAAGTCTGGGGCTCAATAAGCCAGTCATAATACTTCTCCCCACTGTACTTTTGGGTTCTCTAGTTACAATGGCTTTTCATGGAGTTTCTGGCAAGTGGCAATACATTCCCATGAACAGCTATGGTAGTAAATATCAGAAAAGGAGTGTTGAAGTTTTGTAAATTAACTGTATGCTGCAAATAAATCCTCAGGAAAGTGTCAGTATATTACATTTAGTGACCAGTTCATTATTAAAGACACTTGGGGTCAACTGAGCACCGGAGAGCCCACTAATTTGTGCTGCATGCCTAGCACAGCTCCGCCACAAAACGGATGCGTACGACACTTCTGTGGTGTAAACACTTCTTAAATACCTGTGTAAGCAGTTCCCACTAGAAAGAACGTGCAAAGTCTGTCCAAAAACTGGCGTAAAGCCCTTAGTAAATGTGCCACATTAAGTTGTAAAAAATATAAAATTTCGCAGAACATAGACCAGGATGGGGACTGGAGTCAATTTGCACCAAAACTTTCGCCAAAACGTAAAGTAGCAATATGTGACTTCAGTCTTATTGGGAAAACTTGGATTCACAACCCTGAATTTGGTAAAACAGGGTCTATGCCAAATTGACTGCTCATTGTCCTTTATTTATTTGGTGCAGTGGAATGTCAAAGAACAGCACATGCACCATAACTACACCAAAACACCAAATTTAGACAAAAATTGAATGATGCATCACCCCTAGTGACTCAGAAAAAAAGAATATCATCAAAAATTTAAAAAAATATAGTAAACTTTTTTTTTTAAAAAATTATAATTTTCTTGTAATATATTTCATTTAAATGTTCTACTAAGACTCTTCAATTAATTTGTCTTATTTTCCACACTATTCCTAGCACCTTTAGTGGATCTATGTATGGGTCTCTTGATACTGTCTTAAACTATGCTTTGTCCACATACCTAAATCATCTGGAAAACTTCTAATCGTAATTATCTTACTGTTAAGGAATCTATTGCTGAAGACTTTCCATTTGTATCTCTTTTGTTTGCTCATAGCACATGCTGTGTTGTACATAGTGCCACCTACTGACAAACCTTACAGATATCTATCTCAGCAGTCGTGATTCACCTGTGTGTAAGGAGCACCGTGTTAGATAATGTGATGTCGGCCTTATTGTTTACATGTCTATAATTATATTTAAAAAGACTAAATCACTAATTACCGGTTGATCTGCCGTTCAAATTGCCATATATTCTATTGTCAGAAAATAAAAGAACATAGAGGGCAGATAAAGCCACAGCCATGTTAACCTGCCAACCTTCTTAACTAACCTCTGACCTGTCTTCTAGAAAACTCTCCTTTTAATTTTCAGTACTGGGAAGATGCTTTTAGCAAAATGCACCAGAATTATGTTGTTTGTAATGTATGTTTCTCTAGAAACTTAAGCATGTATTCGTGAATGCTAACATGAATGGGCAGTTATCAATAAAATGACCCTCCAGCTTCTGCCATTT
Source organism: Engystomops pustulosus (assembly GCF_040894005.1). Classification (NCBI taxonomy): domain Eukaryota; kingdom Metazoa; phylum Chordata; class Amphibia; order Anura; family Leptodactylidae; genus Engystomops; species Engystomops pustulosus. The sequence continues at coordinate 50,166,735 of NC_092415.1, forward strand.
TATGGCAAGAATTGCTGGATGATGAGGTAAAATAGATTTCATTACATTAACCAGCAGGCTCAACTTTACATTTTAATAGATGCACTCACTGTATATTGGTAAATTGCCTGATATCCTGCCCCTCCCCCACACATTACAATAATTTGCTATAAAGTGGCCAACCCCTTTAACAATGAAAATGTGTCTCTGATGCCTTGTGGCTTCTAAGAATGGGTTTGGTGAAAGACAACTTCAGATCTGCAGTTATGCCCTCAATAAACTCAATAACGTAAACAAAATGAACAATTAAAAAGGCTCTGATCAAAGTATAAAATTATATCGATGAGCAGGAACAAGAAAATGAATAACATTGTATCACATCAGTGCATGCTCTTCTGACATCTGACCACGAATTTAGTCCAGATCCAAACACGTATCCAAGCTTTTTGTAATGTACCACTTGCAAAGAGCCAAAACTCCATAATCCTATGGTTATGAAACCCTACATTTTTATATTAGGGATTCTTATATATTTTATATTATTTTTATATTTATATGCAAAGAGCGCCCTAGGTGGATTTTTTTCTTTAGGGTCCATTAGACTCTAAGCACCTCCAGACATCTGGTTTGTGCTGCTTTTATTTATTTTTTATGCTGTGCTGGTCAGTATTTAATTTTTTTTTTTTTTTTTTTTTACTGAAAATCCCTTTAAGACATCCACAATTTACTGAATGACAGCATTTACTTTGCTGCACCCCATCTGCAGGTATCCTTTTAGCCCTGCTGAATTAATAATTTATTATTTCACACAGTATCTGGAGGATTCATCATGATACAGTAGCGGTGAAAAAAAGTCAAAAGCTCTGTAAAATGAGTGCCCCATGGCTTATGTGAAAGCACTTCATTTCCTGCTGTCTTCAGGGTCATGGTAGGAAGAGAACAAATGATTAAGAGGTTACAACCTCTGTAATGGTACACTAGATTTATGATAGCTTTCAAAAATCAAACTTTAGTTCCAGTCCTGTCCTGGATAGATGATTGAAGTTGAGTTTTTCCGAAAAAAGGTAAAAATACAAAGAAAAATAAAAAAATGTTTTTTTTTTTTACAAAGGAAACATAATAATAATAATAATAATAATAATAATAGCTTCTAATCAAAATTCCAAATTTGTTCTTACCTTTATCTTCAAATAAAGTTTGAGGTGATGAAAATGGTAAGTTATGGGCCATCAAAGGGTTAATAAGTGGATTGATAAAGTTATATAGTTAATAAAAACTATTTCACCTTTCCGCAGTATTCTTCCATACAATGTGGCTGTAAGATTTATAAGATTTCATGCTACATGGCCAATTCCTTCTGTAAGAATAATGGTGCCAGGATCAAAGGTTGAGCAGCCCCGATTTCTGCTTGACCTTTTTTTGTTCTAAAGGTGCCTCATGATAAATTTTTGACCAAGTAAATCCACCATATGGGCAAAAGCTCATACTGGCTCTACGCAAAGCATTATGACATGGTAACCATTTAATTTGATTTTCAGAATAACAATAAGGGAAGAATATCGGCCCATTTTGTAGTAAGTCTATTACAAATACCTTTCAGGTTGTTCAACTGTCTATATTGGAAACATAATTAAGTATCCAGGGTATGACAACATCCCAAACGTCTTCATGTATGGTCAAGTTGTTTGCTACTTTGAGGAACCTTGAATTTTTATTTTAGTAATATTACATGTTACTTCCTATAATAATGATAAATTCCACATATAATAAAGCCCAGGCTAAGCAGTTATCTTCACAGTAGCACACAATTATTCTGTAACATAACACACAGTGTAGCCTTCAATGCCAACCAGTAATCATGGCCCCTGGAAAATTCCTTTCTAAAAGGCCATAAAGCCATTCCAAAAAAAGTTTTTGGAAGAATACATTTTATGGAATATGAGAAAAGGGTTTATACACATAAAATCTTCTCTTCTAATAGGACACATATTCCCGATGAAGACAGTATTCGATTCCGCTGTTCTGGGATACAAGTGGGAATAGTTAGATTGGCCCTGAGAAATAAATGAAGAAGAGTTGAACAGTACAGTAAGTGGCTTGCAATATGTGGAAATTTAATTTTGTATTGAGTACAACAAATTCTTATGGGTTGTCCAGCATTAATGTGAACATCTCACCAGAAATTGACCTGATAGTTCACACTATGTCTTCAAGCAGCCCAACACCTTCCAGATCATGTTTCTTTCATGGTACGGCATCATCCAGAAAATCTACTATGAAGTGAGAAATAAATTATCAGCAGTCACAGAGGCAGAGAGCTCAAAGCTGAAGTCCAGCTCTCCCCTTCCGCCGCTGCCATACACTTCTGGCGCTAACTTATATATTGAGAGAACAAAGGGATTAGTCAAAGAGAAATCGACCTGCTGTCACAAAAAAAGAAGACACCTCCAAACAAATTAGAGACAAGGGTCAACTAGAGGTGCAGCTTTAAATGGATGGAGGAAATAAGCGCTAAAAAAGAAAACCTACCAGGTTCATCTATTGGATTGCAACCCAATCCTTTGTTACCTAATACTTTAGTGTCCCAGAACTTTGTAAAACTTTTATCTGATAAATGCAAATTATCTGAAGAGGCTAATGGGGCGTGGAGCAGCCTCGGAATGAGTAGACTCTACGGCAACTCTACGCCCCTGTAGCCTCTTTGAATCTTTCCTACCCTCCTGCCTGAGCGCTGAAGACAGGAGGATAGGAGGGATTCAAAGAGGCTACTGGGGCATGGAGGAGCCGTAGTTCTCACTCAATGCGAGGCTACTCCACGTCCAAGCCTCTTCAGATAATTTGCATATGCATCAGATAAAAGTTTTACTAAATTCTGGGGCACTAAATTATTAGATACCATGATGGTAGATTTTCGTTAATGTTGTTTGTTTTATAGCAAAACACTTGGATAACTTTTTAATTGCAGTGTTATATTTTACGTTTGAAAACATATACCATATACCAATATTCTCTTATTTTAACCTATTTCCGTGAGTGCAAAAAGATAGCATTAACATTAGTATTTAGCAGTCATACAATAACTTATATTAACATTATAAATATGCTTTTAGTATGATTTCTTCTTGCTTTTAGACCCTAGATATTCTATTGTGTCAACTCTTAGTGTCTGATATGCTAGAAGTGGATTTGAAGTCAGTTCTGTATGACCTGATGAAAATTAATTCATTCATCTAAGACAGTGATGGCAAACGTTTTAGAGACCGAGTGCCCAAACTACAACACAGACCCGCTTATTTATCGCAAAGTGCCAACACAGAAATTTAATTAGTGATTTATACTCCCTTCTCTGTCACAGCTTTCATTGATACCAGTGCTCTGAGGACACCAATAAAGCAGAAAATAGTCCCAGGTAGAGCTGTCACTTTAAAATATATCTGTGCACAGCAAGTCCTGGGCTGTCTGGGACTGTAGGAAGATACCTGGAGTCATCTCTGGTGATGGCCTGGGTGCCCACAGAAAGGGCTTCGAGTGCCACCTCTGGCACCAGTGCCATAGGTTAGCCATCACTGATCTAAGAGAATCTAATCTATTGTAGTGATGGCCGTTTGTTGCATGGAATATGTTTCCCAAGACATACAGTCTGTTACTGTCAAATGATGAACATAGAAACATAAAAAACACATCTGATTTAGCCGAGGAAAATCCAGTTATGCTGGTAACAGTGATACAATTCATGCATAACTAGAATCATTCACATATTAGAAAATATATAGTAGGTCTGTGACCTTAACGAACCCAAACTATAGATCAGATGACATAAACCGTACAGTTCACATCATTCCATCCAGACTGAATTTTGGATGATGAAATATCAGTAGGGAGTGGCAACTGTGAGAGGCTAAATTTATGTTAAAATCTAAAAATCTTTTCTCATAGATATTTTGGGAGGACATTGGCAAATTACAATTTTTTTCATTACAATCATTTATCTTCTATCCACAGAATAGCAAAGTTTCAGTAAAAACATTAGGGATGCTGTTTCATGCCTTTTAAGCAAAGCATAAAGAAAGTCATATACACTCACCGGCCACTTTATTAGGTACACCATGCTAGTAATGGGTTGGACCCCCTTTTGCCATCAGAACTGCCTCAATTCTTCGTGGCATAGATTCAACAAGGTGCTGGAAGCTCCTCAGAGATTTTGGTCCATATTGACATGATGGCATCACACAGTTGCCGCAGATTTGTCGGCTGCACATCCATGATGCGAATCTCCCGTTCCACCACATCCCAAAGATGCTCTATTGGATTGAGATCTGGTGACTGTGGAGGCCATTTGAGTACAGTGACCTCATTGTCATGTACAAGAAACCAGTCTGAGATGATTCCAGCTTTATGACATGGCGCATTATCCTGCTGAAAGTAGCCATCAGATGTTGGGTACATTGTGGTCATAAAGGGATGAACATGGTCAGCAACAATACACAGGTAGGCTGTGGCGTTGCAACGATGCTCAATTGGTACCAAGGAGCCCAAAGAGGGCCAAGAAAATATTCCCCACACCATGACACCACCACCACTAGCCTGAACCATTGATACAAGGCAGGATGGATCCACGCTTTCATGTTGTTGACGCCAAATTCTGACCCTACCATCTGAATGTCGCAGCAGAAATCGAGACTCATCAGACCAGGCAACGTCTTTTCCAATCTTCTACTGTCCAATTTTGATGAGCTTGTGCAAATTGTAGCCTCAGTTTCCGGTTCTTAGCTGAAAGGAGTGGCACCCGGTGTGGTCTTCTGCTGCTGTAGCCCATCTGCCTCAAAGTTCGACGTACTGTGCATTCAGAGATGCTCTTCTGCCTACCTTGGTTGTAACTGGTGGCAATTTGAGTCACTGTTGCCTTCCTATCAGCTCGAACCAGTCTGCCCATTCTCCTCTGACCTCTGGCATCAACAAGGCATTTCCACCCACAGAACTGCCGCTCACTGGATGTTTTTTCTTTTTCGGACCATTCTCTGTAAACCCTAGAGATGGTTGTGTGTGAAAATCCCAGTAGATCAGCAGTTTCTGAAATACTCAGACCAGACCTTCTGGCACCAACAACCATGCCACGTTCAAAGGCCTCAAATCACCTTTCTTCCCCATACTGATGCTCGGTTTGAACTGCAGGAGATTGTCTTGACCATGTCTACATGCCTAAATGCACTGAGTTGCCGCCATGTGATTGGCTGATTAGAAATTAAGTGTTAACGAGCAGTTGGACAGGTGTACCTAATAAAGTGGTCGGTGAGTGTATATTATCACACAACTGTGTGTGCTAAACATATTGCATATGAAACATTTTTGGAACTTGCATTCTCACACTTTTTTTGAAAAGGGTTGTTAGTAGGTAAGAGATCTTCTGGGAAATTGTGGTGCACAAGCACCACCACCTAACCTCAACCCAAACTTCTGGCTTGACTCAAACCTCTGCTCATTAATAGTTGTTAAGCTAGGTGGTGAAGTGATCAAAGTAAGATGGAAAAAAACGTTCTTATCAGATCTACTAGAATTTAGACCATTACCTTAAAATTAAAAGAATCAAAAAAAGAATTGAATCAGTAGTGGATAATAACAGCAGTGGAGCAGTTTGGGCGGTAGCCCAGGGTTCAAAACTTTGAGGGGGCCCATGGTCACCCAAACCAGTCATCAAATTTTATACTCAGAAGGACCTTTAGCCAATGAAATCCTTGTACATCTGTTGCTGCTCTCAAAACACAAAATGATCCTCTAGAAGCAGGGATAAGGGACACATCCTCCATTCCCCAAGGTGCTTGATTTTAGTACCGTATGTAGGAATTGAATTTCCGAACCTGTAGAGGCTAGAATATTTTAAAGCCCAGGTCCCATGGCAGTCTTAATTTGCGCCAGTCTAGAAATAATTATGGCTTCTCTTTTGCCAGCAGGTCAAATGATTAAAATGGGTGCAGGAAGCAGCACCCTTAAATCATCCTCGTTGCTTTAGATAAGGCCAAGTATATGGCAAAGCATCTGCTCTGTGTTTTTCTCAAATTCTGAGAAGAACTGTGATAAGCAACTATAAATTGTCATTGAACACAAGCAGTGCTTACACCTTTCATCACACCTCAAAATTAATAAAACATCAGATGCAAGGGAACCCAAGATATGTAAAATCTTCCAAATAAAAACAGAACTTACAATATCTTCAGACTGCACTCCAAAATATAGACATCAGGCATGATTATATATAGACCATAAATTCGAGACCTCAGGATAAATTTGGATTGTACATGGAAAGATTAACACCTGCTGAAAACAACAGTCTCCATAAAAATAGAAACCATACTTAATTACATATGTACCCTCAGATCAGACACCAAATTAGACTTGTCCTTAATCTATGTAATGGTCTGCATGAAGTGGGCCATGACAAGGGCACCCAATATCTAAAGGTATTGAGGTAGAAAGGGTATAGGATAAGTATCCAAGCTTCCTTGGACATTATGTACAGCATGGCAAAGAAAATTTTGAAAATCTATCATCTTGCCCTTGATTGTGTTGGTTTACATGATATTTGTTAGTTGTGCATGATAGGCATGATAGGGTTGTTGGGCAATTCTGTCATTAGTGTCATTAGTGAGTAGGGTTCTTCAAATTTTGCTTAGGAGTCCTCACCAGTAACCAGTTCTGGCATTTAACATCCAAACTTCTTAACCTTCAGCCTCTTAGAGCTTAGTTAATGCTTAAAGTAGTTCTTAATATACTCCACAACTTTATCTATAAGAGCTTGTGATAACCTTGTGATAAGAGCTTAATATATACCCCTGTGTTCATTTCTGCTGTGGAAGTACTATGCAGGAATAGCTTCACTTCTGCATGCCCCTGTATTTGCTGGATAAAGAAAAGTGGTGCAAATAGTATAGCTCTGATAGCAGGAGGGAATGGCACTAGTCTATCCTTCTCAAGTGGAGTAAGGGAACCCAAGGATGCTGCAGTAGAATGCTTTTATTTTAGATAGGCCAATGCCTGCGCAGTGCATACATACTGTAACGGTACACAGACAGAGGAAGGTACTTGGGAGTACCAGGGAAGGAAAGTCTCTGTGGCAAGAGTCCGGAAGGAGGAGTCTGTGGACTGGTGGACCCACTGGACCACTGCGGGAGATGATGATGGTACTAGGCGCAACCCGGGACCGGAGTTTAAGTGGCACCTGGACTCCGCCAGAGCCCACCGCAAAGCGGGATGGTCTTGCTGTGGTGGGGTGCCACCAGGTCGTTCCACGGGTGCGACTAGGCCCGCAGTGGCAGCCAAGGCAGGATGCAGGAAACATTAGCATAGGGACTAGTAGCTGGAGACACAGTTGGACAGGAACCCTGAATGGTACAGCAGGAAGCACAGAGGCAAACTGAAGACTTGACACAGGATGGCAGGAGCACACAGAGATACACTGGTAATGCTGGAGACAGGAACACGGGGGAAAACTGGAAATGCTGGAGACAGGAACACGGAGGAACCCTGGAAACGCTGGAGAAGAGAACACCGAGGAACACAGGAGCATATGGGAATGCTGGAGCACATGGGAACGCTGGATGGCTTTCTCTTCCTCAGGAATGGCTTAGGGAATCCTGGCATGGAAACCATAGGAGATCCTAGGAGAAGATCCGGCGGGGAGTGAAGGGAGGTGCCGGATTATAAAGTGGAGCCAGATTAGGGAGCTCCAATCAGGTGGATGCTGGCCCTTTAAATCTTAAAGAGCCGGCGTGCACGCCCTAGGGAGCGGGTACGCGCACGGCCTAGTTAGGCAGCAGGAGCACGGCCTAGATGGAACTGAAGCACAGCCAGGAGCCAGGACAGGTAAGTCCGGGCCAGGGGAACACTGCGCCACACAGTAGGGCATGGGTTTACCCGCGATCCGTACCAAGGATCATGAGTACGGCCGTGACACATACCATGCAATCAGAATCACCACTGAGGCCTAACTCCATCACTGCAGAGTTGAAGTTAGTTGGTTTTGTTGCACAGCGATAGATGGAGTCTTCTTGGTATTATGGTCTGTTAGATCCAGCCAACCCCTGATCGTGCTGACTAGAAAACAGTCAAGGTTGGTGGTCTGGAGTTTCTCCCTCTTTTCCTTAGGTTACATTCACACGAACATAAGGGGGATGTATATACGGCCGACATATATACGGCGTATATAAGTCCCCCATACACCACAATGGCTTCACGGCGCCATACGGGAGTGGTATGGTGCCGCACATGTCCTATCTTTCGAGGGTGTATGGTGCTGGGCCCTATGTTACTCTTTGGGGAGGGGCGGGGTGAGGGGCTCTCTCCCCCTCCTCCTCTCCCTGCCGCTGATGTATGCCGCCGTGCTACGATAGGGAGGGCATACATCGTGTGAACATAGCCCTAAAGGGGTTTTCCCATGAAAGAAGATTCTCAAATCTCAATCCCCTAGTGATGTTAACACAATAAAGCGCATTTTAACCCATTACTTTACAATTTTACCGCTGTTTACTGATGTTTTATTGCTGCTTTAGCTCCTGTCACTCCCTAGGCTGGTCACTGTAAGATTCCAGAGTGTGGGTAGGGACTCTCTAAGCAGACACATTATGATCCATCTGGTTCTGTGGAGATACATTATCAGGGTACAGGTACATCATCTGGCTTCTGACATTGTACTAACACACTGACACATAGAAAAAGAGAGATGAGACAGATAAGAGATGATGAGATGCATGAGATACCTATTACTCAGAGGCATGACAGAGAGAGGCTGAGAGACTTTTACACTGTCAGCACTGCTCAATCTCTGTTCTCACAGATATGTGCCTGCCTCCCTCTTCCCCCAGATCAATTATCTCCTTGTAGTTTGCATCCTCTCTCTCTCTGCTCACGATCTCCTGGAAGGAAGTGATCAGTGAGTATCAGGGATTATGGCTACAGGCACAGAGTAGAGAGAGACAGAAATCTCAGCTCCACGCTGTCATACAGGAATCGAAGATGGCGGCCCGACCCTAATTCAGAAGTTACAGGATCGTGTCAAGGGGAAACTGAAATGTACACCAGGACTGATAGACACAGGCTGGACTTATATATTTTTTTTTTTATAAGTAAACTTTATTATGCAAAATATACAAAATATAAAAGGTTACATCCATGGGTTAATGAAAAATTTTACAATATTTAGAAGTTAACCTTCTACCTTTTACAAAATCTTTAAAAATTTACATCCATATTTTTTTTACTGTGCCTATTCCAATACTAAAACATTCTTTCCAATTGTGATTATGCGTCATCTTTTTCATATACATGCAAAAATTCAACAAAACACGTATCCCATGGAATTACATATCATATCCACGTATCTACGTTTGTGCACAAGTCATTACATAACTTGCCTCCCCTCCCTCCCTCCCACCCCCCCCCCCCCCCTCCTAGATCCGGTGGAGAGAGAAAAAAAAAAACTTATATTTGTTAAATGCTGTATTTTTGTTAATAATAGTAAATTAGAGAATGTGTTATTTTGTTATCCTGAGTACATATAAGAAACTTGTCTTTGAGGGAATCCCCCTTTAATTATATAGTCAATATGTGTGTCTAATGAGAGGTGTAGCAGGATTTCCACAAAAACATGTCTCTACATTGCTTTGCCATACTCCCCAGTATCCCGAACTGTAATTGTCACTGCTCTACCTGAAATCACAAGGTACTGATTTCTGTGTTAGGATTACTAAAATAGCACAGTTAGACACTGACAAGGTGGACACTATTTATGGATGCTACTATGGCACTGTTTATGGATGCTACTACCACTGTTAGCAGAGGGCTCTGTTTGCTGCACAATCAGGGTATTTTGACGTGCGCTATTTTAGACCTGTTTACAAAAGCTACAACTGCTAATCTAGGGTTTGTTATAGAAACGGCTCGCTTGGACTTTTTCTAGTTAGTCATCTTGTGTTTTCCACCTCTAAAAGGTTTCTTTTTTACAAAACTAAAAGATATCTTAGGAGACAAAGTGATTTTTAATAAAGGTTGCCAAGCGATAAGATGAAATGTACAAACAGTAATAAACAGATGAAATAATTAGTTTTTGGAATCAGCATTCTTCATTTCTGTGTATTATTGCTACATCTGCTGCCATTTCTATTATGACATCGCTTACACTGCTTTATGGAATGGTTCATAGAAAACTAATAGGGCATGCTTTGCTGGAAGCCATTATACAAAGTTGCGTTGAGGTCTGCACTTCTACTCTATCATTCATGTTATGACAAAATTAGTGCAACAAGAAGGTACAGGGGCAGTAGAGCTCTGGTGCCGCTGTTCAAAGCACTCCATGAGTTGTCACCCCAGTGCCGGAACGTGGGAATGCACCCTCAAAAGCAAATTATTAAGATGGCTACTTTGGTGAATAATTTATTATTAAAAATTATGAAAGCATGTTTTTGCATAGGGGTAGTTGGCCATTAAATTTGTCAGACCCACAATAAATGTCATATTCCTGTAATTAAATATATGTAAAACAATATAACATTTGCACAGGAAAGCTAAAGGCCCTCCTCATGTCCTAATAATACACAGATATATACTGCTCCCAACCTTTGTACACCAAATTGTGGCGTAGGGAGCTATAGACATTTGTCAATTTATGATACTTACATGCTCCTTGGGTGCTGTCGCATCTTCATCTTTTTTGTTGTTGGAGAAGGTATAGAAGTAAAGAGACATAAAACAGCAATTTTGGCTTTTGATATAATTTATATATAAAAGACAATTACCATTCAATTTTTGTCGTTTGACATTTGCAGACATTTGTTTTGATGTTTATGTATGTTTATTAGGAAAAAGTATACTTCAGATTTCTTGTAGATTCTTTTTGAAAACTTTATGAAACTAAATTACAGGGTTTTTAAAAAATTCTAAATGGCTTGTTTTTTATGGGCTCTGCTTTTATGGCTCTTAGGTCTTTTGCACACAATGAACGCGCTCTTTGCCTGGACCTGGCTAAGGTGTAATTTTTCGCACGAGTGACTAGTATGGAAAATATTTGACCTTCTTATAATTTTTTTTTATAAAGTTTTAGTACTGATGCAGACATTTGGACATGTTTTCTGTTACGGGATTGACTAAATGGCATGATCAATTATTTTGATAGATCTGGCATTTGGGAGCAGGACTAACTGTATATTTATGCTGTATGTTTATGTGTGTTATTTTAGGTTTATTTCCATGATAGGAATAGAGAGTGACTTGAGCTTCTTTTAATTTTATTAGAATTTTTTTTTTTTTACTATTTTTTTGAAGGACCCAAGTTACGGTGCACCTGTAATAACCCCTGCTTCCAGAAGAGTACTGTTAAATCCATTTCCCTTTTTTTATATTTAGAGTTTTAAAAGTCAAAAATTCCTGGAATTTCCAATCTGGCCTTTACTTCTAATACTAGATAGACACTTGACAATTCTCTATGAGTCTGACACAGTTGATACATCTGACACTGATCAATGCTGTAAAATATGGAACGCTTCACGAATTGCGTGTCATCATACACAACTGACAATTGGCGATATTATCTATGAAAATTTCAATGTGTTAGCTTAATTTTTTTGTTGACAAGGGTTTCCAAGTAGTAACATGCTTGCCTGCTCTATATTGTTGCCTGTGCTGCCAAGGTTGCTGCGTTCTTCTTACACAAATGGCACATTATTAAAGAGAACCTGTCAGGCAAATTAACCCACCCAAAATAAATACTCAATTAAAAACTATGATAAAAATGCATTGCCCTTGTCCCTAAATGATTCTTTCCTTGGCTGCAATGTTAATAATTCAGTTTGTAAACCTTTATGCAACTCACTTGACGTGGGACCAACTTCACTACTTGTGTCCAGTGAAAACCTGCATATTCCTGAGTTACTTCCATTGCTCAAGCCTTCTCTGATGCCAGGAAATATAGCATAATGTTAATAGGTCTCCATAGAAACCTGTAACGAGCTGTATTTGTGAAAATGTGATGATAGGTTCCCTTTTAAATTTGACGGTTATATTCAGAGGCATCTAAGGGATATCCTCAGTGCTAACAGGAGACTATAATTCTATTTATAGCTCATACCACTACCAACCCTCCTAATGGGGTCCATGGAAGAAAGAGAGGGAGGTACATTTATTATGACGAAAACTCTGCAGATCCGCAAATCTGGTTTCTTAGTACCCTTCCAGTATCTAATAATCTCGAGCTGTCCTAAGAACTGAAGTTTAAAATCAGCTCTCGCCTCTATCATCTGCATGAGACCCATATACCTTAAAAGGATATTAAAAAGCAGGTAAATAGGAACATTTGATTTCATTTTTTCATACATTTTGTTCCAAAATTCATTGATCACCAGTTCCATAACATGTAGATAATGTCAGCATGGTCCTGGGAGCATCTCTCTGACTGTAATTCCTTTCTTAAACCTGCCCTGAATAGCAGTTCTGGAGTCTACTATATTCTTTATAGAATGTTCAATTGTGTCCTCCTGTAATTATGATTCCCCCGATACCCACAGAAATCGAAACTAAATAGAGATGATTAAATCAAAACTTCCAGTTTGGGTCTGGGGTTCAGGTGCATCCAGTGGAGACACCCCTGAGCAATCACAATTATGGCTAGTAGCTAGGAGGCTCAATTTGCCGGATCAGCTGCATGGCCACCAATCTGGCAATATGTTGGGGTCACTCAGGGTTCACCTAAACCCCAGATCCTAACTGAAAGTTGGGGTCCGCTCATCTCTACATCTAAATATATTATCCCAGTCTGTCTAGTACTTTTTTCATTTTTTTTCCAATGTGACCCATATACCTTAAAGGGGTTTGTTTACAGGGGCACAGAAGAGGCGCGCAGGGAACTTCCGGTCTGCAATGTGGCCGGCTCCTCCCATCCGTCCCTATCTCTCAGCATTGTAAACGCTGGGAGATGGTGTTGGATGGGATCTTCCGGCCGGCTGGAAGCCCCCTGTGCGCCCCTGTAAACAAACCGCCACACAGATGAGACGGACCACGGCACGGGACATCAGCGGGGCCAGAGGAGGTAAGTACATGTTTGTTATTTTTAAATAGCCCTCCCCAGCCCGGCCCTCAGTAAAATTTTTATACCCGGATAACCCATTTATCATTATGATTCCCTGATACCCACCAAAATTTCTAAATAGAACTTCCATATCAGGTCTGGAGTTTGGGTGTGCTCAGCGGAGACAACACTGACTGATCACATGGATAGTAGTTAGGAGCATCAATTTGGCTAATTGGCTGCATGGCCACCAATCCGACAATATGTTGGGGTTACACAGGATTACCCCGTACCCTAACTGAAAATTTGGGTCCACTCACCTCTTCTTCTAAATATACTATCCCACTATGTTTTTTCCAGTTTACATAATACTTTTTTCCATTTCTCCTAACTAATGTGCCTTAGTTTGTTACCTACTACCTCCATCATACTTTCATATATCTTAAATCATTTTTGTAGTGCATTATTTTGTGTATATATATCAACTAACTTTTTTTTACTAGATATAACTCTTTCATTTGTTTTGCTCTTTGCTGCATGAACATACCTAAAATAATCAGTGTCCTTTATATATTACCTAAAAAGTAATGTACATAGACTTAAGTAAACAGGAAATTTTGTTTTCATTTTTCTTTGTGTGTTACTCCTGCCCTCCGGAAAGGAAAATAAAATAATTTGAAATAATTGTGGTTCTGAAGTTAATATATGTTATTTGCGAATATTTTCACAGATCAAAAGCAAGTGTTAAGCCAGGGACGATATTTCTGTCAGAAGACTTAGAAAATGATATCCACATGGTTCATTATTTAGCAAGAATAGATCTTCTACATCAAACTGACGTCTGTGATTCACAATAAACTGTTGCAATTATTGGGGAAAGGTGTCATTCCGCAGTTCTAGGATGATCTATAGAAAGTATTAACTGAATGGACTGATGCTGTGATGACACAGGGCTGAAATATGTACAAGTCTTACAACCCACTGAGGGACAACGGGTCTACTATGCTTTCTCTCCTAGTAAATGGTCTGTCACCTGTGGGCTGGTGGTACTCTGACCACTCATTCTGTATGTGTGCGTGGGAGCTTGCTCAGAGATGTTCTCTATTGTTTCGGTGTGTAGGTGGAAGAGCAATAAATACGCTCAGAGGGTTTAGGTGATGGAGTTAGTAAAAGAAAGTATTGACAATTTTCTCCTTAATGATCAACTTGGAAGAGATGAGCAGATACTTGTGAAAGAGAAAAATCTTCTCAATGTTGATGGAAGTGATGACTGTAACATGGAAATGATATTGAAAACCGGAGGGCAAAAATATAAGAAAACATTTTGTAACAGTTGCATGACGGTACACAAAGGGATAATAATTTCCAAAACCAAAAGTAATAAAGTAAAAAGATTTTTTTGGCAAGTTATTAAGATATTGATCGCTAATATATTTATTATGTTATTGGCAAACTGACTAAAATACAACACAATAGGCAGGAGGTAAACAAACCCATTTATCACTATTAAAACTAATAACCGTTATTACTACATATTAGGGCTAAAATACACTTGCTATGATCCGTGCATGATCGCAGAATGTGGAAAGTGCTATGTCACAGACTGACCACAATGCCAGAGATGGAATTTCTTACATCGTGTACACATGATACTCACAATTCCTGCTCCCACCGATATGTAGCAGGGCCGTCACTGTTTATCGGTTCTGCTACATATCGGCGAAGCAGGAACCTTGTGCATCATATATCTCTTTGATTCAGCAATCATCAGGGATATTTAAAGAGGTTCTTCAGTCCAACAATTTTTCTAACTTGGTGATCGGTGTTTGATAACAAGAACGTGGATCTGATGAGCCTAATAAATAGAACAGTGGGTCAAAAAATGAGCTATATAGACCTATTATCTGCTATTTCTCTATGGCACTGATGGAGTGCAGTACTCTGATAGACAGTGACTGTATAGGCAATGTGTATACTCTACCAGCCACTCTATTCATTTAGTGTATAACAGTTACCTTTTTCTTGATCCAAGGGGATCCCACCACTGATCAGTTGGTTATCAGAAGGTTAACATTTTGCGCCTGGAGAGGAAATGGAAGAAGAAATGCGGCTCTACTGCATACAGAAGTATTCTTGTTAAAGGTGTAGTTTCTGTTGGCATGCAGAGTCCAAGCCAACACAGAGACATGAATGTCAATAAAAAATGATAATGAATAGCTCCCTAATGTGAAATGACCACGCAGACTATTTAAGTCACTACACAAGGGTCACTCTACGTCTTTTTAACTGATATACACAAAAGCAGTCTCCTAGGTCACATACAACATAAACAAATGACCTTAATGGTGATATGTGTAGCATAAGCTCACCTCCGTGTTCTGAGAAATAGAAATTTATATGTATTTGCAAATTAGTATTTTCATGCACCATGGGTAGGGGGTCACATGGTCCAGACCACCCTCTCCTGCAGCACTTTAAAATGAGCCTAAGAAATGTACTGTGTTCCCAGTAAAACTGGCAAAAGAGGTAGCCCCAAGGTTTTCTATGTATTTTGGACAAAGATTTTTCTGAAGAGAGGCTTAAAATTCAGACCTTGTGTTAAGGATGCATATGATTGGAGATCTGAGAGATGCCCTTTAAGGATTGGTGGTAATTCAAGGAAGCTGATAAGATCAACCATTGGTTGATTATTAAAGGAGTATTTTTGGTGGTCAACAACCAAAAGTACAGAGCTACCAAAAGTTTTTTAGGATGGCCACAGTTAAGGGGGTGTTGTAAGACTAGATATATTTGATGTGTATAAGGGGGCTTGCAATAAAATAAATTAAGGGAAAGAGCTAGGGGGCTACAATATAAATTAGGCTGTAGATTACAAAAAAATATGTGAGGATACGTGGGACTGCAAGTAAATACATGGGGGGCGATTTATGTTGGACAGTTTATGATTAAATTAATTGGGTGTTGTACATGGGTGCCTGCAAATAACTTAGAGGGGGATGAATATCGAAGAGGGACTGTAAAACAATTAATGTGCTCTCTTTATAAATAAATACATTACAGGTAGAGATGAGCGAGCACTAAAATGCTCGAGTGCTCGTTATTCGAAACAAACTTTTGCCGATGCTCGAGTGCTCGTTTCGAATAACGAGCCCCATTGAAGTCAATGGGAGACTCGAGCATTTTTCAATGTGTCATTTTATTAAAATAATATCTTCTGTTTCCATACATCTGCAATGTGTTCTTCACACATATTGGGGCAGATTTACTTACCAGGGCCATTCGCGATCCAGCAGCGTGTTTTGTGCGGTGGATTCGGGTCTTCTGGCGATTCACTAAGGCAGTTCCTCCGACGTCCACCAGATGTAGCTGCTGCGCTGAAGTTCCTCCGAGGTCCGCTGGAGTGCACCATCCTATAGTTGGTGAAGGTGAGCGCGTGTCCCGCAACACTTTTTTTTTTAAAATGCGGCGGTTTCTTCGAATCCGGCGGGTTATCGTTTGGCCACACCCCCTGATTTCCGTCGTGTGCATACCAGTGCCGATGCCCCACAATCCGATCGCGTGCGCCAAAACCCCAGGGCAATAGAGGGAAAATCATCGCAAAACGGAAATATTCGGGTAACAGGTCGAGAAAACGCGAATCGGGCCCTTAGTAAATGACCCCCATTGTTTTTCACTTACTATTGTGATGAACACAGTTCGGCACACGTGTCTTCTGATAAGTTAGCAGATGTACAGAAACATCTGCAATGTCTTCTTATCAGAAGACAATTTGCATTGACTCGAGCAGTTCTCGAGCGGGCGAAATACTCGTCCGAGCAACGAGCCATTTCGAGTATGCTAATACTTGAACGACCATCAAGCTTATCGCTCGCTCATTTCTAATTACAGCGGGTACTGAAAGTATTCAGGCCCTTGCTCTTTGTTTCATTTCATGATCAAAAATGTTATTTCTTGCTCATTAATGTGCAGTCTGGACCCCGTCTTGAGTGAAAAAAACAGAAATGTAGATATTTTTGCTAATTTTCTAAACAAGAAAAACTGAAATATCACATGGTCATAGGTATTCAGACCCTTTCCCGTGACATTCATATTTAACTCACATGCTGTCTGTTTCCTTCTCTTCTTTCTTGGGATGGTTCTAGTCCTTCATTGGAGTCCAAATGTGTTTATTTAAACTGATTGGACTTGATTAGGAAAGGCACTCACCTCACAGTCCATGTCAAAACACATGGGAATCATAAGGTCTAAGGAACTGCCCTAGGAGCTAAGAGACAAAATTGTTGCAAGGCACAGATCTGGCCAAGTTTACAAAATAATTTTTGCAGCACTCAAATGGAATAAGTTTGGGATGACCACAACTCTTCATTAACCTAGCCGTCCAGCCAAACTAAGCAATCGTGGGAGAAGAGCCTTGGTGAGAGAGGTAAAGAAGAATCCCAATATCACTGTGTCTGAGGTCTAAAGATGCAGTAGGGAGAGGGGAGAAAGTTCCACAGTCAATTGCAGCCCTCCACTAATCAGAGCTTTATAGCAGAGTGCTGACGGAAGTCTCTCCTCAGTGCAAGACATATGAAAGCTGCATATAGTTTGCAAAAAAAAAACCCTTGAAGTACTCCCAGACTATGAGAAATATGATTCTCTAATCTGATGAGATAAAGATTGAACTTTTTGGTGTTAATTCTAATGGTATGTGTGGAGAAAACCAGGCACCACTCATCCAAATGCAATCCCAACAGTGATACATGGTGGTGGCCGCATCATGCTATGGGGGTGTTTTTCAGCTGCAGGGACAGGATGACTGGCTGCAATTGAAGGAAAGATGAATGCGGCCAAGTACGGAGATATCCTGGATGAAAACCTCTTCCAGAGTGCTCTGGACCTTAGATTGGGCTGAAGGTTCACCTTCCAACAAGACGATGACCCTAAGCACACTGCTAAAATAACAAAACAGTGGCTCCAGAACAACTCTGTGACTATTTTTAACTTCATAGCACTCTGCACTAACTTAGCGCTCTGCATCTGATATATCGGACGCGAGCGCTTCCTGTTTCTCTGACATCATCCTGTCCCACGACAGGTTGACGAGTGTCAGTGGCGGGTGGGGATTTGATTGATCCTGCGATGTTCATCCTTGAAACTGGCCATTCAATGCAGACTGGCCAATTACAGTGGTGTAAGTCATGACCGATCATTTCATGACTGATCTCAGTAAAGACAGATCATGCCATGACGGATCTGAGTTGTGACCGATCGTATCACGACTGATCTTAGTCATGACCGATCGTATCATGACTTACATTGACTGGCCAGTTTCAAGGATGGACATCGCAGGATCACTCAAATTGGTGGGTGTTGCCTTGTGATCCCCACCAGGCCACTGACACTCATCACCCTGTCGTGGGACAGGATGATGTCAGAGAACCAGGAAGTGCTCACGTCCGATATATTCCCACCACCATCTGTTTTTCCTTGCGTTTTGTCCCCCATTGTCAGTTTTCCCTTCCCCCTCAACCACACTTGTAAGTGCATTGTGATAGTAGAAGTAGGAGTAGTGCACACGATGTGTGGAGGAGGTAGTAGTTCACGCCTTATGCAGAGGATGTAGTAGTCCACGGGGAGTGCCGAGGATCTAGTAGTGCACGCTGTGTGGAGGAGGTTGTTGTGCATACAGTGTGGGGAGGATATAGTAGTGCACACCAGGTAGTAGTGCATGCAATTTGAGAACTTGCTACTAAAACTATAAACCTTTTAAAATTTGTAAAAAAAAATAAGCAAAAGTAAAAATATAATGCAAATGGAGACAAATGGCAAAAGTTTTTACAAAATAAAATTTGTGGTATGGCATTTTTTCACATTTTTTTGAAAAAATTGAATTTTTACCGCCAAAAACCTGACCAATCAGCAAAATTATACTACTTATATAAAGTACAATGTGTCACAAGTAAACAATCTCAAAATAAGTTTGATAAGTGTCAAAAAGTTATTATGACTCAAAGAGACACTGTCAGATTTTTTAAAAAAGGGCTGATCCTTAATGTGCAAAATCGCTGCTTCCTTAAGGGGTTAACTGGCCTTTGCAAATGGCTTCCACCAACGTTCACCATGCAACCGGAGGGAACTGGAAGAGGATCTGCAAGGAAGAATGGCAGAGAATCCAAAAATCCAGGTGAGACAAACTTGTGGCATCATTCCCAAGAAGACCCATGGCCGTACTAGCTCATAAGGTGCTTCTACTCAACACTGAGCAAAGGGGCTGAATACTTGTGCCCATGTGATATTTCATTTTTTCTTTTTTATTACATTTAATTTTAACTGTTTTGATCTTGCCAATTGGTTGCAATGAGACAAAGATTAAAACATGCAAAGGGGTCTGAATACTTTCTGTACCCATTGCACATAAATTATGGGCTATATGTATATACATCCCGTTTCCCTGAAAATAAGACAATGTCTTATATTATTTTTGCTCCTTGCTATTTTTTTGAACAAAAAATCTTCATTATAAACCCACTGTAGACATGTCATCAAAAACATTAATATAGCCAGCCTATCAAGAATTTCTTGTGTCTCTATTTAAGTGTACAATAATCTCATTATTTTACAATCCCTGTATTTATCAACAAAAAGCAATATTAAGACATCACATCAACAATTTTTCCAACATCCCTATATCTCTGCAAACTCTGAATTTCATGCTGAATTTCTTGTGACTCCATGTCTATTGGAATCATTGGCCCCAATCATGTTTAGCAATAGCACTTTCCTTCAATGACCCCTTCTTGTCCAGGTATCCTGCTCGTAGCAGATTTGCTGCACAACTGCCAGTGATTGTATCCCATGAATTCTTCACCCATGTCACAACCTCTAACAGTACCTAAATGATCTACTAATACTAATGAATGGCTTGCGGAAAGCTGTAGCAATGGCTGCTGCTAGGTCTAGTTTCATGGGAGGCCTTGTATTTCTAAGCTTGAATAAAATTGCACTAGGTCTTATTTTTGGCGGGGGGGTTGTTTGCAAACCCTCTGTGGATCTTTGTTTACATTTTCTTAGCACTGATGAACAGAAGGAGCTGCAGCAGGAGATTATGACTCATCATCCTGGTCTCCCCCGTCCCCTTTCCCTGTGTCTGTCAAACAGACTGTGAGAAAAAGAGACACAGTGGGTGACGCCATTAGGATGGGCAGCAGGATTTAGAAACAGAAATTTGTCTATGTATGCAAAGGGCAGCATGGTGAGAACAGGAGAAGGCTGAAGCTCTCAAAGAAGGCAAAGGTAAAGGTATATTTATGAGTCGAATGGAGCAGACTTTTTGAAAAGTGGCCAAACCCCTTGAGGGTCTTCTATATTAATTAAGGTGTATTGCATAGAATATAATTCAGGGGAACAATATATATATATATATATATATATATATATATATATATATACACACTCACCGGCCACTTTATTAGGTACACCTGTCTAACTGCTCGTTAACACTTAATTTTTAATCAGCCAATCACATGGCGGCAACTCAGTGCATTTAGGCATGTAGACATGGTCAAGACAATCTCCTGCACTTCAAACCGAGCATCAGTATGGGGAAGAAAGGTGATTTGAGTGCCTTTGAACGTGGCATGATTGTTGGTGCCAGAAGGGCTGGTCTGAGTATTTCAGAAACTGCTAATCTACTGGGATTTTCACGCACAACCATCTCTAGGGTTTACAGAGAATGGTCCAAAAAAGAAAAAACATCCAGTGAGTGGCAGTTCTGTGGGCGGAAATGCCTTGTTGATGTCAGAGGAGAATGGGCAGACGGTTCAAACTGATAGAAAGGCAACAGTGACTCAAATCGCCACCCGTTACAACCAAGGTAGACAGAAGAGCATCTCTGAACGCACAGTACGTCGAACTTTGAGGCAGATGGGCTACAGCAGCAGAAGACCACAACGGGTGCTACTCCTTTCAGCTAAGAGCAGGAAACTGAGGCTACAATTTGCACAAACTCATCGAAATTGGACAGTAGAAGATTGGAAAAATGTTGCCTGGTCTGATGAGTCTCGATTTCTGCTGCGACATTCGGATGGTAGGGTCAGCATTTGGCGTCAACAACATGAAAGCATGGATCCATCCTGCCTTGTATCAACGGTTCAGGCTGGTGGTGGTGGTGTCATGGTGTGGGGAATATTTTCTTGGCACTCTTTGGGCCCCATGGTACCAATTGAGCATCGTTGCAATGCCACAGCCTACCTGAGTATTGTTGCTGACCATGTCCATCCCTTTATGACCACAATGTACCCAACATCTGATGGCTACTTTCAGCAGGATAATGCGCCATGTCATAAAGCTGGAATCATCTCAGACTGGTTTCTTGAACATGACAATGAGTTCACTGTACTCAAATGACCTCCACAGTCACCAGATCTCAATCCAATAGAACATCTTTGGGATGTGGTGGAACGGGAGATTCGCATCATGGATGTGCAGCCGACAAATCTGCGGCAACTGTGTGATGCCATCATGTCAATATGGACCAAAATCTTTGAGGAATGCTTCCAGCACCTTGTTGAATCTATGCCACGAAGAATTGAGGCAGTTCTGAAGGCAAAAGGGGGTCCAACCCGTAATTAGCATGGTGTACCTAATAAAGTGGACAGTGAGTGTATATATATATATATATATATATATATATATATATATATATTTACATAATTTTGAAGATTGTTCTATTGCTGTGTTTAGAAGGAAGCTATATATTAAATATTAAATTGGGGAGATTAAATGCATTATTATAATTAATTAGGAGGGACTATAAGTAGGATAATTAATGAATTACTGTATATTTTAATCTAGCAAAACATACAGTAAATTGGTGAGGATACTATATGATCATTTATTTGGGTTGTTTATAGTACATGCTTTAGCCACAGACTATTGTTATATGCAGGGGCACAGTATGTCAGTTGAGTTGTGTGGATTACATATAAGCTAGGAGCACAGCGTTATCCTGCATGGGACACTAAACTGCAAATGACTGCCAAATTTTTAGTGGTGCAGTGTGGAGATGTGCCACACGGAGATGAAGACACCAAATTCCAGCAATAAGTCATGGCTGGGGAAAGTCATCATGAATTCCTGTATCTGATGGAGAAGATCCTTCACCTGTAAATTGCTAGATGCATGTGTAGTGTGGAGGTGTTATCAATAGTTATCATTGTTGTCAGCAATTTTTGATTTGGGTGTGGATGCTTTTTTAATATTTGACTGGTAACTATAGAAGACATAAAATAGCAGGGGAACAGGGGTAGCAGGGTGTACTTATGTATTTTAAAACCTGAAACTGGAGGGGGCCACAATATCTGTATAGCCCGGGGTCCATAGGAGTATTAATACTCCAACTGTAATCAACAAATTAAGGAAAAGGTGCTAAAAAAGTTGGAATATAAATATATATATATCCCGTGTGGGGGGGATTCCAAAACACATTGTATGAAAATTGACTATATGTATCCATATAATAGTTACAATCAAAAAGTTATAATGAAAGATTTACTAGCAATGGATCATATTTGCTGTGAATTACATTACAGTATGTAAAAAAAAATCATTAATTGTAATTAAGCTCTCCCCAATTTAATAATGACTTAATGTGAGACACTGATGTAACCTAACACGGTATTAGTCAGTGTCTTGGTGTCTTCTTCATCAGCAGTGATGTATATGGTCCATTTGTTTACATGGTAAGATGTAGCACTTGTCTGCATTTTTCAAAAAGTCTCAGGGGAGGAATAGATTTTCTTCCTTCTTTTGTTGTCATTCTAAGTGAATCCCCAGAAGTACTAAATTCTGTCTGATGCTGTCAGCTTTATTAACAGGCATTTCCTGATCTAAAGGGAGAATCTAATTCACAAATATATGTGAGTCAGTCTAATAGATGGCTCTCAATTACTATCCATTGGGAAGGGGGGATGGTGATACTGTATGCCAGGAAGAGCCATGGTGACTCAAAGAATGAATTACCAAAGATGTTTTCATTACCTGCCACCCACCTAAAGTCAATACTATTAGCCTGAGCAGCCACCTAGAGAAAGTATATATAAGACAGGTGTATGGATATCAAAAGATACTCTCACTATAACCTGCACTTGGCATAGCCTGCAAACCTTACATCAGTGTTGGGAATAAGTCCAGCTCACCAGGGTAAGCTACAGAACATCTGGCATTACCTTACTCTCTTTTTATTTATTGCTTTTATTCTCTCTTCTTTTTCATGTCTTTTCTTTCTTTCTTTCTTTCTTTCTTTCTTTCTTTCTTTCTTTCTTTCTTTCTTTCTTTCATTTGTATAGTGCTGTATGAAGAACCCTTATAGTATATAATCATGTAGTATACATACAATATTCATGCATTAATACACAAAGTACAATATTCTGAATACAACGATACATTGTAGACATTTCTAAGATTTATTGAACATTGATACACTTCATCCAGTATATTGTAAAACATCTGCACCGGTAGATTCCAGTCTTTTTAGGTCAGCTTACAGACAGCATACTTAACCAGTTCTTAGTATATCCAGTAAGTATAAGCAGAATACATATATATATATATATATATATATATATATATACATATATATATGTATATAAGTTTGGTACAAGATTGAAAGAAGTTTTTGGGAGCTGAAATGTATTCAGTAAGATGTACATACAAGATGTGGAACTACAAGTCCCTGCAAGTCAAGTTACTTACCCAGGAGACTTGTACGGACTATTAGTCCCATGTAAACTGCGGAGTGAATGTATTGCACATGTTTCAGAGTAAACCAGGTATAAAATGTATCTGCACATTAAACAGCCAGATTTAGCATTGCACTAGTCCCAGACAAGTGCTGTGCAGACTTTGTGAGTTGCAGTTTTGTTTTACATTTGTCTTCATAAACCCAGCAATAATGATCCAGAAGAAAGCTAAGTAAATCCCAAACAAAGCCAGGATTGTATTATCTGTTCTGCATTGTTAATACCTTTTCTAATCCGGAGTTATAAATGTGCCCTGGAAGATGTGGGATGAGAGGCAGCCTGGAGGGTGGAGAGTCTGGCCACTCAATTAGGGAGGCTAGTCACTGACATGCTGCTATTAGTTGCTGTGCCCTGGGAGGAGTGTGAGCTAGTTGGATGGATTATAACAGTTGGAGAAAGGGATGAGTGTGGATTGTTTGATCATTAATGGCAAGTTAGCAGTAGTTACTATCAGCAGCAGCAGATCCTGAGCCTCCTCCAGACTCCTGTGCTTTGCATTTCTTCACTACTCTCCCGACTGCTTGAAGTTCTTCTACAAGGGTCCTGTGTTGACCAAGATCACCATGAGCAGTCCGAAGATGATGAAGGGCACAAGTCAGCATGTGTAACCCCTGTCTTCATCCCTCTCTCTTCCCCAGGATCGCAAAGGGAGAGATGCTGAGGGCGAGGAAATGGCAGGCAGTACTGGCCATCTCCTTACTTCTGGTCACCTCGTCTGTTCAGGGCATCAGTGAAGCCCAAGCAAGAGAGAGAACTCTTCTAGATCTTATTGTGCAGGTCATTGGGGACAGTAGCACTAGCAGAGAAAGTGGCAAAGTCATCACAAGGCGGTACAACGATGGGACTGCTTACTCTGCAGAGCGTGGTGGCCACCATAGACTGTCCTCCAGGGAGAGGTCTTCTCCAAGGACCATCAGCAAGAGACCTTCAGGTAAGCCCCTCTCCTGATTTCTGCCTCTCCCATTAATGATACACAGGGAAATCACCAAGTTGATACCAAGTCTAATCCAATCCATAAGAGAGCTAGTAGTTTTATCTCCCTCCAGAGTCTCTGTAATCGCTTTAGAGGAGATTTCATGCTGGGATGAGGCTTGGGTTCATCCCTGGCTATCTGCTGGATCTTCACACTGCTGGGTGCAATGAGAATTATTTCCACATTGTCTGTGAAAGAATAGATGAATGCATAGACGGTTTACAGTAACCTAACACCATCATCTGATCAAACACATTGACATTTCAGAGACATCACAAAAGCAACTGTTCTTGCTGGGTTGATAAATAGTCATATGTCTGCTGAAAGAGGGATTGTGTTGTTCAGGTTAAGTATTGTGGTTACAATTGTCACACTAGATTTGTAAATGTTTATCTTGTGGAGTGGTAGTCAGGAAGACAAGGGGTCCTTGTAGTTCTAAAAAGCCATTACAGAGCATATTCTTCAATGTAGGATTTCATTTGCCAACTGTTCCTATGATGTCCTTCCAAAAAGAGTCTTATCAGACAAGTCTTATGATTTTTCAGCTACTATCAATTTAACATTGATGATGGTTGGAGTATGGAA
The DNA here is from genome assembly GCF_040894005.1 of Engystomops pustulosus. Classification (NCBI taxonomy): domain Eukaryota; kingdom Metazoa; phylum Chordata; class Amphibia; order Anura; family Leptodactylidae; genus Engystomops; species Engystomops pustulosus. The sequence goes on from NC_092415.1 coordinate 50,192,101, forward strand.
TACTTATTCATGCAGCATAAACATTGAAACAATGTAAAATATTTTTTTTAAATGTCACATATATGATTTTCATATTTCATACGATTTTGTTGCTTCCAAAAACTCATGGTATTTCAGTCAAGATGTTTGGATCATGTGGATGAAATATTTAAAAATTTGGCTCTATATATTTGTAAAAGTTTTCCACGGAATTTCAAATATTTTAGTGTAGTTTTCCATCTTTAGTTCATCTCTAGTAAATGAAATCATTCATTTCTCTGGACAATATGCATTCTTTCCCCCCAAAACGCAGCAGGCTATAGGAACGGCATGTTTGGAGGGTTTTTTTTTTAACCCATAGACCGTAATATTAAAAACTATGTCTTATTTTTTTTTATTCTTTTGCATCTGTTTTCCATATTTTAATACATACAGTGTTTGGTTCAGGTTTGGAGAGTGTTAACATTTGCATTAAAGGTGGCATGAGGAGAACTCCATACATCACATTCGACTGTGTAAGAAAAATGATAGATACCTCAGCAGGACCTAGTGGAGCCCACTATACGTCACTTCTGTTGGTTGGGTGCCATTGGTGCCTTTGAATGACGGATGCAGCACTGTGTTGTGGTTTCCATTATAAACAGAAAACCACATTGCAGATGTGAGTAGGACCTGACGGCAATTTTATTTGGTTGTTTATAACAGATAGCTCAACAATATGAAGATCTCTTTGTAATATCTATCAAAGCAATGGCTCCAGTATGCTAACAAAGTGTAATAGAGTCTCTATAGTCACATATGGAACAATGTATTCACAGGAAAACACTGCCACCTCTCTGCGCTTAGGCCTTCCCTTGCCTTACACAACAGGGCTCAGTAGTTGTGCTACATCTATCATAGCATTGTCTAGACTACACCAAAGATTATAGCTATGGTTGTGTAGTAGCTTTTAAAAGGGTTGTACTAAATATCCCATATTAGACAATTTTGTGCTGAGACCCACACCAAACATAAGAAGGACCCCTATAGTTCCTGAGAACATGGGTCCCTATCCCAGTAATTGAATGGCTATGTCTGGCACTCTCATAAACAGTAAATGGGAGAGTCAGAGATAGACAAGTGATGTAGTCGGAAATTTACTGCGCTAAGATAATATTGAATAAAGCAGAAGGACGCATGCTCTACCTGCACTTCATTCAATTACCAAGACTGAGACCCATGTTCTCCAGAACTGCTTGGGTCCATTCTTGTGATGTGTGGGGGTCCATGCAGTCAGATCTCTATGATCAGATTATTTTTGGATACAGGGAAATAATCAAAGTTGGTACAATCCCTTTAAGGCATTATTTATTAAATATACCAAAAATACCCCTCATCGCTCCGTCAAATTAATGGAGCAGACAGCTGCTCATGACCGTTCGGTTCCATTAATCTCTATTGAGCTGACGGCAATTGCCGAGCACTGCGGACCCTTCGTTTTTTCGCGATCTGCAGGGGTCTCAGCACTGAGACCCCCACTGATCAGCAACTTAGGCCCAATCCCGTGGATAGGGCCTTACTTTCCTTGGTGGGAAAACCCCTTTAAGTTGGGCACTGCCTGTAGTTGAAAAACATGGCAGCTTTCTTCCAAACACAGCACCACACCTGACCATGGTTTGTATTGCTATTGAAGCTCATCTGTATATAAGTGAATTGAGCTCCATTGTAAAATACCACAAACTACTGAAGATCAGATGTGGAGATGTTTTTAGATGAAAGCAACTATGTGTTTCAAAACTGGACGCCGCTTTGAATGATTACCGTCATACATTCTGTCTTTTATGGAAGGATTTGTACTAAAATAAATGCACAAAGTAATAGAACAAAAACTCAAACTACACAACTGCCTAGTGGTGTATGAAATACAGCTAAATGCTAAATATAAATTATAAGCTGTCATATCACTTTGTAATGATAAGTAAAGTCAACCTGGCATTAGCAGCATTCTTACTAGTTTTTATGTTTCACAAAATACTTTTTATGCTTGTGGATCAGATCCGTGTTCTGTCCCTTGACTATTGATGTATAGGCATATCTAACAGTCCAAAAGTCTTTGTGCTGAATTGACGTCTCCCGTCCAGTGAGTTAATTTGAAAGAAAAACCAATAACACTGGTCTAGTTTCTGCCTCACTTGGTACAAGCCCAATTTAGTGCTAGAAGAGAACAAATCAATGACAACATCCCTTCCCCCAACTCACATTTGTTCAGACTGTACACCTAGTAAATGACACCACAAGAGCCATAATCCGCCCATAAATATGTGTCTTGCTGAAACTTAAAGGGGTTGTTCAGACTTTGAAAAACATGGCTGCTTTGTTCCAAAAACAGAGCCAAACCTGACCATGATTTGTGCTGGTATTTCCGCTCATCCAGTACCCTAACTAGGAGAGGGAGGGCCCAATAGCAGGCTTCAGCATGGGGCCTTACTTCCCACTTAAAAATTATACATAGAGCATATACACACATACAGTGCTATATGCAAACATAAAACATATATACTCCCCTTATAGTATGTACACACACCATATTGTATATACACATCGCAGGTACAGCGTATATACATCACATATATGTTATATACATATTATTCTGTACAATGTGCAGCATATGTTTATAATGGTGCACATCATCCCTCTTTAATGTGTCAGGTTGTATAAAGGGGCCCCTGACACTACAGGCCCCATAGTGGCTGCTATGGCTACTACCACTGTAGTTACGCCCCTGCACTCAGCAAGCAGCCATGTTTTTCAACGTCCAGACAACCCCTTTAAGTCATTATAGTGGCAGATATCTATGTAGTCAACATAGTATAATATGCTTTTCAATATTGTACTTTTCTAATATAAAACAGCCATGTACACAAAATAAACTTTCTAGAATATTTGGCCATTAATTTCTGTTGCTATGTCAATACATTTTGGGGGAATGTTTCTGGTCTCTACAGAACTATATAGCAGTTGTACAACACAAATGTGCTGCAAGCTTGAATAGATGACAAGCTGTCTGGCTTCATCTTCCCATAAAAATGCTAAGTTAAGTCAGGCATGTGTCATGAACAGGGGCACATTTACCAATAATGGAACCAATGGTCCCCACTCTGATGATCTTTGGATGCTTATACAGTGTAAAACTATGGCAGAAAAGGGAGCAATATACTATTTGTTCTATAATTTGCATTAGAGGGGATCCCTGTGGGCAGAAGTTTACAAAGGATCCTAGAAATACCAAATCTGCCTCTGGCTATGAACAGGGAGGAAGGGTAATGCTGCTTTCAGACAGGTCTCACAGGAATTTATCTCATGAAAAAACGAGGCAAACTTCATCTTCATTTAACCCCCAACATCTGTCATCAGGTTGAAGCCCCTTTGTACAGTAGATCGTCTGTTGATCCTATGGAATTGACTGGTTCATCTGACAGACATCCAGGCCAGATGTATCAGGGCTTGTACAGTATATACAAAGATATACTGCGTGACTGCCATTGGAGTGGGTTGGCATTTGGCGCTCCAGCCCTTGCAAATTTGCACAAACCTGCATGTGTTTGGGTGCAGGCTATAGTGCAGTGGTGGTGAACCTATGGCACGGGTGCCAAAGGTGGCACTCTGAGCCCTCTCAGTGGGCACTCAGGCTGTTTACCCAGCACAGAATTCATCAAACAGGACTTAAGAGATCCTCCTACAGGACCATGACGTGACATACTCAGCGTTACTTTAAAGTGAGAATTCAGGAAGAATAGATGTGGACATGGTCGGATTTTCATTGGAGCCATTGAAGCTCCTGCTCTTGGCCCCACAATTCTTCCTCTTCAGTGGGTTTTCAAGGGAAGCTCCAATGGCAATATGAATTTTCCCTCCTCCTGTCAACGATAGGTCCTCAAGACCGTTGAAAGCTGTGCTACAGCACGGAGCAGGAAGATTTTAATAAGTTAATGATAGAATTGCTGTGTTGGCACTTTATAAATAAATAAGTGGATAAGGGTTGCGGTTTGGGCACTCGGTCTCTAAAAGGTTCGCCATCACTGCTATAGTGCAATTCTATGCCAGCCTGGACCTGGCATAAAACTGCCCTGCCAATGCAGCACAGACACCTACTTGGTTTTATCACGTGGTCGGATGCTCTAAAAAATCTATTGCAGCATGGGCGCCGGGGGAAACATCATACATTGGCGTAATTACCATCAGCATTTGAAAAATGTGCCCCCTAGTGTGTTTAGGCAGCTAAACAACCTAATTCATGTGTGAAGGATAGGACATTTTCCTGAACAATTTGATGGAAGCAGAGATAAATATGTCCGTGAGAAGATAATTTAGGACAACTGCATGTAATTGACTTGAAATAAGCGTGCTATTCATGTCCGTGTGGTGTAAAACATGAAGAGAACATCATGCCATCATCCTGAGAGGCATAGCAATCGGCATATCATGCTTCATAAAAAGTTTACTTCCCTAATCTCTGAATTTGACACATAGACAATTAGGAATGAGCTCCGTGCCATTGGCTGTGAGTAATCATTGACTGTGACGTCCCAAGTCTGAGATAGATGGTTTCCTGTAAGAGAATTACTTTACTCTTCACTCTCTAGCCAATGCCATGATTTTTAGAATGAAATATTTATAGGCTTTCATTTGATAAATAACTTGTTTATTCTGTTACAATTCTGGAACAGCTTTTCTTATATTTCTGTATTGTGCCCTTCATCTGTTATATCTACCAACTGACGCACAAGTTGACAGTTGGGTTCTACCATTCCACTGATCCATATTCCCTGCACCTAATATATTTGAATCTAAAATTCAGAGGTGAACAAATGAAAATGTTGCAAATTTTTATGCAGTCATGATAAAAAGTCAAATTTTTTACATAAAAAAACATAGGATAGCAGGCAATAGAATGGTATAGGCAGCTCAATATTCTTGTGACTTTTGTGCAATTTGTATTTTTTTTAAACTCAAATGCCAAATGTATCACCCTCTAAGATAAATCAAACAAATCAGAGAGATCGCCAAACCAGTCCCTGTCCCCAATGGGGCCCACAATCTAATCAACCTACCAGTATATTTTAAAGTGTGGGGGGAAACCGGAGGACCTGGAGGAAACCCATGCAAACATGGACACTCTATACAATCTCCTCTATCTCTGCTCTATAACATGCTTCCTGCACATGGGACATTGAATATAGATTCAATCTATTCAGTTTTTGCTCTATAACATACTGCATGCAAATTAGGTTGCATTTCATGTCTAAACATTGCTGCCAACAAATCTATTTGATGGCTCTAAAACATTTCTGCATTTTTAAAAGCAATAAAAATTATAATATACTGTAGGTGAGTGTATGTAAAGGTAAGAAGATAATATTCTAACACTGAGAACTAAAATTTCCATATCCCTGTTGTAAAGTCAGAAAAAAAGCCCAAGAAGCAAAAGTTCAAAAATCTGGCATGGAAATAGCAGAATATCCCAAAGTAATGTACAGAGAGGATTTATGGGATGAGAAAACATGAAGCCAGATTTCCTAAAAGATAACCGAATTGTTGAGGAAACTGATTCCATATATCCGGGTCCAAATGTACCTTCCTATGTGATTCCAGCTAAGAGAGGCTAGATTGATGGCTACATTCAGGATAAAGCTGTAACATCTATAGCATGTGACACTCAATTTCAACTCTCATTCTCGACTCCTGTCTTGTTCTAGGGGTGTTTTTTATACAGTTGTCAACAAATGTATTTATAGCTGAAAAAAAAATTGACTTGAGTTTCTAAAAGAAGATCATGTTAAACAAAGGGCTATCGAGTACAAAGCGCCTACTGCGGGGAGCGGTGTGCACACTGTAAAAGTTCTATGGTCGCTGGTCTTTAAGTTCAATGTTTAGTACAGTTAACAATGTGTGGAATGAACGTAAACATGAAATCCTAAAAAGTAACACTACCCTCAAAATAACTCAAGATACAGAGAGACATTGACATTGACATTCCAGAAAGTGTTCACGAGGCAGAGAAGGGGTAAAACCTACCTTTACTTGTTGTGCTAAAGGGGCAAAAATATGTTGTGGACATCCTGGACTACTGCTGTCCCTACCTCAAGGTTTTCTGATGTTGGTCATGTGATACAGTGGCCCTCAACCTTTTTTTTTTTACCTCAGGGACTTATAGAATACATGTTAAATTCTCCAGGACTGGGAGGGGATTTAAGGAACGATAAGGCAGAAGTGGCTTCTGGCTGAGGTACGTGAGGTAGGTGGAGGTACGTGACCGTGGCACTTCTGCTCTTTTTATCTCCCTAGTGGGACATGCTAGAAATAGAAGCAATCGAGGAGATGGATGAAGCTGTCTGTGCTAGAATTCTGGATTTAAAAACTGCCTGAAATGTCTTGTGCCACATTTATTAAGGGTTTTGGCCATTTTTAGGGCCTTTTCTGACTCAAGTTGTACAACAAAAGGGGCATAGCCTCTGGAAAGGGGAAGTGGCTTCGCAGATCATCAGAAATATTCATGGCAAACTCAAGAAGATGGACGTGTTTCAGCCTCTTCAGGCTTTAGTCATGATCCTTGTCAAGATCATGACTCAAGCTGAAGTTGCTGAAACGTGTCCATCTTTTTGAGTGTGCTATGAGTATTTCTTGATGCCTGTATTTATGAAGTTTTAAACAATAAAGAGAAGATTTCTACCTACATTAGATGCTGCTAGACATCGTTTTTTTGCATTGTGAAATCTAATATATGAAGCAAGTGTGTGTATGTATGTCCGCTAAAGTAATCTGCACCATTGCGTTTACGATTGGAAAATTTTGCACAAACACTCTCTGTGTCATGTCATAGGCTAGATTTTGAACCCAAAGGAGCCATTGTCTGCTACTGCTGTGGTAGTCAGAAGCTGAGCCGTGATCGGTTGCTATTTTGCCACAGGTCATTAATATGAGCTTTGAGCTTTGATAGGTTACTATAAGCAATGAGTATAAGGCAGCTTATGTGTGAGGTAAGATGGATAGAGGCAGGGAGACAGAGAAAGAAAGAGACAGAGAGAGACTGTATATCATCTATCTGTATAAAACCATGAAAAGGACAATTTGATATAAATACGTCATTGAGAAGCCGAAGATAATCGGGTGCCATTGACATCAATTCCACATCCTCCTCATTGCAGTGTTTCTGTAAAAAAGGAAAAAGTACACATTGCTATCCTCCTAAAGGAGCATAGTAAATAGCATATCATGCTTCATAAATACGTTACATCATCCACCATGTGGATCAGGCACATGGGTATATAGGGCTGCAATCCGACGTAAATACTCCAACATTACGGGAATGGCTCTCTTGAAGAAACTTGTGATATTGTTACAAGCTGTCATGTTACATCACTGTGAACATACATTGTATGTTTTATCTTAAGCAATATCAGGAAAAGGAATAGGACGCCATTGGTCTTGCAGGTCTGATGACCTTCATAGGTCAAGTGAGCAGAGCAATCACGTCGCAGTCATCGCTCAACTAAGTAACTGTGTCCTGACATGAGTATTGATAAATCTGCCCTGAAATCTAAATGTTGAATCTTCTGAATCTTGAGTATATACATTACATAAACACTAATGTATATATAATTTCATGTTATCTTAGTTCATTGTGTCTTATTATTATTCATTACGTCTCATTTCTAAATACAATTAATTTGCCTTCATTCTGAATGAGTAGATGTGCCCTCTTCTTGTAGACATTCAGTCTAGTCACATATCTCACTTGAAAGGGCAATGCACCCCAGCCTGGCGTGTCAGATGTGCTATTCACATGACTTGTCTTCTGGGTCTACTCATCTAGACACGTGAGCGTCACGTGCCTAACCCTCTTGAGATCATTGAAGAAGTCATTAAGGTTATAAGCTACAGGCAGACCTGACACTGTATAAATACCATCTACAATAATGTGTGGGAATGTTGTATTTAGCCATATTGATAATAATCACTGTATTAATAGAAGCCATCTACTGTATTGGTGATTGACTGATCCATACAAGTTTTCTGCAGCCTGTGAGCGGCTTTGTAGCCAGCTATACACTTCCCTGCATTGGTTACTGTAGTGTTTCATTACGTGATAACGAATCAGTAAATGGCCATCCGAGTAATACACAAAGGTACATCAGAACAGGGGATCCATGTTTCTCATTTAACCTCTCTTTCACTGCTGTAAGAACTATTACACATGTCAAGAAATATAGATAGAGATAATTTAAATCCCTCTTTTTCAAAGGAAATCTACCAACAAAATCAAGCACAATAAACCAGGGACACTTACTCATAGATCCAGGCACTGTGACTGTGGTAATCATATTATATTTGTTATCCATTACCTCCTTCCTTCTAAAATCAACTTTTAAGTGCTCTGGGGGTGTTACCAGAACCCCTCCATGCTGTAGCTTTACAGGCTGTTACACTGCTGTGCAGGAGCATGTCTTCCCCTTCCCACTGCTTCCTTTCGCACTTCCCCCTCACTCTGCCTGCAGCAATCTCAAACATTAGGAGGGGGGGGGGGAGCTCCTTGCACACTGTAACAGCCAGTGAAAATGCAGCACTCTTTTAGCATCCCCCATTGCACTAACTAGCTTATTATTTTGAAAGTTATTTTTAGAAGGAAGGAGGCCATGGATACCAGAGGTAATAAGGTTACCACAGTCACAATGCCTGGATCTATAATTTTGGTGGTATCCTTTAAGATTGAGCAAAGGCAAATCCTTTAATGAAATATACCTGAGCATGTTAACAGTCAGCATAGACACCAGTACAGGGTACAATCGGCTATGATGAAGTTCATAAAGTAAATACCCGAAGCACCTTAACGTAAAAATTAATAAAGATAAAAGATAACGGCGCAGGAGAAAATTAATGAGAAAAAGTCCCACAAAGTCCAAACAATTTATAAAATAGTATTTTCTCCACTTCAACGTTGTTCAATATTCCACACAGAGTAAGATAATAGAACACAGTACCTTTTCAGAGTACCTGAATCCTATTGCCATACTATTCTTTTGGGACGGTGTACTTCTTGTTGGTCTTGCTCGTCTGGCTCTTAGCTGGTTCCGGTGTGGGTGAGAAGATCTTCCAACTCAGAAACCGCACTGCCTAATTCCCAGTTCCGCTTCTCTCCTGACCCTGCCAAGTTTCTCCCAAAATGAATATAGAGAGCAATAGTGCAACAGAGTTTTTTTAAATGATAAAAAGTTTTTTATTTGACACACTCACAAAATTGTGGGTTTCAAAAAGACCTTAAACAATAAAATTGACTGCATGCTCGGGTTATGCAGAACTGGGAGTATAGCTGTGTGGAAGATCTTCTCACCCACACCAGAACCAGGCGCAGGCCAGACGAGCAAGACCAACAAGAAGTACACTGGCTCTGAACTGGAGGTTTAAAGGTACTGTGTTCTATTATCTTATTCTATGTGGAACGTTGAAGCGGAGAAAATACTATTTTATAAATTGTTTGGCTCAAATTATGTGATTCCTAGCTGCGCTGCCAATGTCCATTAATGGTACCGTGTACAAGACCCATGGCGTTGTATCTTCATGTTTCATAGTTGCTGTGTAATGAAAAATGAAGAGTGGGGAATGCAAGTGAGAAGGTAGGTGGGAGACAGGGGTGTATCTACAGCGGTAGCACCATAGCAGCCACTATGGGGCCCGCAGTGTCAGGGGCCCCGTCATCCTACCTGACACAAAGAAAGGAGGATGTGTACCATTATATCTATATTGTACTGCACGTGTCCAGCATAATATGTATATAAAATATACTGTGATGTAAATATGCAGTATCTGTGATGTGTATATGGTGTCTGTATACACTGTATGTGAGTATGTTGCATATGGCGCTGTATGTGTGTGTATATGCTGTGTGTGCACATGAGTGTATTTATATGTGATTGTAACTCGCATGTGTGAGTATACTAATATGTATATTTCTTAAGTGGGAAGGGGGGCCCCATGAAGTAGCCTGCTAGGTGGCGCTGTCTCTCCTAGTTACGCCACTGGTGGGAGACTTATAAAAAAGCTGTTTCTGGTCACTGCAGAGAAATCTGTTGACACCACATGCAAATGCTTCAGTTGGGGGTTGTATTTGTGGTAGTTTTAAGTCTGGAGATTGGTCCCTGTACTCCACAACTGTAAGAAAAGCTACCTAGAGTTGTTTTCCCAGACCTTCAAATCTAAATACCTTGCATTGTTAATCCACTGGCTCATGGTTGGGAAATCCGAGGTGCAGCAGAATAACTGTATGGAAGTTTGGCTTCCAAAATCAAGCATGTGGAGATGAAAGTGCAGCGCGCAACCCTTTGTAAATAAGCCCCTTTGTCTTTACCAGATCTTAACTCTGAAGTGGAGGTCTGGTGTAGCACAGATACCACCTATGACTTGCTATACTAGCTCTCCAAAACTATTTAAGAATCGGGCATGTTTAACAGATGTGATCATATGCGCCCCCTTTGGAATTTCACCACCAGCCCAAGTCCAACATGGTGAGTTGAGCCCTCTTTAATGCAATATGATTTAAAGATTTGAAGAAGGGTCTTGTAAGGAAACTATTAGTATCATACTGAGCACATGACGTAGTATTTTGGAATTCACATAGAATTTCCACCCCTGGGGTTTTCTAGCACCATACTTGCTACAAACAGTTGTCTCTGTTGTGGTCAAAGTAAAAAGAAATGTCTAAGAAGGCAGGAATTATCTTATGTGGTTACCAAAAATGATGGAATTAGAAGCAACATTCAATATTCTGTTCTAGTGTGTCTATTTCAACGGACAATGTGTTTACAGAAAAGAACTGTTGTTATGTCTTCGTAGTCGGCACTTGAGTGACTGATGGAGGCAACTAGCTAATACAGAGTTGACATTATGGAAGGCAATTGCTCTTCTCCTGGTCCACACTAGTAGAGAAAAACATCATTGGATTTAGAAGTCTGAGGCCTGTGGGACTTAAAGGTTTGCATCATTTCCTCAATTAAAGGAGGGGTTCAGCTTGTTGTGCAGATGCCTTTAAGACTGATAGAAGCACCAGAAGCCACTCAGTAAGGAGTCACCAGAACAGTGTCTTACTGGGTGGTCAATATTCCCTTGTATATTGACCTGCAGGAAGTAGAGAAATGGAGCGCAGCCCTGGAAACTGACTGTAACTTCAAATAATTTAGTAATAAAAAGGCAAACACAATTTATGGCAAAAATTGAAAGAAGCCACTAATCAAAGCCCGTGAACTGTTAAGATATTGCATTTTTCTCTCCAGTCTGCAGTCTTGTACTTTGTTATAATATGGTATTGATACTAGGGAGTAGGTCCCTCTATCTTCCAATTGACACTCAACAAACAAACAATCAAGAACTACCATAGGGCTACCTTGACAATGATAGTTGGTTTCTTCCTGTAACACGTACTGGCAGTAAGGCTTTGGAAAATAGTACTCATGTATATGATGGTACTTACCACTCATCGACCATTTTCAATCCCAACATTATAAGATAAATGAATAAAATGCACTAGCGTGTTTCTATGGCACAGCCTCCAGGTAAGAGCCAGGCCAGAAGCACAGAAATAGTGGCTTAATTGTGGGGTGGAAACCATTTTGACATTTTTTTTCCACTAAAGGTGGGTCAACTGCCGGACAATAGGAAACAACATAGTGGACCTACCCAAAAATTGATCTGGTCTTAGGTTGTTCAAGTAAAAAAATCCAGTTTACTGAGCATTGCCAGGGGGTATGTTCTGGCATCATCATTCCATCACACAAATTTTCCAAAAAATACAGAACAATGACTGCAGAGAATCCAGCCATCACTGCAGTACACTTTGCCAAAATATGAAGAAATAATGATCTAGTGTTGCAGAGTTCTGGAACAATCCACCCCACTGTTAAACAGTTTAGTTTATTCATGGTTAGAGGTATAAAACACAAAAAAAAACAGTTGGCGGTCACTTTTTCCCGCAATTAATTATTCACAGTCATACTGTCTGTAAATTCTAAACTGATCCGTACCATCAGTTACTTTCAGCTTTTTGGAAGGAGTATTTCATTACAGTTAGCATCAAATTATTTCACTAATAAAGTGATTGGTTTAATGTCAAATGAAAAACAATGTTTCCCTTTAAGCATGTTTTTCATTGTTTTATTATGTTTTATGATGTGTGAAAATGTGGCTACTTATTGACTCCTTCTAATACAAGTCTTTCCTATTGTGCATTTGCCATAATATCTTTGTTCATGTAGGAGAGCAGAATACCACCTTTATTGTTCAGAGCGCTTATACCACTCAATACCAAGGGTCTGCACTTGTTACCAGCACCCTAGAAACACTAACTGCCACAGTACAGTACAAAGAGACAATTATTAAAAGAGGCCCCGGAGAATACAATAATAGATAGACCCTAAGCAGACAATAATAAAGGAGAGCCCCAGATGTAGAAAATTATAATGGTAATCCTCCAGAGTAGACAATAATAGTGGAGACCCAGAGCAGACAATTAAAATAACGGAGATGACCCCTCCTATAGCACATATACTAAATATACACACACATATGTTATATATGAATATATATATATATATATATATATATATATATATATATATATATATATCATATATATATATATATGATATATATATATATATATATATATATATATATATATATATATATATATATATATATATATATATATTAGCATTACAGTCTTGCAGCGCTGGCGACCTGGGTTCAAGTCCCAGGGTCAACATCTGCAAAGAGTTTGTATGTTCTCTCCGTATTTGTGCTAGTTTCCTCCCACGCTCCAAAATATAATCTGTTTCTGCTATATATATATATATCACCTGTCTTACCTCTTCTTCTGGAGCTTTCTCTTTGATCTATGCACCTATGTGTGCACTCACCCCTCCCAGACTCTCAACGGCACTGGTTCCTGCTCTTAGCTATTTGTTTGGAAACATCAGTCAAGTATTAGTAGCACTTGTTTTACTATAGATGTGGAAATATTGTTTAGGAAATTCTTTCATACACATTGCATGTCATATTTATATTTCTTGGTGCCTTTCTTCAGCTGTAGTTCAAATAAAGTACTACTTTTTCCAGGGCAGTTGCTTTTTATTCATTGAAAGCATCTGCTTTTTAGGAATTTAAACATCTGCTCTAAATATATAAGTAAATGCAAGTAGCACATACACTTAAAGTAAAATATAACATAATTTATACAGTGAATTTTGTTCTTTTTTACTATAAGTAACAAAATTTGCAAAAATGATATTGTAGCCAAGGTGATATTTTATTGGTGTTAAAAAAAAGAAATCAGAAATTACATTCAGCTCCAGTGGATAATCTTTGCAAACTAATCTGCACCTATAAAACAATCTTGATATTCAACAGTTTTTCAAATTCTAAAGGATTTCTAATGACGCAAACGGAAGCTTTTGATCATGTTTGCTCAAAGCTTTGATTTAATGTTGCATGTTCCAAAGATGTGATCTGTCGAACAACTGACATTAATTTTGGTCTTTGAACTAATCGTTTTTTTGGGAAGTGACCAACAAAGCACAACTTTCTGTATTGGGTAGGTAAAAACTACCCAATGCCTAGATATTTGTGAAGTGTTTGTCCGCTCTGCATACATTGGGGGGCATTCATTATGTTCTCTCCGGTTTTCTGGCAAGATATGAACCTCCCTGCCAGTTTTTGGCTTTAGATCAGTGGTGGCTAACCTATGGCACTGGTGCCAGAGGTGGAACTCAGAGCCCTTTCTGTCAGCACTCAGACCATCACCAGAGACAACTTTAGGTATCTTTCTGCAGTCCCAGACAGCCCAGGACTTGCTGTGCACAGAGCTATTTTAAAGTGACAGTGCTACTTGGGACCACTGGAGGAGTGGGAAGGTGTGGACAGATCTGGATTATCATTGTAGCTCCTGCTCCGGCCCTGACAATTCTTCCTGTTTACAGGACCCTGGAGGGAAGGTACAATGATCATCCAAATTTCTTCTATTTACTGCTTTATTGGTGTCCTCAGGGTGCCGGTATCAATGAACGCTGTAACAGAGAAGCGAGTATAAATCACAAATTAAATTTCTGTGTTGGCACTTTGCGATAAATAAGTGGGTCTTGGTTGTAGTTTGGGCACTCGGTCTCTAAAAGGTTTGCCATCACTGCTTTAGATGATCCGCGTGCCACTATAAGTCTGTTGGGCTGGAGAGTGGGTGGGAAGCAGGGCAGACAGTGGAACGGTTGAGGCCACCACGTTTATTCTAGTTTCTGAATTAAAAACCGTTGGAGGTTATAGCAAGAAACTATGCCACTTCCGATCTGATCTGCAGGTCAGAAATGGTGGAGTTTGAACACCTCGCAATACCTCCAGCAGGGGTTTAAGACTCACATTCTAGACACCATTGTTTAAAATTTCCCCCATTGTGTTCTGAAATAGTCCTCATGCAATCATATCATAGTTTGAAAGGCGTATTAGTCTTTGTTTTGGTGCCTAGCCACACGCATGACAGATGGGCTGCAAACATAGAACCAAGGCCTGCTCTTTGTATATGCAATTCAGAAAACAAACAATAACTCAAGTATCTATAAGGACTGCACAGTAAGAGAATGTGGTTTAATAACACATTCAGAAACAGGGCAGACTCAACAATTATAATAATCTTTATTTTTGTAGCGCCATCACATTCGGCAGCGCTATACTACTCAATAGACACATATGGGTGAAATGATAAAGGGAGAGGATGTGATTAGGCTTTAAATGGTTTCCTGGGCTAAAAATGTTGTTGGCCTATGGTATTAATAGATCATCAGTATGCTGATAAGCATAGAATTCAAATTGATGCAGAATATATACGTAAAGTAACCTTCCATGTTGACACTTTTAGCTAACATTTAATTTTTAATAAATGCAAATCGTTCATAGCTTTGTAGATATAGTAACTTGTGCGTCGAAAAGAAGAGTTTACATGGGTAACCATGAGTGAGATGCTGGGTTGTCATGTTGCCATTTCTTTCATATTGAATCAAAGGGTCGGGAAGTTCTCCTTATCCCATCCTGAAAAACATATTTGCATATTGAATCATGTATACTTTTCACCAGTGTGATACATGCCACATAGTAATAAAGCGCGTGCATTGTCATACATTGCACATTGTTCTGCCGTCCATAATGCCGTCCATGGCTGTGTGCATAGAACCTAATGAATAACATATCCAGACAAACGTGAGGCACAAATGAAATATAGAGGAAAGTGCAGGATATACGTAAGAAACCACAGTAATAGCAGAAAATAGTGTTTTTAATTTATATTACGTGTTCAAAGAGTCCACAGAGTGACGCCTGCAATAAATATGATTTTATTTTCTGGACTGCTGTAGTTTTCCAAATATTCTTGAAACATGAAGGATGGCATGGTTTGAATTCTTGCTTCTAAATAGCTGACTGGATGACCCGAACGTTTAATGTAGTGATGCAAGAATGAATTTATCCAAATCTCAACTCACCAAAGATGCAGAACTGACTGTGGGTTGATTTATCATGTTCTTATATCCTAAGAGAGGGCAGAGGGGTTGGATTAGCAGATCAGAAAATTTACAATCCTCCACCACCTGTACTGACTTTACACACTTTGGGTTCAGTCTTTCCCAAGTTTGTCAATGAACATAATGTTTCCAATCAGACCCAAATAAATTAAACGTGCTTTCATCACTAAAATTAACTGTGGACAACTTCTCCTATGTCCACACAACGTGCTCCTCAGCAAAGGTAAGTCTAGCCTTATGATTCTCTATGCTAATGAGAGGTTTGGTCACTGCCGAGTGGACGCTCAGTCCAAATAAAACATTGTGACACTATTGTGACAGGACAGATTGTTACCCTTTTCAATTCCATCTATAGTGTTGAAATGATTACCCATGGAGATTTTTCTCTATTATACTATTCTCTCTTGCATTTGTATTTCTCGGCCTTCTTGGGGGAAATCAGAGACTTGGAATGTTCACCTTCTGTTGCTATGGCTGATAGGGTCACCCCTTTGACCTTTATCAGGACAACCTGCTGCCAGAGGGTTTTACTGTGAAAATTGGTTAGACTTCTAGTTAAATAGGGTTGGTCAAATAATTAAGGAAATTAACACCTGGTGCCAGATTAACACCAATAACGTAAAGGTATCTGAAAGTGTTTTCTAATTTTGATCTGTGTTCTTTTACAATGATCTAATTTATACTTTAGTTTGTGTCTTAGAATACAGGCAGTCCCCGGGTTACATACAAGATAGGGTCTGTAGGTTTGTTCTTAAGTTGAATTTGTATGTAAGTCGGAACTGTATATTTTATCATTGTAATCCCAGACAGAACTTTTTTGGTCTCTGTGACAATTGGATTTTGAAAATGTTGGGTTGTCATAAGAATCAATATTAACACTAAAGCTTCATTACAGACACCTGTGATAACTGTTACAGCTGTTTATTGTAGCCTAGGACTAAAGTACAATAAATTACCAATATCCAGTGGTCCGTTTGTAACTAGGGGTCGTATGCAAGTCGAGTGTTCTTAAGTAGGGGACCGCCTGTATATACAATTTAAGATATAAGCTTAAAATATTTTATATATGTTAGGAAATATTCACCTTGACATTCGGGAAAATGTGTGGTGTTCTGTAATTTTGATATCCGGAGTATATAGTTAATTAGTTTTGTTACAGTAAAGGGAAATGCAAGTGCACAGAATTAAAGGACCACCATTTTGCGAGTGCTAGTGTTGCATATTTTTTTTTTTTCTCTATATAGTTGAAAAGTATTCTAAACATTTACACTGTATTCCTTGTCTTATCATACCAGGAAGTTGTAAGCCTGTAGGCACAATGAGGTCTTTCTAAGAAGAAAGACGTCATTAAATCCCACTTTCCAATGATATCGTAGAAAGTTGGTCAGATGAGATGGGTTTTTTCATGGTCATCAAAGACTCCACAACACATCAGACAGCATTATATGTCTGTGTATTTATGAGTACCTAATAAAGACCTATGTTAAGAGTCTTTGTACAAGACAAGACGTGATAAACTACTACCATATTTTGTATGTAAATCTTACTTGCGGACCAATATGCCACATCACCAGGCAATGCAATCCACTAGTAATTATTGTCAGTGGATGTTTAGATGATATAACTATATTCCATTTTTTGTAGGTAATTTCTGTCTTAGAGCCATAGGGCTCTTTCACATTAGTGTTGTTTTTCACATCCGTTGGTTCAGTGATTTCCACAGATGCCTCACAAAGCTATTTATTTCTATGGGTGTTCTCACGTTGACTTGTATTTTCACTGATCCGTTGTCCGAGGAAAAGATTATGAAACATGTCATATTTTTTTCACTGATGTGGATCACAGAAGGCAATAGAAGTCTTTGTGGGTCATTTACTAAGGACCCGAATTGCTATTTTTCGTCAGGTTTCCCGAATATTACCAATTTGCGCTGGTTTTCCCTGAATTTCCCCGGGTTTTTGGCGCACACCATCGGATTGTGGCGCATCAGCGCCGGCATGCATGCAACGGAAATAGGAAAACCTGATGGATTCGGAAAAAATGTGGAATTTTTTTTAAAAATGTGTTGCTTGACACACGCTTACCTGCACCCAAGATAGGACGGCGAACTCTGGGGAAATCTGGCGGACTTCAGTGCAGCAGTGACACCTGGTGGACATCGGGCGCACAACCTTAGTGAATCGCCGGAAGACCCGAATCCTCGATGGAGAAAGCACCACTGGATCGCAACAGGACCAGGTAAGTAATTGTGCCCCTATGTGTCCCTACAAAAAAAGTGATGATTCTGATAATTTTTCACTGTTGAGGCTGAGAAACCAGGTGTTATGTTTTCAAAGCAATGTTACAACTTCAGTTTTATTGTGGACATGGAGACAAATCAATAGAAAAATACAATTGGAGACACAATGGAGACAAAACAAAACAGAAGCTGAGCACCAACGCCAATGTGAACAAGCCCTAATGCTTTTGTTGTTCTGGGTTTTTTTTCCACACCTGCTAAAAAAACCTGAGGAGTTGACATTGGTTAGATGGCATAACACCTTGTTCCGCAAACATCATCACTGAAAAAAATGCACTGTTGCCCGTCGTCAGTTTTTTCCTCACCCATAGACTTCTATTGGCTTTCATCATCTGCAAGCAAAAAATTAGGTAGGCTGTAAAATTTTTCAATGGGCAATGGATTAGTTGAAAACAAAGTGGGAAATTACACATAGAAAAGAATGGTTCATTCAGTGAAAATCATGTAAGCACAGATGTGAAAAAGAATGAATGTGTGAATTAGCTCTTAGTGTAGGCACTGATCATGGCTCTGCCCCAAAAGCCGAGGTAAAAAGAAGCGAAGAAACAAGAGCTGAAGAACACCACATATCATTTTATGCTTTACATATTATATTTACACTACTGGCTGGACAGTTGCTTTTCCACTTACTAAGCTATGTTCACATCTCCTGTAGCTTGCTCTGTGCAGTACTGCGTAATCTTTGTGTGCTATATTAATAATGGAATTATAATTATTAGCTCCTGTATTGATCTGTTTAACCAATCAATAATGTGTTACCCAACTTGTGATAAAAACCCACACCGTCTGAACCTGTAATATGTACCTGTAGTATGTACAATGCCCCTAAGTTAATTGAAACAAATAACAGTCCTACCCCCCCAAAATAAAAATATTACATCCAGTGCTTTCGGAGGTATAGATTATAGTGTATGCAGCGTCATCCCACTACATTGTTCTAGACTTCCGAGATTTAATTTCAACTTAAACAATGACCCCCCCTTTTAAATACAGTGCCTGCCATTAATTATTATAATAGTGCAGTACATAGATACACCACCAGAAACAAGCTCAATTCATAAATACAGCACCAAACTTTGTACAGAATACAGCACAAGGACTAGGGTCCATATAAACCTATATGCTGTATCCCAAATGATTTTACATGAAGACGAAGGCTACAGAGCCAAAACACATGTCGGGGAACTGATATTCCAGAGTTGTTATCAAAGCAGCTACACTTTGGTAAGTAAGGTTGCTATAATTGATGCTTATGCTCTTGCACTTTACCTTGCAATGACATCACAACTGAATTAACTATTGAGTGTTGGGCTTCAGCTTATCTATGGCACATATGCCATATCTTACTTATATTCCCTGTGGACATTCAATGATATATATTTTTTTAAAAAATGTATTCCTTTATCCTCCTTTGGATGACTCCCATGTAATTATTGTTATTTATTTATTGGTCGTTAACAATTTTTAAAGTGTATTAAATGTCTTTTGTGCATTGATTGGTAAACCATTCAGCTTTAGTTCTTATTGGCTTATATTTATTTTCTGTATAGTTTTGATGTACTGTATTTTTGTACATTTATATCACATTCATACTAGTCCTGTTTTGACTTAATACACTAATAGGTTACCCCTGAACTCATTGGTTATTGTTGTTGTAAAATATACTATGCCCCGTATTCAGATAACTATATACAGTCAACCCCCATACAGAGATATCAATAAATACTGCCCCCATCATTATGGATACTGTGCTCCATTTCAGAGAAATTCATACTTTTCCCCATTACAGATATACATATACTGTGTCCTATTACAGAGAGATGTTTACTGCCCCCCCATTAGAGAAATGTATATTGCCCCCCATTACAGATAAATGCATACTGTGCCCCATTACAGATATACATATACTGTGCCCCATTACAGAGAGATGTATCTTGCCCCCCATTACAGAGAAATGCATACTGTGCCACATTACAGAGGCTCTTTTTAAAATAATAATAATAATAATCACTTACCTCTGCATCTTCTTCTCCCGTCTTCCGCTGATGACTCATCAAACAGCAGGGTCACAAAGAGAGAGCCACACAGGAGCTCAGAGATGGAGTCCTGTGCAGTGGCTCATTATCAATAGCATACGGATTATCATTATCAATGGCATCTGCGCAACTTGGAGCAGGTAGATGGCGGAGGCTCGTGCCCTCCAACTGTCCCACATGGTTGGTGCCTCAGGCGGCCCCTGGTCCAACTTGGTGGTAGAAATGAACCTGGCTTCAGCTCAGATGTCATCCAGTTACCATAGCTCATTTATTTACTAATTATAAATCATGTTCTTTGGCTATATGTTGGCTTATAGGGATTTTATAAAAAAAGGAAAACTGTATAAAATTACACTGAAAAAAAAACCTTGACTTCTCAAATGGAGTAAAGATCACTCTATCACTGAAATGTTTCTTTGTTTTCTGCATTAAATATAATTTTGATACCTCTGAGACATGGTATTGTCACGTGAAGTACAGATTCATGAGAAACTTATATTACAATGCCAGCAAGCAATCAATCCTAATTATTTCTGGTCAGTGCATAGTTGTTTTCGAAGAAACCGCACATGTTATCATCAGTCATATGAATGTTTTTCACATGTTTGCCATACGATGAGCTATATGCTTAAAAATAAAGCGTTACAAGCTTATGCTTAAGCTGTTTGACAATATACTGGTAGTGATTGTCAGGCTTGCGGGTTGTGGATCCACTGGACCACTGCAGACGATGACTCAAGCCACTACCTGGGACCGGAGTCTAAGTGGTACCCGGTTTTCACCAGAGCCCGCTGCAAAGCAGGTTAGACAAGCTGCGGCGTGGTACCACCAGGTCGTTCCTCAGGCGTGACTTGTCTGCAGTGGCGGCCAAGGTTGAGGTACAAGAACGGCAATCAATCTCGTGGTCAAAGTCCAGACACAGGGTCAGGGCAGGCGGCAGAGATGCAACGTCAGGGTTCAATCCGGGGTCAGCAACAGGAGGTCCAAGCAGAGGGGTAAGGGAACACAGAACAGCAGCACGGAGGAATACTGGTACACGGAAACACGGAGGAGCTCAGGTAACACTGGAACATGGAGGGACTCAGGAACGCAGGAGACACAGGAACGCAGGAGACACAGGAACGCAGGCTAATCGCAGTAAAGCTTTCTCTCAGGCTGTGAGGCACAAAGATCCGGCAGGGCTTGCAGGAAGAGGCAGGCTCATATAGATTTGGGCAATATGGCCAGCGCCAATTAATGGCGCACTGGCCCTTTAAATCTTGAGAAGGAGCCGTGTGTGCGCCCTAGCAGTCGTGGGACGCACGCGGACCGCGGAGGGAAGCGAACCGGGAGCCGGGCCAGATGAGACGCGCTGGCGGCGCACTGGCGGGGGCCGGGCGGCACGGGTGAGCCAGTGACCCGCGGTATGGGTCGCAAGACCACCAGTGACAGTGATTTATTTGGCCAATTGCTGATGACAGGTTCCCTTTAAACCAATATAGTGAAGTAAACTGATATTAATTAAGAGGCACACACCTTAATTTCATGTACCACTTCACATTTTTTAAGTGGTTGCCTGAATCCAAAACATTGAGATCCTGAGCTTTTAGTCACTTACATGTCACATTCTGTAGTGACTGTTATTTTGCAATGAGGGGCTTGCCTCTTGGAGTTGATAATTTTGGAACATCAATAGCATTAGATGGCAGCTAGACACCTATAAAATCGCCCAGACTGCCATCAGTGTTCAAATCACATATTGAATCCCTTAGGAGGATGAATAAATACTGAAAAGAAAATTAAAATAAAATCTTTAATCTTCCATTGTCTGCCAGAAACATTGCCACAGCAGTTATTATCTTTATGTGTTTATGTGAGCTATAGAACTCAAGATCCATGAAGTAATGGATGCAGGAATTCTACCATTGAAATAATACATGATAAACCAGGGACACTTACTCATAGATCCAGGCACAGTGACTATGGTGATCTGTTTATATTTGATATCCAAGGCCTCCTTCCTTCTACTGTAAAATCAACGTTTAAAATTATGCTAATAAACCAGAAGGGCTCTGGGGCTGTTACCAGAGCCACTCCATGCTGCAGCTGCATTAACACTGTGTGCTGAAACTTCCTCTGCTACAGTGTAACAGTCTGTAAAGCTACAGAATGGATGGGCTCTGGTAACACCCCTCACACCCTGAAGGCCATAAGAAGATTACCAAAGTCACAGTATCTGGATCTATCAGTAAGTGTCCTTGGTTTATCATAGTATATTAGGTCGGAAAAAGACACCGGTCCATCAACTCCAACCTATAAGAATTAAACAAATGTTTTTCTCCATAACCCGTGATATTTTTGCTCTCCAAACTGCAGATAAAGATACAGTTACCGCCTATTTTTTAGCTGCCTATATCTTAAATTCTGAAGCTCACAGAGCCACATGCCTGATGCGATCCAAAAAACTTTATTTAAGTTAGGGCGACAGATACAAGGAGGGTGCATGCCGTGACGACGAGGCCATTTTGCACTGAACAGCCCTTACTCAAGCCAAAAGGCTTGAATCAAAGATATGGGCTTCTGAAGCCTCTAAAGTAGACTCATCTAATTTTTTGAGGCTGAAATATAGAAATAATAATAGTTGCAGAAGTGGGTGTCACGATTGGCGCAGATGGATATTTATACGATCAAGAGGTTAAGATCAAAAAACATTTTATTTGGTATCTCAGGAACACAACGCGTTTCAGAGTCAACTGTGTTGGTTGGTTGAAGGGTTAACTATCCAAGGCTTACAATTCCTTTATATAGCACCAACAGGTTCCGCAACACTGCACAAAATCAGTCCCTGTCCCCATGGGGCTCACAATCTTCTCAACCTACCATTATGTTTTTTTGGAGTGTGGGAGGAAACCGGAGGATCCGGAAGGGGTAAAATTGTGACCTTTATAGTTTTGAAGATTTCTGATCTCTGCAGTGGAACAGTCTCACTGACATGTCTGATAATTAATCACTGAAAATTTTTTATCCTTCTTTTGTCCAGCTAAAATTAAAATCCATATTGCTTTGTAAAAAAAGGTTTAGCATACACTGAAGGAGTTAACAATAAACTGTCTGCCTCCAGTCCTCCACTTATTCCAATGCTGTGGTACAAAGAGCTGGTATAAATGTCATAGTTCTAATATATACAAGAATATGAGTAACATACCTTTCCATAAGTAATTCCATCTTTGTCGGCAGAATACATGTCAGGGCAGCGTATTAGAGGTCATGGGGTTTGTGTATAGAGCAGGGGTGGGCAATTAGTTGTCCCATGAGGCCACATGAGAAATTGGAGTAAGCTAAGAGGGCCGGAATAATATACTTAACTCATAAAAAACACAATAAATAAAACATTAAATTGATTCAATTAAAATATGGAGGACCTAGTTGTATCATTATTTAATGAAGGGGAGCTCAGATATTTCAACAATGTCACGTCGGCCAGTCAGATAGAGGGCTGGATGTGACCCTCGGACCGTACAATGCACAGGTCTGGTATAGAGGCTATCAAGTTTACACTGTTATATATTTAGCATTTTGTTTTCAGTAGCTCAATTCCTGTCTCATGTAATTGAATATGATGTAGCATGAATTGAATTTTTAGGTTAATCTACATAATATTTGTAATGGTAAACAACTTAATGTGTACAATGTGTAAACAATACGTTTTGAGTTGTTGTTTTTCTGATTTCTTTTGTTTCTAATTATTTTTTATTGGTTAAAACCTTCCAGTCTACGTAGAACATACGTCTTTCATAGAGCATTTAATATGACAACACAAAGGAAATGGATGTGCGTTTCCTCTTTTATTTCACTGGTGACATAGTGATTACTGAGGCTAAGGACATGTATGGCATTTTGTAATTAGTTAAGTAGGATGAGGCTTCAAGTTATTTGTATAAAATAATATCTGTATAAATTTGTTTTATGTTTATACAGGCGGTTCCCCAGGTCACGTACAAGATAGGTTCTGTAGGTTTGTTCTTAAGTTGAATTTGTATGTAAGTCAGAACAGTATATTTTATAATCGTAATTCTAGACAAAATTCTTTTTGGGCTCTGTGACAATTGAATTTTAAAATGTTGGATTGTCATAAGAACCAGAATGAACAATAAATCTTAATTACCGACAACTTTGATAACTGTTATAGCTGTTTATTGTAGCCTAAGGCTAAAGTATTGTAAATTACCAACATCCAGAGGTCCGTTTGTAACTAGGGGTCATCTGTAAGTCTGGTTTTCTTAAGTAGGGGACCGCCTGTACTAATATACTTAGTAAAAGGGCATAATGGCTAATATATTAAGGAAAATAATACCTTTTTATGGTTTATTACACAAAGTATAAGTGAAGACTCAATTTTTTAATATCTTCGAAAAATTGTCCTTCTTGACACCTCTAAAGAGACTTTTTCATCTGATTTTACCAACTAATTTACCATCTTTGTAGAATTCCCTCTTTTATGTAAAATCTCAACTGTTTACTACTAAAGTCATCTGAAAATGAGCTGAAATGAGTCAAGTTTAGGGGATGCAGGGGAGCATGATTTCATACTTTCCATCTTAGGTTCTATAGTAACTATGGTAAATGCCCCTATCCCATGTAAAAGTTTTGAGGTCTGTGTTCCAGAACTGCACTGAAAAAACCTCAGGAGTGCAGTCTACTAGATTGCTTCAATATTTGAGACCTCTATAGGTAGAATGGGGTAGCATCCCATGCATTCAGGTTAAGCAAAGGGTAGGTAGTCCCAATGTTTACCCACTGGTGCCGCTCGATGCCATACTTAGACTACATTCACACTGCCACATGGAGGACGTATATATACGGCCGATATACGTCCCCCACAGACGGCAATGGGTGCACGGCGCCCTACGGGAGAGGTATGGTGCAGCACACGTGCGGCACCGTACCGCTCCGTACCCTGGAAAAGAAAGGACATGTGCGCCATACATCCCTATGGAGAGGGGCGGGGTGCGCAGCACTCACCTCCTCACTCCACGCACTGCCGTGTGATTCTAGCCTTAGTCCTTAACAGCTTTTGCCAATTGAACTGACCCCTAAAGTGTCTACCAGACACAATATTGAAGTGTTTTGTTTGTGTTCTAAGCAATAACATATAGATGTTACCATAGACAATTCAAATATATAATATCCTAAGGATATGGTGGGATTTGAATGATCATTTCTGTCCATGATGACCACCACAGTCCATGGCCAGATCTGTCATCCTCCTGGACACCAACAATGGCTGATGGTTCCAAATTACTTCTAAATAAGGTTGTCAGCATCTGATGTGTGTGTATGCACATTCACCAGCCACAATCAAGAGGCCCATGCTTTATTCGGAGCGTGAGCTCCACTCATGTGCCAATGACAGGAGAACAGAGGGCAGAATGCGCAAGTACATGCTGGCTAACTATGGACATAGACAGTGTTTGAAGTAATCATTTCATTTGGTTTGGATTATTGATGGACTGCGTTCTAGTTAAAGAACTTTCAGACAAGTGACTTTTTAATTATTGTGCTTGTAATTTAGTGTTTTGAAGTGTTTGAAGTAATCCCTGCTAAATAATGTTATATATACATGGCCCTAAGCAGCAATACCATGTGTATATTTTGCTCTGTATTGCTGGGAAAGTCTCCATGGAAGTATTATTTTATTATTTTTTCTAAACACCGTCCATCACAAGACCCATTTAACCATTAGACTTCAATGTTTAAAGGCAACAGAGACTTCATAACTTGGTATAGCTCTTCACATTCCTCTTCATTATATGGAATTTAGACATGAAAGAAATAACCCACCACATTTAGTCTGGAGATTAAATGAGCTTCTATATTAACTCCATTTAAATCAACTCAGCATAATGTGTAGTCACTCATAAGAATACGAAGAGAACAGGGAAAGTTCAAGATAACAAAACCAAGACCTACAAGTTTAGTGGAGTAGTAAAACAAGTAAGGGGAAAAATGAAGCATGTGCCTTCAGCAGAGAATTGTGTGGTAGACTGATAAAAGTGAAACATTCCTGACCATTAAGTCTTTAATGTGAAGTAATCATGTGAATGTGAAACAAGACGGGGAATTGGAATTATCTAGTTGTTGGATACACACATATATATATATATATATATATACATATATATTTATATGTGTGTTTACAAGAAGTCGTCATAGGTCTTATGGCATGGATTATCATTATAGTTGTGATTAGGTTTCTGAATATTATAATGCAGCCGGTCCCTAGGTTACGTACAAGATAGGTTCTGTAGGTGTGTTCTTAAGTTGAATTTGTTTGTAAGTCGGAAATGAACATTTTATGGTTGTAACCCCAGTCAAATCGTTTTTGGTGTATGTGACAAATGGATTGGGTTGTAATAAGAATTAACAATAAAGTTGTAATCTGGAACTAATATACAATACATTTCCAACATCCAGAGGTCCGTTTGTAACTAGGAGTCGTCTGTAAGTCGGGTTTTCTTAAGTAGGGGACCGCCTGTATTTGATTTACTTGCTGTACTTACTGTATGGCTTCTTTCTATACTGAAGAAATATGCTTTGAGACTCCACCCTCATTATATAGCAACTTAACAACTTAAATCAAATCAAAAGACGAGGGGGCACTGTCTCCGTTTGGAGAAATCAAGGTTTAATCACCGGGGACGACAGGGCTTTTTTACTATGAGAACTGTCAATCTGTGGAATAGTCTGCCTCAGGAGCTGGTCACAGCAGGGACAGCAGAGAGCTTCAAGAAGGAGACCCGAGCATTTTTTTAATAAAACTGAACAGTAAAAGAACAGTGCAAAAAAAAAAAAATTCCAGATGTTTGCAGATGTTTTACTTGTAAGAACACATTGAAATAACACTATTCTTCACTTTGCAGGTGTTCGCGCGTGTCTCCCGCTAAGTTAGGAGATGTGCACGAACATCTGGAATGTGAAGAATAGTGTTATTTCAATGTGTTCTGCACTTAAATGCTCCTGTGTTCACTGTTTTTAATGTTTTAATTCTATTCTTCACATTGCAGGTGTGCGCGCGTGTCTCCCGATAGGTTCGGAGATACGCCTGCACATCTGCAAAGTGAAGAATAGTGTTATATCAATGTGTTGTGCCCTTAAATGTTCATGTTTTCACTGTTTTTAATGTTTTAATTCTATTCTTCACATTGCAGGTGTGCGCGCGTGTCTCCCGATAGGTTCGGAGATACGCCCGCACATCTGCAAAGTGAAGAATAGTGTTATATCAATGTGTTGTGCCCTTAAATGTTCATGTTTTCACTGTTTTTAATGTTTTAATTCTATTCTTCACATTGCAGGTGTGCGCGCGTGTCTCCCGATAGGTTCGGAGATACGCCCGCACATCTGCAAAGTGAAGAATAGTGTTATATCAATGTGTTGTGCCCTTAAATGTTCATGTTTTCACTGTTTTTAATGTTTTAATTCTATTCTTCACATTGCAGGTGTGCGCGCGTGTCTCCCGATAGGTTCGGAGATACGCGCGCACAGCTGCAAAGTGAAGAATAGAATTAAAACATTAAAAACAGTGAATACAGGAGCATTTAAGTGCAGAACACATTGAAAGAACACTATTCTTCACATTCCAGATGTTCCGAACATCTCCTAACTTAGCGGGAGACACGCGCGAACACCTGGAAAGTGAAGAATAGTGTTATTTCAATGTGTTCTTACAAGTAAAACATCTGCAAACATCTGTAATATTTTTTTTTTTACAACAAAAATACTTTTATTAAATTTATTTTATTAATTTACTGCTCGATCTCGAGCCGGCGAGATACTCGTCCGAGTAACGAGCCGGTCCGAGTATGCTAATACTCGACCGAGCAGTATACTCGGACGAGTATACTCGCTCATCTCTAGTCTAGATGCCTTTTTAAACCTAAATAACATTGATGGTTATGTTATATAGGATTATTTCCCCTAAATCCCTTCCTCATCCAATCCCTTCCCTTCCTTGGTTGAACTTGATGGACAAGTATCTTTTTTCAACCGTATAAACTATGAAACAAATTGTAATAGTAATTAGAAATGTATTAAGACTTCTTGCATATATATATATATATATATATATATTGTTGAATAACAATATTTTAGTCTTTAAACTTAATTTCCTACACAGTAAAACTACAGACAAGAAGTCTGGATATTTTCGGCAATGGCATAGAGAGATACAAGACTCATATCTTGAGTCAAACCAAATCAGGTTAAGGTTGATGGCCATATTTTCAATGCTTATTAAATTGGAAGCAAGTAAATGAATTAAAAGGTCAGACGTTTGTGAAAGCAAGGGAATGAGATATTTCTACATTGCTGGTTGATTTTGCTATGCATTAGTGTTTATGTCTAAAAATGTACCTAAATGTAGCTAATGCTAACTTACACTTTACTAATGATTTTTGGGCGGATTGAATTAAAGGTAGAAGATGACCCTTTAAGTAAGTAGTACTTAAAGGGTCGATCAGTACAGCCAAATGTAACCAAAAAGAGCCTTGTGCAATAAATACCAATATATAACAAAAAACAAAACAATGCACAAAAAATAGGCCAACGATTTCAAGAATAGGTACATGTAACAATCAAATCATTTTTATTCATATATATAGAGATAAACACCAAGATAGACACACATATAAAACCATTTAAAAAATATTATACAAAAATAATTAATTAGTGATGACCCTGGTATGGATCACTTCTCCCAAGTATTCATGCCACGTTGTAGTGCTCTTCATTCTAAATCTAAATCACGTTGTGCCTCAGGTGTGGGCGATCCTTTTTTCAATATGGAAATGCAAGATTTGGGGCACCCGGAGTGTGTCCTTCGTACCAACTGAACTGCTTCGAATTGAAACAATGAGACTCTCTCAATAAAATCCCAAGAATTTACTGTAGAGTCGGTGTCCAGTGCGCATGAAGCACCTGCTAGGTAGGTGGGTGTACTGTGCATGCGCTGGGCTTTGAGACTTTGCCAGTGTAGGATATCATTAGGATGATCATGGCATCTGATCAAAGTAAAATTTGCACCTGTCAGGGATTTGACATTGCTGGGAGGAGAGAGGAGCGGTGCTCCAGAAGATATAATAAAAGATGTAATATAAAAGAACTTTTCTTGGCAACCACATCTCTTAACATTGTTGGTAATCTTAGACTGTCTTGCTGAATCACAGGGGATTGGGAACTTAACCTGCATAAATATTGGTGGGAATTTATCAAGGCTTTTACTGATTTACAAGGAATTGCATTTTCCTCCTATTACACCGCCACCATGCCAAGTGGGTGGGGAGGGCTTAGAGTAGGCCGGCTGCGAAATTATCTTCATTAAAAGTAGCCTTCACCAGGTCCTAACAGGGCCTGACGTAAAAATTGATCTAGACACAAGAGGACAGATCTTTCTAGTAAATCTAGAGCAACCTGTGGAGCAGACATCAAATCCCCCCATTATCTCCAAAGCAGTCACAATATAGTTACATTGGGGAGTAATTGTTGTCCCAGCATATGTTTTCAGACTAGGCTCACATCTATCTACATCTAACTACTTCTTATGTTATTATGTTATTCTGCTGTGTTGTACAGTAGGAGCCAAAAACCAAAAATTATAGGGCAATGGTTGTTTAAAATGACAAGACCTAAAGGTCCAGAGAAGATACATTGTCAAAAATAGTGCAATCTGTACTATGTGCCAGTTTGCCTGTAGAGTGTGCAGGGTGTGCGCCAGATTCAGGATTTGTGCCGCACGTTCTTCATGAATCTGGTGCCCTATGCTTTGCTCTGACAGAGTGCACCAACTTTTTTTGGTGCACCTTTAACATAAGGAGTGAGACACACTTCTGTTGGACACTGCATGATAAAAGTGGCGCACAGTCCAACTGAGCACAGGAACGCACCTTTCAGTGTGGAATTTCAGCCATGACACATATGTGCGGCGGACACTTCATAAATACATCTGCAAAAAATCCTGGAAAACGGTTTTCAAGAACTTGAAATCATAAGAAAACTGACTTCAAAGGGCAGGACCTCTCAAAGTCACATCAGTAAGCCTTGCACTTTTTGTGACCTTTTGATAAAACTTCAGCTATATAACAAGAGCACAGTATATTTCCTTTAGTAGTGTGATTTGAATAGGAGCAGAGCTGCAGTAACCTTTTACAGCCACTACAAAGTGGACGGAGCCTGCAGTTTCCATATTGACCCATTATATAGTTTTTGGCTCCAGAGGCCACTGATCTCATATAAATGACCTATCCTGAGTAGAGTCGATCAGACATGTTCCAGGGTCCTAACCCCAATTTAAAGTTATATATAATAGACGGATTAGTGGCATATTTCTCAGCAATCTCTAGGGATTCATACATTGCTTTAGTGATTAACTACAAAGTTGTTCACACTATTTAATCTTCTGGACTTGCCATCAATGACCTGTGCCATGCAGGGAGTTCTGTACTATGAAGCCCCCTAATTATGAGCAGATGTATCAGTCAAAGACACTGACTCTTTGATCATGACACTAAGTATCAGCTTAATATCCACAACTATGGCCGACTAAGATTTGACATGTTCATGACTTTGAGATGTGAATATTTCGGATTATTCAACATTATATATTTAAGGAACTACCATAAAAGATATTCCTTTCCAAAAAAAATGGGTTCTCTTAGTGCTGTAGTGCTCATTAATTCCAATATATGCTCTAATACTAATTAAATCAGAGGAGATGAAATGTACATGTATAAAACGTGCATGTTGAGGTCACCTAAATAGTGAAAAAATAATGGGGCAGATTTATCAAGCAGTCTGAAAGTCAGAATATTTCCAATTGCCCATGGCAACCAATCACAGCTCCCCTTTAAAATATTCATGAGCACTGGTGAAATGAAAGCTGAGCTGTGATTGGTTGCCATGGGCAACTGGAAATATTCTGACTTTCAGACTGCTTGATAAATCTGCCCCAATGTTTCATATGAGAGGCAATCGTTATTTCCCTGTGCCTTCCACTTGAGCTAAAAGTGCATTGACAAGTATATATTATACAAAAACATCAAAGTGAGTAAAGGGCATTGATCACTTTAGGCATAAAATTTTTTGTAATAAAAAAGAAATAAATTAATTAAAACAGAAACTCACTGTAATACTGTCTCTGAAAAGAGAAGCATTAAATCTTCGGCTTTTGAAAGTCGGCCACACGAAAGTCAAACAAAATGTGGTATGTTCTTCATGTGTCGAATTTTCCAAGTTTCTGTTCTGTATAAGTGTTAAGTTTTGTTATTGTCAGCACATCTTATGAGCCAATGTAAAATGCCCTATTACACAATACACATTTTAAAAACAGCAGCTGAATTATGCTGATGGTGCCTGGAGGGTGAAGAAAATGGTTATCCCAAGTATATTGCTGAACACTACAATGGGGCGCATTTATTAAGGTGCTTGCACCAGTGTTTTGGCGGGCTTTGTCTGTTCTTTTCAGTGCAAACTTCTTGCATGGGTATTTAAGAAGTGTCCGCGCCACTCAAATTTGGTGCACTCTGTCGGGGCAGTGCAGGGAGGTCCAGATTCACTAAGAACAGGCACCAGAAATCCTGAATCTGATGCCCTCTGCACTAAACACAGGAAACTGCACTGTTCTTGTGCCCCACTTGTCAAAGCTTGAAGTGAGGGATTAAGCTTTCCACTTGTCTTCTTATCACTTCAGTTTTAGTATTTGTACTTGCATTTGTTCTTGTCTTAATATAATGTATGTGAACCCCTTACTGATTATTGTACAGCAGCATGGAATTAATGGTGCTCTATAAATAAATACAGGCAGTCCCCTACTTAAGAACACTCGACTTGCATATGACCCCAAGTTACAAACGGACCTCTGGATGTTGGTAATTTACTGTACTTTAGCCCTAGGCTACAATAAACAGCTGTAACAGTTATCAAATGTGTCTGTAATGAAGCTTTAGTGTTAATATTGATTCTTATGACAACCCAAATTAAGGCAGCACAGTGGCTTAGTGATTAGCATTACAGCCTTTGCAGTGCTGGGGACCTGGGTTCAAGTCTCAGGGTCAACATCTGCAAAGATTTTATATGTTTCCTCCATGTTTACGTGGGTTTCCTCTGAGTCCTCTGTTTTCCTCCAAAACATACTGGTAGGTTGATTAGATTGTGAGCCCCATGGGGACAGGGACCTATTTGGCAAGCAATGCGTAATCTGTGTGATCTATATAAATAAAGGAATTATTAGTATTTGATGGTTGCTTGATGGTTGTTCCATAAAATCCCACTAACCAAAAAGGAAACCCTTGGGGTACCACAATACTACATTAAAAAGACTCTGCAGGAACCCAGACTGACATCATCATAGACATCTAAATCAATGAATCAATATGTGATTATGATGCTGTGAGTCTGATTTCATGGGCATCGTAGATCATAGATTTTATGGTAACTTTACTCACATGCTGTACATGACCAGCGACTTAGACGACAAGGTGTAAACAAGTAGGAAAACCACAGTGAAAGGAAGCATTTGCTCATGTGTTTTAGGAAAGTGTGCTTGAAATCTAGTAGATTAAAGTTTTTTAATGAGTTGGGAATATTATTTTAATCAAGGTCTTATCCTGCTGCTTCCTGTGTTATCCAGTTTTGGCATTGGATAGAAAAATAGATGCAACACCTTACATTGCTTGAATTTAAATTTATTGGGTTATTTGCATAGTTAAGTGAAACTCTCATTTTCAGCAGCTTCTAAATTTGTTGAAACTGTTTTCAATGATTTGCTTGATCTGGAACTGAAAATCCAGATAGACTGGACATGGAGTAGCAATGGCCTTCTGGAAAACAAGGACAAGGACTGTGAGGGAGATTTATCAAATGTTGGCGCTCATGCAGCGGCGTATGAAAGTGGCCATGCCTCCCAAAGGCTTAGGCCTTATGATGTATATGTCTGTCAGCGAATCCAATCTGGCATAGTTTTGCATAAAATGTATGCAGGTATG
This sequence comes from Engystomops pustulosus, assembly GCF_040894005.1. NCBI lineage: Eukaryota > Metazoa > Chordata > Amphibia > Anura > Leptodactylidae > Engystomops > Engystomops pustulosus. The sequence continues at coordinate 50,225,015 of NC_092415.1, forward strand.
GGGCAGGAAACCCCTCTGCCCTCCACCTCCAATGGCTGTTGCACCCCCTATGTCTCCTCCACTCCCATATAGAGTGGAATGGCTAGTCGCTATAATAATCCCACATTCTTGCAGTGCACTAGAATTTGTGATTAAGTCAGTGTTATACCAGAAAACGGATGTAGAAGCACTGATAAATCTCCCCCTGTGTTTTTATTAAGAAAAATATTTAGCATCATTTCATGGGATATACTATAAGTTTTTTTAGTGTTTAAACAAATTTGTGTTATGAGTTTTCATTCTTCCTCCATATTTTGCCCCAATAAGTCTCCCAAAAGCAGATGGGGCGGGGGGTCTTGTGGGTTGACATTTATAAAGCTGTGTGCTTCAAAATTCTTAATTTAGAATTTGAAAAATTGAAAAAACATTTAGAATTTTTATGTCACTACAGTTTCAGTGAGTGAGTGGCTTATCACCTTTTAATTTAAAGAGACACAAAATCTTCATATTTGGCACAAGTGTAACATCTGAGAACAGATGTCCCATATTTATAGCACAGTTCACTAATTTGGCACATTTTTAAGTCAATACAGTCTCCAGTAAAACTGACTTCAGAAAGTGTCATGAAAATACATTTCCCTCAGTGTGCTTAGAGAAATCTTAGAAGTTGTTGGCCATTTTACAGAAATTAAATATTTTAGTTCTAGTATTCTGGCTTATTAGCATAATTTTAAAGTTGATTTTAAAAGGATGGAGGCCATGGATTAAAAATATAAGACGGTCACCACAGTCATTTTCTTGGATCTATGAGTAAGTGTCCCTGATTTATCATGACTAATTTTGAAAATCAAAAACTAAGGGTCCAAAAAATGACATAGCAAAATCCTGGTTGGGAGAGTAATTGTATAGGTCGCCGGACAGCAAGACAAACCACACAAAGGCTGCATTCACACAAATATGTGTTTCCTCCATTCCTGTATATCCGTGCTGTATGAACCCGTATATACATGACGATTTTCATCAGTATGTGACCTAGCTGTATAAAATACGATGGGCTGGCAAATGATGGATGGCTGACTATCAGCTGGCTGACAGAATGCACCTCCCACTGGTTCTGGATACTCAACATATATACGGGAGCATACGGTGCACAACTGTATGCAGCACATATGCAACCCATATTTAAATGTTCCCATAGACTTCTATTAGGCATGCGGAATGGAAATACATGAGAAAATAGGACAACCTCTATATTTTTATATGGCTCACCTATGGTACGGTGGGCAATACGGCCATGTAAAAGGATGGCCATATTGCCGATTGAAATGAATGTGGCCGTATGATACCCATATATATGGCCTTTTTCATATGTTCATGTGAATGCAGCCTAACAGGGGAGGTATGTGAGTGGAGGAGGCATCAGTTTCTCACAGTTAACTGTCTGCAGTCCAGGGCAAAGTCAGTTAATGGAGCTTTTGCTGATGATTTCCAAGTCAGTGAATAAACCTCTGAACATATTTACCCACATATCTTATAGTACTATTAGGATACACTATAAATATAACATCTGGAATTTATTTATTTGAGCATAACTTGTTAATCCTGATAACATGGTTCAGAGAACTATAAAAATGATAAAAATTGTCCAAAGTATGGCACTCACCAATGTATCTAGGAGAGAATGGCCAAATGTTTTATATGGAATGGCATATAATCTATATCTATATATACATCCAGAAATAAAAAATATTCCACTGAGAGTTTATACTATAGATCAATTTTAAGTCAATATAGAGACCAGACTCCAAATAATTATTGTACTCTTCCATTCCCTTACTCTACGTTGCATCCTTCTCTAAGTCAAGTACCAGCTGGTTTCAGGATATAATGTGGACAAGTGCCTGGGAGGAGAGCGGGCTGGACATTGCTGGAGTGAAGGGTGGTAAGTTCTCAATAGGGCACAAGCAATCAGCTCTTGTGTTCCTCTTTTCATCTTGTATTTGGGGAAAAATATCCAACTGGAAGTCACCCACAGACTTGGTTGGTTTCTCCAAGGTGCATCTGCCAACAAGTAGACATCCACCCCCCCCCCCCCCAACCACACTTGCTAGAAACTGAAAGCCAACGGAAAGCCACGTCTGAATAATAAAGGGCAAAGAGTCATGTACTTCTAGTTATTTTATCATATGATTGCTGCACTCAGCTTATCTATCATTAATATTGTCAGATTTTTTTTATTTTCAATTCCTCTGTTCAAAAGGATTTCAAGACCTGGAATGCATGTGAATGTTACATATGGATTTAAATTTATGATAGAAAGACATTCCTGGAAAAAAATATTTCTTGATTTAGTGAACTCTGGAGGTAAATTTTTGTTCTGTGTATAATTTCAGCTTTCACCTTGTAGCACAATGTTTGAATCATTTATAGCATATTTCGATGCATGCTACTTTCCTTCTTATCTACAGAACTTTGGTATGGTTCTGTTATATGCATTAATATTGTACATTAAGTTGAAAACATTCAGTATTCACATAATGAAATGAACTTGAAACTATTTTCTCCAGACATCAAAATTTGAGGTCCTAATGGCCAAGGTTGTGGAATATCTGCCCATGGCATTGTCACAGTGTCCAAAAGTGATTGGCTTGTGGTATCCTAGCCTGTGGGGATTGTATTAGCCTTTAAACTTTGTCACTGTGTAGTGTTGTTGTCAAACCTAAAATAATATTACAATTTACTGTATATACTTGAGTATAAGCTGACTTCTTCAGCACAAAAAATGTGCTGCAAAAACCTAAAGCTTATACTTGGCATGGGCATACTAAGGGGCATTGGCTGGCTGGCTCTATACTGGGGGGAATGGGGAGGCTGGCTATGTACTAGGGGGAAAGGGCTGGCTAGCTATATACTAGGGGCATGGGCCGGTTAGCTATATACTATAGGGCATGTCCTGGCTGGCCATAAACTTGGGGCAAGAGGTGTCTAGCTAGATACTTGGGGGGCACTGGCTAGCTATACACTGGCTGGAGGCTGTGACCAATGCATTTCTCACCCTAGGCTTATATTCGAGTCAATGGGGCAGATTTATCAAGATGTCTGAAAGTCAGAATATTTCTAGTTGCCCATAGCAACCAATCACAGCTCCCCTTTAAAATATTCATGAGCACTTGTAAAATGAGAGCTGAGCGGTGACTGGTTGCCATGAGCAACTAGAACTATTTAGACTTTCTGACAGCTTGATAAATCTGCCCCAATAGGTTTTCCTAGTTTTTGTGTTAAAAATAGGTACCTCGGATTATACTCAGGTTGGCTTATACTGGAGTATATACGATAGTCTTATATTTATGTCACGGGTGGTCCCGCGACCCATATCGCGGGTCGCGGGCACACCCGTGGTTCTCTGCCCCCGCCAGCGCTGCTTACCTTCCCCGGCTCCCGGCTCGCTCCCTTCCACCGTTCGCGCGGCCCCGAATGCTAGGGCGCGCGGCGGTCACTTCTCAAAATTTAAAGGGTCAGCGCGCCATTAATTGCCGCTGGCCATTTTGCAGAATCTATTTAAGCCTGCCTCTTCCTGCAAGCCCTTGCCGGATCTTCGTGCCTAGCGTCCTAGAGAAAGCTTTTCTGATGCCTTGTGCTCTTCTTGTGAATTCCCGTTGTGACCCTGGTTCCGTTTCTGACATCGCTCCTTTGCCGCCTGCCCTGTTGCTACGTTTCTGACTCCGATCCTGTGCTGTCTGTCCTGACCTCCTGCCTCTCCCCGACTACGAGATTGCCTGCCGTTTCTGTACCTTGACCTTGGCTGCCACTGCGGACAAGTCACGCCTGTGGAACGACCTGGTGGTACCACGCCGCAGCTTGTCCAACCCGCTTTGCGGCGGGCTCTGGTGAAAACCGGGTACCACTTAGACTCCGGTCCCAGGTAGTGGCTTGTGACATTGTCCGCAGTGATTCAGACGATCCACAACCTCACGGAGCCTGACAATTTAGTTATGATCAGCACTGTTAATTACAAGATAAACTGTACTAAATGTTTAAGCAAACATGTACAGACCTGCCTAAACCTGCTCGATTAAGTGGAAAAGCCTCACTACCTAAACCTGGAAAGCCTATGTGTTAGATTACTAAATGTTAGGTTACTACTCATTGCACATTCATAGCAGATATTTGGAATGTTGGCTACATTGCAGACATTTCTTGTTGACTCTGAGACTGAGCAGGAATTTTAAAAATAGGATCAGATTAAAAATAGATTTTAAAATATGTTAATTTTTTTGGTGAGGTTTCCACGACTGGAGATGAGATATGTACCTTCAAAGTCAGACAGATGTCAAGGCCTTTACAATTCCAAACTGTACCTTAGTAGTACCTGCTTCCTTCCTTACTACAAAGCTTTTAGTCAGCTCCTCAGCACTTTTTAGGACATAAACCACCTGCGGGACCCTCTAGCAGGACCAATACCAGCAACAATTAAGTTGGAGAAGAGCATTAGCAGTGCTTACCTTAACAGCACATCATGTAGGCTTGGGATGATGTCCATTACCTAGTTCTATGCAACTGAAAGATCTCTTCTTAGGACAGAATTAAAAGTTATTAATTAAGTTATGTTTAGTATTAATCTATATACATGTATATATATATATACCTTATAAACCTATATATAAACTGGTGCTAAGTGAGGGACCTCATTACCTGCAACACTATCTCTCTGTTGAGATATATACAGTTAATGTGGACCGGCCAAAAATCCTCAATGAAGTCACAACTAGTTCAGCCTTAGGAATATACAAATTGGCGCAACAGAAACAATTCTCTGTTTGGCACGCAAACAATAGACTGTGGCTGGTTCAGATTTGACATTGGCTGAGTCATTCTAACTCATAATAGCACACAAATGGTTTGTCAGCCATAAAATAAATATATGAGGAGTATTGTTTGGAATGATGCTGGTTCATTCCAATGGAACTCGTAGGATGTGTCACAAGGAGGAAACGTCTAACAAATTGTTTCTTGTTGAGAAGGCAACCATTCTGTTCAAATGAGGTGAAATTGCGAAATCTTAAAATGACTATAAAAGAGAGGATGTTCGGAAAAATTACATAAAATTAGAGAAGTAAAAAGACACATGTAGGTTTGGAAAGAAACCAGCTAAATTATTCTATTTCACTACATTTATAACAGAATAGAAAAATGGGTATTTTAGGGGTCCCCTACGTAAGACCCCTCTGCCCACTGTGACCTCTGGTGAAGCTCTCTGGATACATTACTATAGTCCCAGACTGCAATGATCAGCTGTAAAGTATCTGTAATGAAGGTTTGTTGATGATCCTTGGTCCAAATACAGAAAAAAATTTTGAAACTCCCTCAACTGCCTGTACAAGCAAACAATATATATTTGCAATACTGGCAATTTAAGGATACTCTTGCGGAGCCTTTATACTGTACCATGTATGCACTGAAGAACACCCCTATCAGGCTCAGTACACACTTGGGTTCGTCAGGTTCAATTCCCCCTTCTGTTATGAAATAACAACAGCCAGTGTCTTTTTTCCACTGAATTTTAACTGAATTTTAATGAATGGCAACTTTCCATTCATTAAGTCAATGGGGAATGGAAGGTGAATGGACACTTTCTGTTCACCTGCTGTTCTTCGTTTCTGTTACACTCTACACTCTGAATGGATCCATAGATTACTATGGTTGTAATACTATGGATTCTTACAACTCAAAAAATGGAAGCTGGAAGTCCATAGGAAATGAAAATACAGCAAAGCACATGTAATTCTACTGTACTGAGTTTAAATGGCCAAGCATTGGCTGATTGACTTAAAGGGGTATTAACCTTTCTGCAAATTAATGTTAGTGTTTGCATGATGAAAAATTAGACCACATTCCAATATACTTTCTGTATTAATTCCTCACAGTTTTCTGGATCTCTGCTTTATTCTTTTCATCCAGTAGATATAAATCTGACCATGGTCACACAGGTGCGAGGCTCATAGAGAAATCAGAGCTGTGTGTTATAATGAGCCGTGCACCTGTGTGACCATGGTCAGATTTATGTCCACTGGAAATAAACATTGCAGCTGCCTATAGCAGGACATAAAGCATAGATCTAGAAAACTATGAGGACTTGATACAGACAGTATATTGGAAAATTGTATAACTTTTCATTATACACACAATAATAATTTATTTGCTAAAATGGGAATATCCCTTTAAGGTCTGTTACGCCTGGACCACAGAATATTGTTATTTTACACATCTTTCACTTTCAGGGGAAAACTTTAGTGCCAGGCGTGACAGTAACAATTGGGCTGCTGGGTCCCATAGTTTTTTTTTTCCACCACATAGAAGGGCATTAGTATTTTAAACCACATTTGGTAGTTTGAGGCCTAGTAGTAAATTTTTCATTGGCTTAAGTAACATCTTAAGTAAATGTGGATAGATAATAGTTAATTTCACTAAAACTAGGTACTTTTCTAAGGTTACATTGTTTCTATCATGTTCTTTAACCCCTTCCCGACATTTGACGTACTATTACTGCATGGCGGGAGGTGCGTTCCCGCAAAATGCAGTAATAGTACGTCAAGCTTCTGGCGCCGGCTCCTGAACGGAGCCGGCGCCAGAAGCTGCGGGTGTTGGCTATATATTATAGCCAACACCTGCCTCTAACACCCGCGATCGGAGATTTCTCCGATCGCGGGTGTTAACCCCTAACACGCCGCGGTCGCGCTGACCGCGGCGTGTCATGGGCCATTTAGCTGGAATTGGACCCCCCGCGGCGCTTACCGGGGGGGTCCGCTGTTCCGATCGCAGTCCCGGGACTGCCGGTGCCTGGGGCTTTCCCGATCCTCCTGCCGGGAGCCGGGTCCCTGCCTTCTGGCAGGACCCGGCTGTGACACACTGAGCATGCACATCTGTATTACACTGTATTAGGTGAAGAATAGCTTGAACAAGTGATCAATGGATCACTTGTTCAAGCTAACCTGTAAAAGTAAAGAAAAAAGGTAAAAAAAAACACTAATAACACACATTTGAATAAAAATAATTAATTAAATAAAGTTAAGTTCCCCCTAAACACAAACATTCCCTATCCACATCTAATAAAGTGAAAAAACCTGAAAATTTCCAAAATACCCCAAATATTTGGTATCACCGCGTCTGTAACAATCTGTACAATAAGTCAGAAACATTATTGGACCCGTAAGGTGAACGCCGTAATAACAAAACGCGAAAAACTCGCCAAAAATGTAAATTTTTATAAAATCCGTTCACAAAAATGTTCCAAAAAGTGATCAAAAAAAAAGTTATGTGCACCAAAATGGTACCACTGAAAAGGACAACTCAACACGTAAAAAATAAGCCCTAAACTAGCACTGTCAACAAAAAAATATTAAAGTTATATCCTGGAAAGATGGCGATGCAAAAACAAATGAGATTTTCTTTATATTTGTTTTTTTCCTGTAAAATATATAAAAAACTATATAAATGAGGTATCACCGTAATCGTAATGATCTAGAGAATAAAAGTATTATAGTATTTTTAGTGTATGGTGTACGACCCCCAAAATATACAAAAAGAAAGAACCCAAAATTGACAATTTTCTTTTCCTCCATACATTAAAGAGTTAATAAAATCTCATCAAAAAGCTACAGACCCACTAAAATGAAGTATTTGTAAATTTCATCTCATGTCGCAAAAAATAAGCCCTTATATGTCCAAATTGCCAAAAAAATAAAGATTGTATAGCCATTATAATGTGACCATGCATAATCTGCTCTGAATGGCGCAGCTCCCCTTCGATGCCCTGGCGTGTGCCCATACAGCAGGTTACCACCACATATGGGGTATTACTATACATGGGAGAGATTGGGTATCAAATTTTGTGGAGCGTTTTGGTATTTTATCCACTGAGAATTTGTACATTTTATGAAAAACACATTAATTTAGTAAAAAAAAAAAAAATTTCAAAATTGCATCCGATTTTGTTTTAACCCCTGTAAACCAATTAAAGGGTTAACAAACTTCATAAAAGTTGTTTTACGTACTTTGAGGGGTGTAGTTTCTATAATGGGGTAATTTATGGGGTTTTACTTTTATTTAGGCCTCTCAAAGTGACTTCAAACTTCAGGTTAGTTATTATGTTTTCTGGTGTTATGACTCATGTGTGGAAAAAGTAGAACATTTTGAATTTCGAAAATTGAGAATTTTTCCAAATTTTAACCAAATATCTGAATTTCTCATAAATAAATGCAAAACATACAACCAAAATTTTGTAACTATCATGAAGTACAATGTGTCACGAGAAAACAATTTCAAAATCACTTGGATATGTTAAAGCGTTTCGAAGTTATAACCACTTATAGTGACACAGGGCAGATTTGAAAAAATGGGCCGTGTCAGGAAGGTGAAAAGTGGCGTTAAGGGGTTAATATTAAAGCCGGTATCATACTACATACATATAATAAAATGAATTTAACATAACTAATTTACATCACCTCCTCAAAGGATACTCATACTTGTCATATATCTGTCATGTATTGGTCAGTAAAGCAAGATGCATCTGGTAGCTGTTTGCTTCATAAACCTATAAAGCCCCCAATATGTCAAGTAACCTGTTAATTGTATAAAAGTAAACTAAACTGTAACATGTAATAAAAATAATATTATAGACTTGTGGTAGTAAGATAAATATTCAATAATTAAGTTTTTGTAATACATTATGGAGAACATACACATATGTATTTTATACAAAAATGAAAGAAGATCTTTCTGTTTTAAGCCTATTTTCTGGATCAAATCTAGGTCAAGTCAGGATTAACATGATGAAAAAAAAAACATATAAAGCAAACACTACATTTGTTATGAAATGTTAGGACTGTACAGAAGCAAGAGTATAAGTTTCATAATGATTTAAAATATTTGTATTTATTATTGTATCATTTCCACTTATGATAACTATGGTAAAGAATCCGATCAATGTGCATTCAACTGAGAAAAACTCTTCAGATTCTTAAAGTTTTCACATAGTACTTTAAACGGAGCAACTTTACATATGGTTAAAGGGAGTCTGCCATCTAAACCAAGTGTTATAACCTGCTGGCAGCATGTTGTAGAGAAATATATACTGATCTTCAACATATCTTTATTATGCCATTTCTAAGGTTTTCCTATTTTAATCCATATGCTCATGAAGAAGTTGATGTACCAAAGTCCTTTCCTCTTTCAACAACGCTTTTCCTGCCTAAATCACTTCTCTCTTCTTCCTAGTATTGCCGCTTGCCTCTCACAAGGCAGTTTTTTCCCTCCCAATCTTCATCCATGGGCTATTTAAGGAAACCATTCCACAGTGAATGGTTCATAACTTGCTAGTTCATAGGATGCTTTAGCTTCTCGGTTCTTTGATTTGTGCTCTAAACCTACCATGTCCAATCACCTGGTGGTTAAAGGATGAAAACCAATGGAACACTTAGAGGATGCCGTAGGACTGCCTGGAAGTACAATCTGTACAGTCGCGCTTCCAAACCACTATTCTACAGAGGAATAAATCAAGTGTTTTTTATTCCCAAGCTGCTACATTTCAGCTTCATCCGAAGCCTTTCTCAAGCCTTGGATGAAGCTGAAATGTAGCAGTTTGGGAATAAAAAACACTTGATTTATTCCACTATTTTGGAGTGCCGCTTATCTTTTTATTCTTCTATTACTGGGGGATGTTGCCGGTCCTGTAGTGCGTGCACCCAACTATTTCGAATTGTGCTTGCATTGCAGCTAAAAAACTTTCTTTGTCATATATATGTATATATATATATATATATATATATATATATATATATATATATATACACTTAATATGATACAAACGTGTATATTAATACTTTATTGATCCTCTAGGGCTTAACGTTACATACAGTTACAGTTACATACAAGACCACATTACATTACATGAGGGGACATAATTACAGTACGAAATACAAAAGTGACAAGTTCAAATAGGCACAATGAAAGAACTGTATGTCATAGTATGGTAGCATTTCTAACAGTGTGGGCTAAGCTTACTCCGACATTTCGTAAAATGTATAGATGATTATGGAGTAAACCAACACCTGACTTTGGGAAATGTCTCCTTAGTGTGCTATATATCCCACAGTATATTTATTTAGACCATCTGTGGTAAGAATCCGCAGAATGTCTTGCCTTATCATCAGAGAATTAAAGTCATGATTTGAAAATTAGATTTGAGAAGTTCAGTAACATGTGATTTATTAAAAATACATGGTAATAATGGAACACAGTATGAACATTAAATCTGGAACTTCATGTGACACTGCCATTTTATAATGTCACTGAGACTCTTAAGCGTTTAATGAATCATGTGCATTAATACTAGAGAGTTAATGGGTTTTATAAAGTCATAAGATCTTTCTCTGTAAATATCTTGAAAACTTAAGTTTTAAAAAATATATTTTAGTATCCTAAATCATCATTTCTGATGCATTTTAACCTCATCTATTTTCATATGATAATAATTTGCCATGTAGCCACAAGCATCGAAAACCTTTTATAAGGAGTTATATGGTCATCTCCACTGAGCCTAACACAGGAGTTTAAGAATTACATTGGGTAGATAACAAGTGTTTGATAGAGAGGCATCCTAACAATCAATTTTGTTGATTTTGAAGGAGACGTAGTTGAACACCTGCAAGGAACTTGGCTTATACTTGATTCATTAGGTTTTCCCAGGTTTATGTGATAAAATTAGGGGCCTCGGCTTATACTTAAGTCGGCTTATACTCGAGTATATACAGTATTTCATTTTTTTGTGGACTTATACATATACACAAAAACATTGCACTTGAAATTTTTGTCAGTCCATCTCTATACTTATCTTCCATCGCACCCCTGGTATCCTGATATGCAGGTCGTCAACTTTACACAGATAAGAAAATTATTACCTATGTGTAATTCTGGGACAAGCTCTTTATAGTTTAATACAGTATGAGGCCATTATACAACAAGTGGATAATTTGTGGATATTGTGGCAACTGCTACTAGTTGTTGCCCCAAAAATCTACTAATAAGTTGAAAGATCCTGATTTTACTTCCGTTCTACTACTGGAAAACAATAGATTTTTTTAGATACCTTCTCAAATCTTTTATTTTTGATGATCCTTTGGTCCAAAGAAACAGATAAACAGCACCCATTGACAAAAACGGGTTTAGAGGCCCCAAAAATTAGAATGGCTGTGAGAGATGAAATGCCCTTTTTCTGTGTAATAATTTGTCAATGAAATCCAGTCCAGCTCTGTCATGCTATGAGGAGTTTAGAAAAAGATAGAACTCCTATTGTACATATATTGTTTATTATGGAAAGATGTTATATTCTGTCTTAAAGATGAATGGATTGTAATATATTTTGATGTTCTTCTTTACAGAAATATTTTCCAGAGATTCCAGTCTTAAAGAAAAGTTCATAAACCATTTTACAGGTAAGGGTTATTGTAAATAACTTACACAGGATGGGGATACGGTATTTTAATGCCATTGGCAGACAAGAAGAATTGCTCTCTCCTTTCCCATTATTAGATGCAAGTTTCTCCCCATCCAGCCCAGCGTCTCTGATAGATCTCATGTTATATACAAATGCAAAGAAATATGTCAATTATTCCTTATTAGCAAATAAGATAGAATCTATTGACAGGAACCTCATGATTTAAACATCACTATTAGACTTGTAAGTGATGGGTTGGTGAGCAATTTCATATTTAGAGGGGTATTCCTACAAGGACAAGATGTTTACATAGATAACAAAAATAAAACATTCTCTAATCCAGTGTTATTACCAAAAATACTACATTTCATAGGTATAATTCCAACTTGTCTCTATAAGTCCAGGTGTACACATTTTTTGTTGCCCCCGGATTTGACCATAAATCTCCTGATTATGGTCGGGCATGGCAGATTCTTCTCATAAATAGCTTCTCCTATCTGCGCGATGCAGTGTGCTGTTTGCCCCTTTCCCTGCATTACCAGACCAGCTCACACACGGAAGCTTATTGCCAGAAAGAAGCAACATGCAAAGATCTACTCTACAAACTACAATTAAGATAAGATCTTTATAGCAGGGTAAGGATGTTTAGCTGAGTGTGTGTGTTGTAGCTGAGCAGAGAGTGTCATTGTTTTTTGTATCCATCTCATAGATCTCATCATCCCTCATCTCTGTTTTGCCTCTTTTTTTATATGTGTCAGATACTAGTGAATGTTCAGAAGCTAAATGAAAGTGTAGATAAACCTACACCCTGCAAAGTGTTAGCACTCAGCTTCTTAAAGAACTAGGGGGATTATGAAGTGTCTTAGAGAGTCCCCGCCCATGCTCTGGAAATTTACAATCTTCATTGTAGAAAAAGTGAGAAAGGATGTGGCAGAATTCAGATCAGCTAGCCACTAGAACCCAATTCAGACTGCTGGACAAGGGAAGAATAGAAAAAAATTGTTTCTTCAACCTATTAGTGCAGATCAAGGAAGATGCTGTCGCCGATGTGACTTTCTGTAATTCAATGCAAAGAAATATAAAGTTTAAAAAAGACATCAGTTCATGAGGTCCAACCTATTCACCCTAAATTATACAGAGTTGATCCAGAGGAAGGCAAAAAACCCTTCAAAGATGAAATTGGCCCAAAGTAGGGAAAGATTTCTTCCCAACCTCTAATATGTCCCTGGTTCAAAACAAAACCATTTACAAAAATTTTTGTTCACATAAGATGTGATATTTTCGTAACCAGAAAGGCATCCAGACTAGAGATGAGCGAGCACTAAAATGCTCGGGTGCTCGATATTCGAGACGAACTTTTCCAGATGCTCGAGTGCTCGTCTCGAATAACGAGCCCCATTGAAGTCAATGGGAGACCCGAGCATTTTTTTAATAAAACTGAACAGTAAAAGAACAGTGCAAAAAAAAAATTTTCCAGATGTTTGCAGATGTTTTACTTGTAAGAACACATTGAAATAACACTATTCTTCACTTTGCAGGTGTTCGCGCGTGTCTCCCGCTAAGTTAGGAGATGTGCACGAACATCTGGAATGTGAAGAATAGTGTTCTTTCAACGTGTTCTGCACTTAAATGCTCCTGTGTTCACTGTTTTTAATGTTTTAATTCTATTCTTCACATTGCAGGTGTGCGCGCGTGTCTCCCGATAGGTTCGGAGATACGCGCGCACAGCTGCAAAGTGAAGAATAGTGTTATTTAAATGTGTTCTGCCCTTAAATGTTCGTGTTTTCACTGTTTTTAATGTTTTAATTCTATTCTTCACATTGCAGGTGTGCGCGCATGTCTCCCGATAGGTTCGGAGATACGTGCGCACAGCTGCAAAGTGAAGAATAGAATTAAAACACTAAAAACAGTGAATACAGGACCATTTAAGTGCAGAACACATTGAAAGAACAATATTCTTCACATTCCAGATGTTCCGAACATCTCCGAACCTAGCGGGAGACACGCGCGAACACCTGGAAAGTGAAGAATAGTGTTATTTCAATGTGTTCTTACAAGTAAAACATCTGCAAACATGTGTAATAATTTTTTTTTATAATAAAAATACTTTTATTCAATTTATTTTATTAATTTACTGCTCGATCTCGAGCCGGCGAGATACTCGTCCGAGTAACGAGCCGGTCCGAGTATGCTAATACTCGACCAAGCAGTATACTCGGACGAGTATACTCGCTCATCTCTAATCCAGACCTCTCTTGACCATATTCAAATTATCATCCATTACACCATCTTGTGGCAGAGAGTTCCACAGTGTCAGTGCTCTTACAGTAAAAAAAATCCTGTCAATGGAGATGATAGAATCGCCTCTCCTATAGGTGTAGAGAATGCTCCCTGTCTATGGTGATGGTAGAATCGCCTCTCCTTTAGGTGTAGAGCAGTGATGGCGAACCTTTTAGAGACTGAGTGCCCAAAAAACAACCAAAATCCACTTATTTACCGTGAAGTGCCAACATGGTATTTTAAACAGTAACTTATTGCTCTCTGTTGTTCCACAACATTCAATTGTATCGCCCCCCTGAGGACACCAATACAGTTGAAAGAAGGAGGGCAGATTCACACTCTCGTTGTAGCTTCTCTCCAGGGTCTCTCTGTACAGGAAAAATGGTGGGTCCAGTAAGATGACGTCCAAAGATAATGTACTTCTTTCATCACCTTCTCACTTTTCCCATTGTTCCAAACAGCCAATAAAGTGTCGCTGTAAAATAGTGCTGAGAGCAGCATCTCTTAAGTTGCCTGGGACTGCAGAAAGGACCAAATCCACAGGATCTGTTTGGAGAACTCTGTCCTGGGGCGATGGGCTGAGTGCCCACAGAAAGGGCTTTGAGTGCCACCTTCGCCACCACTGGTGTAGAGGATGGTCTCTTGTCCTGGCCACAGTCCTAGGTATAAATAGTTCATTGGAAAGATCCCTGTACTGCCCATTCAGATATTTGTATGGGGGTGCAGACTTTTTGTTTTATGTGTATAAGGCCTTATACATTTAGATTTGAATTTATCATCTTTTGATTAGGCTATTTTGCCCCTCACAAAAATACTATAATATAATAAAATTTACAAATTAAATTAAATTAAAAAATAATATAAAAAAACACACAACAAATTTTAAAAGATGGTCTTTTTTTTAACAGATAAAGTGGCATAAAAATGAAATGAAATGATACTCACCTTCCAATCTTTGCTGCTTCCTTGGTCTCTACTTTTTTTGGACATCGGTGTCAGTCCTGTGCTAAGAGGGACTAGGTAGTGGAGCCAATTAGACAGTGTAGGAAAGCAGTAATGTGAGCATTGCTATCATTTATTTATTTGTTTGATTTTTACTAAATTTTTTACTTCCTAGCAAACTCCCTTTAAATCTTGCATTGTTATCTGATATCTAGAAACCCCGGGTCTAGACAACTTTTTTCCTTGACAAATAAAATATGGCAGCTGCTCGAAAGGAATGAATAGTAAAAATATTTGAACAGAGTTATGTATGTAATTTAAGATATCCCCATTGATCTGTGGCCTTTACAAGCAGAATATATTCCTGTATATTATGCTAATTGTAGATATTGATATGAATCATTTTTTTTGTATATTGATAGCAGCATATATTGTATTATATATCAATATCCCAAACCAATCTTTTTATGTTTGATCTATGTCTTGGAATCATTTCCCACAGCTTTGGAATGTATCTGAGTCCCTTCAGACATGACTGTGTGCACATGTAGCCGAGTGAACTGCATTTTTCTGTTCTTTCAACACATTGAAATTGCTTTGCACGGATAGCACAGAAGTATGTTTTCGTTTTCTAAATTGCTAGTTTTTTTTGTATTTCTTTTCCTGAAAGGAATTTGATAGGATAAAATAAAGGTTCATGCATTCCAATGATTCCATGACTACATGAATTACCAAATAACCTCTTCCATACTGTCTTAAATTTCATAGGGAAGTGAAAAGAAGTCAAGACTATTTTTACAATGGAACCTTATTTTTTTTTAAAAGCATGTGCCTTATGAAACTAACCCCCTAGGAGTTTTGCTCAATACTAATCTTCCAAAAAAAGACAAACTGGTTGTCCCTTTATTGCGTGATTGACGTCTCATTACTTCATTATATAACAGCTTTAGTAAGACATGTGATAATGGTAACTCTGAAATCGGAGACAACAATTCAAATTTTGTCTAAACAAAATTTATATTGCTTATATCTAAGTTACATAGTTGAATCTCTGTAGTTTTCCTGTAGAGGAAACTTAACACGTAGTCAGTACTACTTAAAGTTAGCTCACCCCATGGAGGACCCCAGGCATCAAACACACATCTCCTATTTTGTGTACAGGGGATGAGTATACATAGTGGAGAAAACCATTTAAGTAACTTGTATAGTTAACGATTTATATTATACATTTATAGAATATAGTTAAGAAAGATATCAATAGGAAATGGGAAATTCAGTTTAATGAAGGTGGACAACATTTAGTGTGTAGTAGGGTCCTAGGTTTTGCTATGTGGCCAAATGTTCATTGTAATTTCTTAGGCAGAGCTAGGTCATGACTATTTGACTACAGATATGTCAAGTTGGCATTCTCGCAACAGTTGTAAGTGATAATGTTTTTTATGTTCTTTCTATACAGCAGGTCCAGTAGTATTTTCTGCAGAATGCACCAAGCAGTTCAACCGACTCTACCACAACACACAAGACTGTTCACAACCAGCTTGTAAGTACACTGACATATGTCAACCCTGAATGTAATATCAAAAATGTACCTATACTCCCATAAACATAGTGATGTCAGTGTGTCACCCATATTGGAACACAGGGGTCCAGAGCAACCAAGAAAATTACAATGCATGGAGCCTTTGGCTCAAACTGTGGCATTAGCTTCAGCTATATGAGCATTGTGAAGAGACTGGTTAAAATGAATGTGGTGAGAGCAGGTCTGCATACTGCATCTCCCAAAAATTATGGTTTGGGATAATCAGAGAGGAGGACCACCTTTAAATCATGTAAAAAGCACTTACCGTATTTAAGATTACAGGTTAACCATACTTCCTAAAAAATACAAAATTTCCTTAGAGCATATTTTTTAAATTAGCTTTAGCTGTTTTGTTTTTTTAATAATACTTTTTGCTTCTAAACATTTACTACAGACCTTCAAGGGCTATTTCGACAATAATTTTTTTTATAGCTTGCTTTACCTGTATCAGGGGTTGATACATGAACCCCAGTTCAAGGGGGGATTAAGCAGCTGCTCCATTTAACTGGCCCCCAACAATTGTATGACCACTGGACCTAAAGGAGAAAACCTAAGTATTTGAGTGCTGTGCATTCTTGGAGAAGTCCGGCTGTCATGGACATCTGTGACTCGAAGACTTGAGGCTCTAAGAAATGTTAAGCATTAAGGTGATTTTTTTTTTTAATCATAGCATTTTTGTCTTTTACAGTTTTCAAAAGATGTGCAAGGATGCTAATACGGTTGGCTAAGAGCCCATTATGCTCCCAGTCCTAAAAAGTAAATGTTGTAAGTAAACATCCACTGATTCAATTTGTTTTGTTGTGTTCTATGTTATGGAGTGAAATAGACTAAACTGGCCCCTATGATCCTGTGTTATAAAAAGGTCATACTAGTGTTTGAGGCTGGAGGCTACGTAGAGTAGTTAGGCCTGATGTTATAGGCAGGACTCAATCTAAAAGGGCTGTCCATAGCAGAGCCAAATGATTTGGGCAAATGTTATACCTCTGGTGAAATGACGCTTGTAACTTTAGCTCCAAAGAAACACTGTAGTTGTTGGTTCCATGTTATGCCAGGATTTGTGTGCTCCATAGGCGAAGCCATGAAATATCAGCTTAACCTTGACTGGAGGGACCGCTTTGTTTCCCCAAATACATGAGTCCATACCATACTCCCTCAGCCCTACTGGATATCTATGTAGGGAATTTGTACAGATCTTTAGAGGGACTCATAGATAATGTTCAGTCTGCATATAATAAGTGGTCCATCAGCATGATGCCAAAACTTGAATGTTCAATGTCAGCATTTATGCGTCATCCATACATGTATCTTAATTTTTGATCATTGGTTGTTTCACTAGACCACTTTACTTTGCAATTGTTTGTGCTACTAACACTAGATGGAATTTAAGGATATATGTTTTACACTTATGTTTACTGTATATACTCGAGTATAATCCGACCCGAGTATAAGCCAAGACCAATAACTTTACCACCAAAAACGGGAAAAACCTATTGACTCGAGTATAAGCCGAGGGTGTAGTATACAGCCAGCCCCAAGTTGTATACAGCCAGCCCCAAGTAGTATACAGCCAGCCCCATGTAGTATACAGCTAGCCAGCCCCATGTAGTATAAAGCCAGCCCCATGTGGTATACAGCCAGCCCCATGTAGTATACAGCCAGCCCCATGTAGTATACAGCCAGCCCCAAGTGGTATACAGCCAGCCCCATGTAGTATAAAGCCAGCCCCATGTAGTATACAGCCAGCTCCATATAGAATACAGCCAGCTCCATATAGAATACAACCAGCCAGCCCCCTTATGTGTACAGCCAGCCCCCTTATGTATACAGCCAGCCCCCTTATGTATACAGCCAGCCTGCCCCCTGTATGTTAAGCACATTAAAAAAATAAACTTAATACTCACCTTCCGGCAATACTCACTCCCGATTCTTGACAGCGGCTCCCGGCGGCTTCTGTCTTCTTTCTTCTGTTGCCGGTGGAGTCACGCCCATGCGATCCCCCCCGCCGGCACTCACTGTGATGCGGCAGTGTCGCAGCTGATGACGTCATCAGCAGCGACACCGGCACATCATAGTGAGAGCCGGCGGGGAGATCACATGGATGCGACTCCGCCGGCAACAGAAGAAAGAAAACAGAAGCCGCCGCCGCAAATGGAGAGCCACCGCTGAGGATCGGGAGCCAGTGCCAAGGATCGGGGGGGGGGGGGGGGGGCGGTGTATTAAGTTTATTTTTTTTATGTGCTTAACATCGGAATTGGGGGTCGCTGCCGGGGATCAGGAGCAGCCTCCGGGTAATGGCCTATTTTTTGCAAAATGTATCTTTTAAAGTTATGCTAATGAGCACCAGGAGTTCCTGCCCTTGTCCTTCATTACCCTTCATCGTAGCTTAACATTTCCTAAGATGTGTGGTATGAAATCTACAGCTTGAAATACATAGTGATTATTTTCTTAGATACAGTATATAACCTACATGTGTCTACTGTATGTGCATCCATAGAACATTTGTGTTTTGAACTGTAGCTTATCAAGGATTTTGTTAACATTTGGTAGTATTGCATTGCATTAGTTTTAGTAATATATCTGTGAAATGCAGACAACTACCTACACTTGCATTATACGATACTGTGCACATAAGTCCACTTTTTATTGATCTCTGGTTAAGTAATTCACTTAAAGCCAATTCAGTAAAACATGACAAATGTCTTTAAGTCCCAATTTCACAACCTTAATATTCCCCACAGAGTGGCCACAAATAGGATAGTCACTCTGTATGAACTCCTAGTCATAAAATGGTTTACAAACATAAAACTACCTGTACAACCAACTATGATGCTTTAGGTGAAGAATAAAGGAGTTAAGATAGACCTAGATTGAGAGGTAACATTAACGTATATGCTGATTGTACAGGCGTTATTTTAACCTCTGAATCTTTTTAAAGATTTTAAATCATTTACACTTCAACTTTCTAGCATACTTAGCTGGTGAACCCCCTTCAGAATCAGTCTACCAGCTGCCAAATAAACCCATAATGAAAAATTGCTTTATAGAGGGCATTTCATTAGTGTACGAGACATACCTTTTCTGTTCCCTAATGCTTTATAATTACATTTTATGCTTATGCAATAGAGATTCTGATTGCACCAGTGTGGCCATGACTACTAGTACATCCGCATCTTTGTTTCAGTTTTGTAGTTTCCATTTTTTAAAAAGAAAACAGATTGTTATTTAAATAGATTTCTAGACAGATACCATTTTTAACATATTCCTTTAACTGTTCTGTTCAGAAAAACTAACACCTTGCTTCCTGTTGTGTCAGTGTCAGTAAATTCTGGCTTTCATTATTTTATCGCCATCCATTTTTTTATTTCTCGGCTTTGGCCGCTAGAGTTATATCAAAACGTAGAACAAAATAATGTTACACTTAATACTTGATGTAATGCACCTCTTAGCACTTAAATGGCTCTGTATGTTTAATAATAAGTGGCTACTCAACCAGGTGCATACATACCAAACTTAAAAAAGGGGAAAATAATGCCACAATGAAAAGTAAAGCACTAAATTTTAAGATTACAGGCATTTCCCGGGTTACAAGATCGGTTCTGTAGGTTTGTTCTTAAGTTGAATTTGTATGTAAGTCAGAACTGTAAACTTTATAATTGTAACCCCAGTCAAAATTGGATTTTGAAAATGTTTTGTTGTCATTAATAATACATCTTAGTTGCAGATATCTTTGATAACTGTTACAGCTGATTATTGTAGCCTGGGACTAAAGTACAGTAAATTACCAACTTCCAGAGGTCTGTTTGTAACTAGGGGTTTTCTTTAAGTCAGGTGTTTTTAAGTAGTGGGCCGCCTGTAATTAAAGGTATACAGTAATAAATTCATAAAAGACGACGATACAAATGAGTGCATGAGTGACATCACTTATTAGTGATGTATTTACAAATCTATAGCCAAGGTACAGGCGGTCCCCTACTTAAGAACCCCTGACTTACAGGCGACCCCTAGTTACAAACGGACCTCTGGATGTTAGTAATTTACTGTACTTTAGCCTTAGGCTTCAATAAACAGCTATAACAGTTATTAGAGGGTTCTGTAATTAAGCTTTATTGTTAATCCTGGTTCTTATGACAACCCAACATTTTTAAAATCCAGTTGTCAAAGAGACCAAAAAATTTTGTCTGGGGTTACAGTTATAAAATATACAGTTCCGACTTGAATACAAATTCAACTTAAGAGCAACCCTCCAGAACCTTGTAACCCAAGGACTGCCTGTACATATAGTAATATAATCAGCACCCAATAGGGATAACAATGACCAAACATGTGTGGTACTTGTCCCTCGCTAGAATTTCAAAAGCATTTCAAGTATATAGTGACAAGTGTTGGGGGGGTTGCGGGTTAAAGGCCGATATTTACCACGTACTTTGGTTGTGCTCCCGAATAAAAGATTTCTGGGACAGTATCTTCTCCATCATTACTAGGATTTCAGGCACAGCAATCTGCCCAAGCCCAGAGCTTGCATTACTGAATCTGACTGCAGAGGGTATTCCAGTAAAAGTAAGATGGATAATTGACAAACTTTTCATTGCTACACGTGCTGAACTTACCTCAAAATGGAACAGTGTGAACCCTCTGCTCCTGGAAAATATATATGAGAGACTCTCTACCTATTATAGATATGAAGAGATACTATCCAGGGATGAAATAATCCATATAAAACAACTTAGTGAAAAATGGGCTTCCTTGATAGAGATAAAAACTTGTTTAACAACAAAATAGGGCCATCTTAGGTTTTTTGTATTGAAGGTAAATATTGTAAGTACTGCACCTTAGGAACTCAGTAAATCTCTTTCTCTTGTTTTTTTGTAAATTAATTGGGATCAGATTGGGATTTTTATGTCTTTTTTTATGTTTGTCTCTTGTCTTTTTTGGTCTGTTTGTAATTGTATTTTTGTCTATGTCAGATGTAATCGATATGTAAGTTTTGTATGTTGTTTTTGTAAATAAAATTAAAAAAAGTTAAATAAAACAACAAAAAAAAAACAATGACCAAACAATAAAGTGCAAGTGCTAAAAGAAAAGCAAGGAATAGACCCAAGTACGATATGGATTAGCTCAGTGTAGACCAAGTACAAAAACGCTAGTCCGACACTTGTTTCGCTCAACAGACCTTTGTCAAAGGTCAAAGGTCTGTTGACTGAAACATGTGTCGGGGCTGGGTACAAAATGGGAGAACAAGCAGACACATCCCTTGGCCTCCAGTGCACTTGAAGCTCAAATATATGTAAAAGGAGATGTGTGTCTGGAAAACTTAGTGCCCTAGTAGAACCCTTTTATTTAAGGATTCTATATTTTCATTTGGGAAAGGAGGAATAATATTTTATATATTTTATAATTAATATTCCCTTTTTCTGTCCATTATTTGGAATTGCAGTACATTTGTGAAAAAAAGTAATTTTACGTTTAGGGTGTAATATCTCTATTTAGTATTTTAGGGTAGTAACTGTATATTTGTCTCTTTTTATTGCAGATGTGACCTACTAAAACAGAACTCTGATTTGCCAAGAATGTGCCTTGAAATCGGACGTCTATACCATGATGATCTGAGTTACTGTTTTCTCATTAGAAGCATCCTTTTCTTTAAGTTGAACATTCCATAGTCATGTGAATAAAACATTTTTTATCACACTGCCCAGGGCCAGAAAGAAATTTAGCTATTTATTTAAATACTTTGTATATAATATTTACTAATGATATACTAAATATATATAATAACCACTTGCAGAGTCCGTTTTTCTTTTTTATGTATTTGCTATTTAACATTTTCCATTGTTATTAAAAGTGTTGCTCAGGCTCAAATATTCTTTTTATTTGCACTAACTTGAAATGAATATATATATATATATATATATATATATATATATATATATATATATATATATATATATATATATATATAATAAGCTTTAAGGGAGATGTTTTACTGTCATATGATACTGATATTGTTCAATAAAGCTTTTGCAAAATATTGCACATCAGAATAATCGCACAATGTAATAGTAAGTATGAAACATCTGAAAATAAAGTTATAACACATGACTGGAAAACTGCAATGCAGTTTACATTGATGAAATATTATATCAAGTGTCTAATTGTTTTACTTTTCACGTTCCTTTTTACTGATCATTTTATGATTTACTTAAACTATAGACAACTCTTTTAATCTAAACTTGACATACAGTCTATATGTATTTGAGTTTAAAAAAGAAATACCAGGTAACATAAAATTAGCTCCTATAATATATATTGTATGGAGTCAGCTCAAGGGTGAGAGTGAAGACATTTCACAGGGGCACGGAGACAGACTTGTAGTTCCAAAACTGGTGCATGTTCCAGTCTTTATTAGCAGTTGCAATCACAGGCCCAATATATACAGGGTCATAATAGGAAACCAAACAAAATACAAACAAAAAACCTGCTCGTCTGAGCACTAGCTAACACAGTAGCGTACCCTCTCTAGCTACACAAAACAAACTCAGAGGTAATCTGTACCTTTAGGTTTGCTTTCTCTCAGCACAACCTTCAGCTCTGTTCAGAGACAGACAGACAGGGTTTATGAAGCCCTAGTCCAAGTTGTGAGCAATCAATACTGGCCTCTTGCATAGTAGCGTAGGTCATAGCGTAGCTGGACCTTTTCTCCTGTCACAATATCTTGCTTTTTAAGGTTAGTACGGCCAGGCTTCCCTGTTTCTCTGCTGCAGCTCCCTCTCCTCTTGTTTTTGGATTGCAAATGAAGTTTCAGCAACATACGCCTGAGGCTGCTTTGTGGCACAAAGCTCTGTCTCTGTCACTGACTGTCTCTACCTGTGTCTATCTGTCTGTGACTGTCTCTGACTGTCTCTGTCTCTGTTATTGACCATCTCTGACCATCTTTGACAGTGATGGTCTGTGCCTGTCTCTGTCTGTTCCTGTCTCTGACTGTCTCAGACCATTCTTCAGACTGTCTGTGGCTGTATGTCTCTGACTTTCTCTGTTTCTGACTGTCTCTGACTGTCTCTGTTCCTATCTCTGATCATTTCCATCATTAACTGTCTCTGTCTGTCTCCGACTGTCTCTGACTCCAGTTTTCTCTAACTGTCTCTGATTGCCTCTGTCTCTGATGGTCTGTGACTGTCTCTGTCTCCGACTGTCTGTCTTCATCTCTGACTATCTCTGCCTGACTCTGACTGTCTCTGCCTCCAACTGTCTGTATTTGACTGTGACTGTCTCTGACCGTCTCTGTCGGTAACTGTCACTCTGTCTATGGGGGGGGGGGGTTATCAGAAGTGTCTGAGAGAAGAACTTTTCTAGTTTTCCATGGCAACAAATCAACGCACAAGTTTCATTTTCCCACGGCTGCTTATAAAATTACAGCTTATCTTTGATTGGTGTCCAAGGGCAACTGGAACAGTTTTATCTCAGACATTTCTGATAAATCTCCCCCTATCTCTATATCCATGTTACCTTACACATGAGCTGCCTTATACTCATTGCCTATAGTAACCAATCAAAACTCAGAGCTCATATAAATGACCTGTGAAAAAATAGAAATCACAGCTCTGCTTCTAACAGCAGCAGCAGACAATGGCTGCTGTATATGGTGGTTAACCCCTTAAGTATGTAGCCAGTTTATAGCTTAAGGATCAATCCCATTTTATGTATTCTGACTTGCGTTGCTTTATATGGTCATAACTTTTGAACAATTTTACTTGAAATACTTGAAATTTGGGCTGACAAGTTTATTTATTAAAAAATTGAAAATGATAAATGTTTGGAAAAATTTTACATTCTCAAAATTCAAAATGATCTCATTTTCAGGCAGATAGTTTCACCACTTAAATAAGTTGCTGACCAGCATTTCCAATATGTCTACTTTATGTTTTCATAAATGTTTAAATGTCTGGGAAATTTATTTTGATGTCACGCGGCTTACAAATGGAACATCGGTTTTCCGATGTTTTTTTAAGGAGATTGCAGAATTGACTTTTTGGGGGATCCTTACTGTTTTTAATGAAATTAGTATTAGAAACCCCCTATATATGAACCCATTTCTAAATCTGCACCTCTCAAACTATCAGAAAAAGCTTTTAGGAAAATTGTTAACCCCTTGAGATCTCCATGGTGATTAAAACAAAATGGAGATGAAATTTATGGTTATATGTTCATTTAGCACTACAGTATGGCAGTATATGGGGATTTTTCTCCTCATTCATTACAATGTGCTGATACCACATTGTAATGACAGGGTTAACACAAAGCAGCCTTGGGTCTTCGGAAGACCCGAGGCTGTCATGGAGACGGATTCCCGCTCCCAGATGATGTCACAGGGAGCGACAGACCTCGGCAAGATGGTGGCGCCCATGCGCCGCCATCTTTTTGAAGCCACTGGCAGATTTTCCGGCGATCAGAGGGAAAGCACCAGTGCAATATGCAGCAAAGACTTACCAGCTAAGGATGGGGTTAAGCCTGTGAGCCCTCTCCATGCACCCACACCCAGCATGTGACATAGTATTACGTCACATGTCAGTAAGGGGTTAAAAAAGAAAATATTCCTCTATAAATCCTATGGTTATATCAAATCAAAAAAGAAATTTGATAATGGGAAAATTTTTAAATCAGGTACATATAACTGCTGACAGATAAAATCACACTGGCCCACATTTATGTAACCTAGAGCAGTCTGTACTATGTGCAGTTTGCCTTTGGGGTGTGCAGAGTGTCAAGATCAAAACTGGCATGCATTCTTCATGAATCTGGCGCCCCCTGCACTGCTCGGGAAGTGTGCACCTTTGTTTTTGGTGCACCTTGTTCATGTTGCAGAATTGTATCGCAGACAGAATTGTGGTGCACATCAGTAATAAATGTGGCACTAACTTCAACTAAGCAGTAACAGCCCCTTTTAGGTGCACAATGCAGCTGTGACACAAAACTGGTGCATACTCTTTATAAATATACGGTACGTGCAATCAGTTTGCACGTTCTTTTCAGTGCAAAGTCAGACAGAAAACTGGTGCAAATGCTTCAAAAATGTGGGCCACTGTCATCATGTATTTAATAAAAACTAGGCCAAATCAATAAAAGCAGAATTACAAAAAATAGTACACTTTTACTGCTAATATTTATTACTATAGCTGAGTGCTGCTAATCAAATGTTCTAAATTAACTGATCATCAGCAAGTGTGACCTCCTCTATAAAAGTAGAAGTTGTGCCAGTTAGGCCCCTTTAACACTTTTCACGCACGTGACCTGCAAATGCTTTTGACGCGCAGAAATTGCATTTCACTCTGACCCATTGTAATCAATGGGTTTTTTCAGACTTGCATTCTTTTTCAAGCACACAAGCACATTTTTTTAAAACACACGTTTAAATCTCAGCATGCTCTACTTTTGCAAGTCACGCATGTGAAAACACACCATACAAGTCTATTGAGATGCATCAAAAAATCAAACTCAACAATTATTTGAGAAACTGAAAGTTTTTTAACTAAAAAGTTGTATATTCACTGAAGTCACAAATGCCCTATGTGCTACATTTATCCAGCTGTCTAAGCCAAAATGATGGCTAAAGTACTCTAAAGACACTCTAAAAACTAAATCTACCTATGGCCCATCCAAATAAGAGGGTCAATTTGACACCTATAATATCGCTGATCTTTAAAGCCAACAGCAGTGGGCCAGGTCTCCTATCATGGCGACGTTGCAAACTCCTGAAGTGAGCCACGTTGATGTGCAGGACCTGGCCGTTTCCTTGCCTGTCTCTCCAGCTTCTGCAGGGCTCAGTAATCACCACCATCACTAGATAGATCCAGGACATTCCACTGGCACACTGCAGATGTCTTTGAGGAGAACTATGCCCAACTCATCAGCTATGATGCCCACAAAGAGCACCTGGAGCTCTAATGTGAAGATTTTGGGAATAGATAAGGAATATGCATACTAAAGAATTAGCTAAAGGTATTGTTGACCTGAAGAATACATCACTAAATTGCTTCACTGCACTACTACTGCAAGTTTATCATGTCTCACTATGTATCATACTCTAGGCAGGCACAGTTCAGATGCTTTACAAGATGTTGTGCTCACATTACTGCATGAGGTCTCTTACCCAATCTTCCCAAATCAGTTGAGTTGTTTGATGACATTACACCTACAACTGCAATTACACAGTACACACCTTGGAAGAAGGCAAGAAAGCAATAGAAACAACAGGAATACTATTGAAGGTAGGTACACGTTGACCACAAAGACCTTCTCAACTGTTTAGAGTATGGCATACAGTAAGTCCTTTGGTGAGTGGTTCACCCTCTCCAGATTGATCAGTGAGATCTACACAATTTTGCTATTTGTTTTGTTCTTCTCTTGTTGTGGTCACTCTTTATTTCCCTGGCTCACATGAACGCAATGAGTACACATTTACTTTTTCTAGGGAGTCACATTTACTTTTTAGTTGACCATTGAGGCTTCAAGGATTATTATCCCTGTTTGGAGATATTTGAAGATGGTTTGGTTTCTTCAAGATATTTGGACTCCTGGTCCTGTCTTTTTTGTTTTTTATGCCTTCCCCTTCTTATACTCAGTGTTTCACTTCTATGTATTGTTAAGGCCATTTAATTCCTTCACTATGATATTTTATATATATATAAATGCTTTTTATATCTAGGGTTCTATTTTTCATGGCCACGGGTGCCCCTGCAACCCACATACTGGGTTGCAGGCGCACCAGTGTGCCTTACTCAGCTGGCAGGCAGGCTCCGGGGGTAAACTCACCTGTCGCGGCTCCAGTGGTGGTCCCCACGATGTCTGCTCCTAGGGCACGTGCGTGCCGGCCCTGTAAAATTTAAAGGGCCAGCGCGCCAAGCCAGCTGCCTTCCCTGTTAAATTACAGCCCCTTCTTGTGTCCCCTGCCGGATCTATGAACCTACACCTTAGAGAAAGCTCCCCTGCGATATTCCTGTGCATTCCTGCTCCTGCGTTCCTGTGTTCCTGTGTCCCGTGTTCCTGTGTTCCTGCTCCTGTGCTCCTGTGTGTTCAGGGGGCACTGGTCAGCTTGCAGAGAATGCAAGAGGGTAACAAGGAGTGACCAAAAGGGACTTAAACAAAATGTAGTTCACCCAGAGTACAGAAGACAGAACATGTGCAATTTGCATACTGTGCCAACAGTCTTTAAAGCACGGCCAAAGTGTGACACAGCAAAGTCTGAGACTCCTTTTTCTGGTTTGGTTGGCTCAGCCTGTACCACTGACTCCCGAGTGACAAAGTCCCTCGCAAGGGGAGGATGTGATGCCATCACCAGCAGCACCACCATCAGAATCGCCAAGCCTGTCCATGTTATCCGTTCAGCTTTTTATCCCCCAAATAATGGAGAGAAATAGGAAGTTTGGGCTATTTCATACAGATAATTTGTTCCTGAATAAGAGTATTTTCAAATTTCTGGCCATTGAAATTCTCTTATTCCGGATGGTGGAAACAGAAAGCTTTAAATAGGTTATAGCGGTGGCTGTCCCACAGTAGCTGAATCCGAGCCGCCTCTACTTTTCTTGGCAGGCTATCCCTACCCTGTACCAACAGGTTGTAGACAAAAATCAGGTGTGCACCTTGCAATGTTATTTAAAGCTTGATATATCTCACAACTCAAACGAGTAAACAAGTGCAGGGACGTTATATCTCCTTAACTGCCCACTGGGCTATTGTAGCAGTTGTAAATACAGTTTTACATTTTGTCATGAACATAAACTGCAATAAAGGACCACAAGGTACCAGTAACAATATAATGGGGTAGATTTATCAAGATTTATGTCTGAAGACAGAGTATTTCTAGATGCCCATGTCAACCAATCACAGCTCAGCTTTCATTTTATCAGTGCTCATGAATATTTAAAAGAGGATTGGTTGCCATGGGCAAATAGAAATATTCTGAATTTCAGACAGCTTGAAAAATCTGCCCCGTTATCATTGATAAAGTAAAAGGAGCTGAGAGAGGGAATGGAGTTGGTCACTATGGAAGTATTTTGCTATGTCCGGTATGCAGAACCATATAAATAAACATGCCTTATACTGGCAGACGTCTTAAGCTTCTTTCTTAAATATCTCTGCTATCTTTGTGAGACTGAGCCATAGTACCACCAAAATTATGCAAATTGCTAAACTCCTGTAGATGATATAAGAGAAATGTTGCAAAGTTCAAAGAAAAATAATAAATATATTAGGTCTACTATGATTTTTTTAAATGATCTTTAGGCCATACAGTCTTGAAATATCATCAACTAGAATCTTAGATTGTCCTGTAGAGATGAGCGAGCACTAAAATGCTCGGGTGCTCGTTATTCGAGACAAACTTTTCCAGATGCTCGAGTGCTCGTCTCGAATAACGAGCCCCATTGAAGTCAATGGGAGACCCGAGCATTTTTCAAAGGGATCATGGTTCAGGAATAAAATGTGTTATTTAATTGAAAAAGAATGTCTTCTGATAAGTTAGCAGATGTATGCAAACATCTGCAATCTATTCTTCACTGTTCCGCGCGTATATTATCTCCCGACAAGTTAACAGATGTGAAGAACAGT
Organism: Engystomops pustulosus; assembly: GCF_040894005.1. NCBI lineage: Eukaryota > Metazoa > Chordata > Amphibia > Anura > Leptodactylidae > Engystomops > Engystomops pustulosus. The sequence continues at coordinate 50,253,886 of NC_092415.1, forward strand.
GGAGAATAGAATAAAAACAGTGAACACAGGATCATTTAAGTGAAAAACGCAGTGAAAAACACAGTGAAGAATAGATTACAGATGTTCGGCACATCTGCTTACTTGTCGGGGTGATACGCTGTCCCGGGATCGCTCCTCTTCTTCCACTGAAGTCTCCCCGTGCTGCCCGATGTCTCCCCGTGCTGCCCGATGTCTCCCCCGTGCTGCCCGATGTCTCCCCCGTGCTGCCCGATGTCTCCCCGTGCTGCCCGATGTCTCCCCCGTGCTGGCCGATGTCTCCCCCGTGCTGGCCGATGTCTCCCCCGTGCTGCCCGATGTCTCCCCCGTGCTGCCCGATGTCTCCCCGCTGCCCGATGTCTCCCCGTGCTGCTTGATGTCTCCCTGCTGCTTGATGTCTCCCTGCTGCTTGATGTCTCCCTGCTGCCGTTCCGCGCGTATCTTCCGACAAGTAAGCAGATGTGCCGAACATCTGTAATCTATTCTTCACTGTGTTCTTCACTGTCTTTTTCACTTAAATGATCCTGTGTTCACTGTGTTCACTGTTTTTATTCTATTCTTCATTGTTCTTCACTGTGTTTTTTTAATTAAATGCTCGATCTCGAGCAGGGGAAATACTCGTCCGAGCAACGAGCCGTTTCGAGTACCTTAATACTCGAACGAGCATCAAGCTCGGACGAGTATACTCGCTCATCTCTATTGTCCTGCAAATATCCTACATTACTGGTACAGAGCTCCATACAATAAAGTATAAAAAGCTATGTGTCAGGTCATGGCAATAAAAAAAATATTTAAAGATCACAAGTATATAAATTTGGTATCTCTATGTTCATTCTGACGTATACATTAAGGAGAATGTGTCATGTGGACCAAATAATGAAAACCATAAAATCAGTGTCCAAAAGAAAATGATGCAACTGTTGTTTTTATCAATTTCACCGTATACAATCGTATCCGGCACCATTAGTAAGTACAATTTGTCCTACACAAAATAAGTTGCATCATATGTCTCTGTTAACAGAAAATTTTAAAGTTTATGACTTTTGTAATGCAGCGAGCAAATTATAAGAGACAAAATGTCAAGAAGAGGTCAATAAGAGACCTACTCTTCCTAGGGGCTCATCCACAAACACATGTCTGATTTGCGCCTGCATAAAAAAATATATATCTGTTTTGTGTCAGTATTGTATCCACATACATTGTTATCCAGCTTCTTATTTGTAGGACAAATTATACTTCCTGGGGTGCTTTGTACTTGGAAAAAAATTCAAAATTTAGTACAATTGACAAAAAAAAAAACCCAATTGCAACATTATCTCACGGGCTTCGTACTTACGGCTTTCAATGTGTGCTCTAATAGGGACTTCTCCTTGATTTGTTGGGTCAGTACGATTACAGAAATAGAAATTTATATCTATTGTTGTCATACTCTGGCACCAGTAACTTTTTAATATTTGTATAGTGTACAGAGCTATATATATTGTAATATTTTGAGGGACCAGCTGATGTTTTAAGGGATATCATTTTGTGGACTGTACAACCTTTTGATCCCTTTATTTACTTATTTTTATGTGTTTTAACAGTGGCAAATCAGATATTTGGAGGTTTTTTCTGTTATGTCGTTCACCATAGGGAATAATCATTTTTATGTTTTGATAGATTGGGCATTTTGGGATGAACACGTTTATAATTATGTGTTTTATTTTCTGGGGAAAAGGGGGTTATTTTGAAGCATTGATTTTAAGGTTTTGATTCACCAATCAAGTCAAACACCTTTTAAAACTTAAAAAAAAACCTTTAAAAACTGTGATCAGGGGGATTCGTGGTTGTTAGTGGCAGGTGTTTTCTGCATAATACAGAATTCCCATAACTCATCAATTCTCCAAACCCCATCAATAATTCCATAATGTATAGATCTGTCATGTTTTGTTAAGGGGTTTCAAATTATATATCATAGACCCCTAAGTACTTACAATGTATAAAGTGTCCTCATATAATGTATTGTGCAACCTCCATAATTAGTGGAAGTGTAATTCAGAGCATTGTATTTGTGATGGGAATTACAGTTTGTTGTGGCAAAATAAATGACTATTAATAATGGCCCATAATGGTTAGAAATTTATACTGTCGACATTTGGCCTCTGATAATAAATGTAGTCACTGCCAGGGAAGGCCCAGGAAATATAATTATTCCCGAAACTCTGTGTTTCTGTAGTGGGTGTGTAATGACGAAATTACATAGACGGCAAGATGACCTCATCACACCACTTGTGTCAGTTCATAGTAACTGTTCTAAAAGTCTCTGCTACAATTGATTATGTGTTGCTACTTCATTAGTGCTCGAGTACCAAGTGCTTGACTGCACCAAGAGCCAGGACTATGCCTCCTTCACTTAGAAATGTGACTGGCCCCTCAGTACTGCCATGATGGGGGTTGGTAGGTGACATTTGATGACATTTCTGTCATACCTGCAGTCCCTAATTAGAAGTTAAACTTTTCTTTGAAGTTATCAAGCATATCACATGATCTATTCTCTACAATGCAGTGGAGTCTGAGACAATATCACATGATAACTCCCATTAAGTCAGCAGAAGCAACAGAGATCATATGATGGGATCATGCTGAAGAATGGGATGACACAGAACATCTTGGATATTACATCCTTCTTATAAACTTGTAATTTGCATGTTTAAAATTCATTGCTTCAGTAATAAAAAATAGTGTGTATTATTTTACATTTCCAGGTTTAATGCAAATCTTCGAAAGCATATTGAGACATAGTGTGAGAGCTATAATTGTAAGCAGATTTGTAATGCCCCATTTTATTCATTTAGGGTTATGTTTGCACAAGGATGTTCTGTTTTCTATTGAGAGGTCACTGTCGGTAACCATGGCTTATTTTCTTAGCTTTTATAGTATCACTTTAATGCATACAAATGAGTTTAGTTACAGTTTATGAAGTGCATAAAATCCTGGGTCTTGAGATTCCTGGATAGACTAATACTAATATTTTAGGATAGTAGAACTGTGTATTCTTTATTTATTATTACACTGCCATATAGTTTCATAGAACCTGAATATGGAGTCCTCGTAGGCTTCGTTTAGTCTTCTGGCTGAGATATCAGCGATATCCAGAGGGGTAAAGTGGGAGTCCTTATCCTCTGTAAAAACAGGATTCACTAAATTTCAGCATTAACTGGAGCATCTTGAGCCAGTATTGTAGATATCTTGTTGCACCACCCTTTAACCATCTGGTTTTCACAGTCTACAGAATAGAACCACCATTCAATATTCCTCAATATCTGTCTCATCACTAAAGACTCCAGGAAAGACATTTTGGAGGCCTTTAAAAAAAAAAAAAATTAGACCCATTCTGACAACCAGTTTGTTGACCACAACAAATCCAAGCCATGTATATAGGACAGTTATGGTCAACCTTTTAGAGATGAAGTGGCCAAACTTCAACTGCAACCCACCAACATGGCAGTAACTTTTTGCTAACTAATCTGCCACATATTTCAGTTGTATTGGCATCCTGAGGACATCAATACAGTTACACAGTTAATAAGGTTGCTAAACAGACATATGTCCAGCAAGTTCAACAAAGGAAAGGATGTGAGGGAAACAATTCTATATTATAACATAATCATTAATGATATTTTGATCTCAAAAGGCATCTAGACTCTTCTTTAAGCTCTCTCCTTTCCCTACTGTGATCAGTCCTGAGACAGGCTATTTGACACATTCATAGGTCTTACAGTAAAGGAACCTTGTTTTCTCCAGTGCCAGTTTAAAGATGGAGGAGATATTCAGATTATCATTGTAGCTTTCCTACAGTGTTTCTCTGAACTGGAGCATGAAAGTGCTCAAATGATAATTAAGCCCTCTATACACCTACCTGCTTCTCCTGCAGTACCAAGAAGCCCATGGTGTATCGCATGGGCTGCCTGGAACTTATGGCAGCCTATTATGAGTTCTCTCAAATGAACTAAGTGCTGGGGCAATGGCCTGGGTTCCCAAAGAGAGGGCTCTCTGTGCCACATCGGTAACCCGTGCCATAGGTTCATCACCGCTCATATAAGACATGTCCTCAAACACTACCAACTTTCTGCATTCCAATCAATAATAGAACATGTTACTACCACACAAACAATACAAAATGAACAGAAAAAATGCAAATAAAGGGCATTCATAGGACAACTTGTGGTGTAGTCTGAATATGGACTTCGATCATTTGAGATTTCATCCCACGGTCTCACGGCTCATCTGGTTTTGTTATCCTGAGTGCATACTTTTTTGGCATATTAGATTCCTGCTGCTTTGTGCCTCCATCCCAATACTTTGCTATGAAGACTGCTTGATTAGTTAGTAGAAATGAGTAACGAGAATGATCTGCCCGTCTGCGCTGCTGGATAAATCACTCCGGATTCAGCAGATGTTCTCAGTTTGTAGTCTTTCTTCTAGATATACACAACAACAGATCTTAGGACTTGACTAGTCTGTCCATTAGGTAAGTACATAAATACAGATTTACAGAAAGATCAACAGGGAATGTGTCACCAATTTTAATTTTGACACATTAAAACCAGATACAAAATGTATCAATTTGTTAAAATCAATTTTTGGATTGTAGATTTTCCCCAGAGTTCCTAAGTTTTCCCTGCGTCACTAGGGTACTGCCATGAATTTGTGTCATAATTTGTAACTATTTAAAAAGCTTAACCTATAAATAATTCATGCCACACATCCAAATTAATAACGAGCCATGTTTATTTAATTCATCAATATTAAAAATCCAAAATAAGGGGGTCACTTAAAATATAGTACACACATGGGAAAACATATACGGGGACAATACAGAGTATATTGGATATAATAGATATAGTTGGAGTTTAAGTGCAATATATACTGTATATACTCGAGTATAAGCCGACCCAAGTATAACCCGAGGCCCCTAATTTTATCACAAAAACCTTGGAAAACCTATTGACTCAAGTATAAGCCGAGGGTGGGAAATGCATTGGTCACAGCCTCAACATTATATAGCCTGCCGAACCCTGCCCCATAGTATATAGCCAGCACCTTCCCCCCAGTATATAGCCTGCCAGCCCATATCCCCCAGTATATAGCCAGCCCCCTGCCCCGGTATACAGCCAGCCCCCTGCCCCGGTATATAACCAGCCCTTTGCCCCGGTATATAGCCAGCAGAGGGAAAGCCGGAAAGGTGAGTTTTGATACATTTTTTTTACTGGAGCATAAAGAGAGTTTGGGTTTTCAGCACATTTTTTATTCTGAAAAACTAGGCTTATACTCGAGTATATATCGAGTATAAATTTATTTATAACAAGTGCAGAAAATCTACATATATAGACATCCCCTATATATCTATTTTCTATCTATTTTTAATGCATAAAAATAAGGTCCAGTATAACAAATGTCCACTTGGTGTCCCATAAACCTGACGCGCCTTTTGACAATAGCAGTGCCTTCGAACTTGTACTTTATAAATGTGTCTGCCACATATGGACTCTGGACCTGACTTATAATTCTGGAGTAAAGTGAAAAGGGGTCTGGAGTGAGCAGTAAAGTGACTTGATTCACTATAATAAATAAATAAAGTGCTCGGTTCTATATTAGTTAAAAATCCAAAACCTGTGTCCTCTCATGAGCACCATATTTCTAATATGTAACACATCTTTATACTGTGAAGCCTGAATGGTTATCGGAGGTGGTTGCCGTAATCCAAGTACCATCTCAACATATTTTCTGTTGTTAATGTAAAATGTTTTGAAAAATTTAATTAAATATTTGTTTAAAAAAATCCTAAACCCACATCAGAGTATATAGCAAGGGAAAAGTTTGGGAAAAAGTTGGGAGTGAGTAATTTAAATCTAACTTTTATTGATTCTTTTTATAAAAATACATAGAGTCATATACACTCACCGGCCACTTTATTAGGTACACTTGTCCAACTGCTTGTTAACACTTAATTTCTAATCAGCCAATCACATGGCGGCAACTCAGTGCATTTAGGCATGTAGACATGGTCAAGACAATCTCCTGCAGTTCAAACCGAGCATCAGTATGGGGAAGAAAGGTGATTTGAGTGCCTTTGAACGTAGCATGGTTGTTGGTGCCAGAAGGGCTGGTCTAAGTATTTCAGAAACTGCTGATCTACTGGGATTTTCACGCACAACCATCTCTAGGGTTTACAGAGAATGGTCCGAAAAAGAAAAAACATCCAGTGAGCCGCAGTTCTGTGGGCGGAAATGCCTTGTTGATGCCAGAGATCAGAGGAGAATGGGCAGACTGGTTCGAGCTGATAGAAAGGCAACAGTGACTCAAATCGCCACCAGTTACAACCAAGGTAGGCAGAAGAGCATCTCTGAATGCACAGTACGTCGAACTTTGAGGCAGATGGGCTACAGCAGCAGAAGACCACACCGGGTGCCACTCCTTTCAACTAAGAACAGGAAACTGAGGCTACAATTTGCACAAGCTCATCGAAATTGGACAGTAGAAGATTGGAAAAACGTTGCCTGGTCTGATGAGTCTCGATTTCTGCTGCGACAATCGGATGGTAGGGTCAGAATTTGGCGTCAACAACATGAAAGCATGGATCCATCCTGCCCTGTATCAACGGTTCTGGCTGGTGGTGGTGGTGTCATGGTGTGGGGAATATTTTCTTGGCACTCTTTGGGCCCCTTGATACCAATTGAACATTGTTGCAATGCCACAGCCTACCTGAGTATTGTTGCTGACCATGTCCATCCCTTTATGACCACAATGTACCCAACATCTGATGGCTACTTTCAGCAGGATAATGCGCCATGTCATAAAGCTGGAATCATCTCAGACTGGTTTCTTGAACATGAGAATGAGTTCACTGTACTCAAATGGCCTCCACAGTCACCAGATCTCAATCCAATAGAACATCTTTGGGATGTGGTGGAACGGGAGATTTGCATCATGGATGTGCAGCCGACAAATCTGCGGCAACTGTGTGATGCCATCATGTCTATATGGACCGAAATCTCTGAGGAATGCTTCCAGCACCTTGTTGAATCTATGCCACGAAGAATTGAGGCAGTTCTGAAGGCAAAAGGGGGTCCAACCCGTTACTAGCATGGTGTACCTAATAAAGTGTCCGGTGAGTGTATGTCTCTAAAAACCATAAGGTACTTGTATGGCATGACAAGCCACACTCAATCAATGTCACAGTGGCTATTTAATGTAAGCCTCGGACAATATTGCAGGAGGATGTCCCCTTATATATTTAATATTCCCTCCTGTAATATTACCCTATGGTTTTTAGAGACATATATGAGTCTTTGTATGATTATAAAAAGAATCAATAAAAGCTAGATTTTAATTACACACTCACAACTTATCCCTTTTCCCAAACTTTTCACTTGCTATATACTCAAATCTTCCTGGTGGTGTATATCGTGAGTGTTTGCTCTGCATAGTGTGAACACGCTCCTACTCATAAAAAACCCACATCAGCAAACATGTTGCCTGACCATGGGTTTTGCTTATTGTAACAAGTTTAAAAAAAAGTTGTAAGAAGGAATTGCAACTAACTTTTTGGAAATTTTGTGAACTTGCAGGAATAGATAAAACCCATGGTTGGGCAATGAGTTTGGGTCTAATTGCATCCTGTGTGGAATATGATTTTAGAAATTAAACAATAAATGGTTTGCAACTATATCACTTCATATTTTGGGGAAAAATTACTCCCTGATTTATTGTTCCTCTGTTTGGACTCTTGTGGAGATTCTCTCATTTATGTTTTCCCCATAACTTGATATTTTTCTCAAGAAAGGCACCTGGGCTCCTCTTGAACATGTACAAAGAATCTGCCATAATAACATCCTGTGGCAGAGAGTTCCAACGTCTGACTACTCTTCCAGTAAAGAATGATACGTGCTTCTGCAAATTCATGTCAATTATAAAAACTAAAAAATAAGAATCTGTGTCTTGACTTAAAAAATTAATGTATGAAAACATTGACCACCCAATCTGAAGTAGAGATGGAAAGCCATTAAAGATATAAGCCAAGAGACTCACAGGAGATCCTACAAAATAGTGAATCGGGGAAGGGGGGAAGCTGAATACATATGGATTCCACACTTTTTTTAATTTGCAAAAATATAATTTTCTTTACACTTCTCACATCCTTGATAATTTGTGCTATTCAGTCACATAACTAAAATATTAATTAAATAGAAATAAGGTTGTGGATTTAGCATTTAAAAATCATGAAAACTACAAGAGGTATGAATACTTTAGCAATGCTATGTCTATTTGTGCTTTTATGATGGCTTCTGAATTTGAGGGATTTGGAATTGATAAAGAGCAGAAAATTGGTTTTGTACTCTGTTCTAGTGAATGTATACAGTATCAAAGTGGATGAACATCAGATGGAAAGAAAAACTGGAATTTTATTACTAACAATTGGAAAAATGTAATTGGTCCATCTCACGCAGAGAAAACCATGATCACATACATTATTTATGTATGGAACATATATTAATGCCAGCTATACTGAATATACAGTGTGTGTTATGCAGGGTCAGAGAACGGACAAAGACAGTGGGACCTAAAGTGAGAATAAACCCCCTTTGCATCCGCACTTGCTTGATTGCCCTACCCACCCTACATGGAAGATAACTGGTCAATCGTCCCTTTGCAGACGAAAACAAGAAAATAAAAACATATGAACCAAGAGGACAATGCAGTACAAATCATTAGGCAAACGGATTATCAAAGTTCCAGGCAAAAGGGTAAAATAAGCCAGAAACAGAAGTTAGAATTAGCACAGCTCACTAAGTACAATACTATAGCAGGCAAAGAGCACTAGTCCATTCAACCTAATATTAGATGCAAAAGAACCAGTCCACAAGATGATTCTATCAGTTCTCTGACATTAGTCGGGGCAGCAATAAGAGTGGGGAGAGATTCAGTCAATCACAATGGATTAACTGTTAGTGAACCAGAGCAGAGCTCACAGGAGACGGGTGTGGTGGAAATCAATTAAAGCTTCTTTGAAAGGAATACACCAGTGTACAGACTAGCAAAGACAGAATGGTACAAAATGACACTTAAGGCAATCAGGCATCCTCAACTGTACTCAGCCGACAGAGGATGACACAGGTCAGATGTAGCAATATGCATATAAAAAAACAAGTAATTGTTTTTTGATCAATGGGTCCCTCCATAACGAGTGTATAATAAAACAGGTAAGTGGTAACTGGTTAATCTGGTTTATTTCTACAAATTCTATATGGTTGAGTACTGTTATTTAAATTGAATAGGTATATGGGAAACACAATGTAAAGTCAAATGCATACAATCGTGTTCAGTCCGAGGAAATGGGCTCATATGACTGCATGATCACACAGACTGGACAGATTGTTCAGTAGGGGGGTCCTTGCATTATACCAAAAGATGATGGAAGGACTTACTGTTGGCTGGCTGGAGTGCAGTGTCAGCACTCTATTAAGACGGGAAGTCCTTGCATCATATTTTGGCATAATGCAAGGATTCTCCTTCTGTACAATGTGTGCAATTGATTGGATAAGGCCGACATACAGGCCCGATTCCTGTGCATAAGTAAGGTAAAACCTAGACACATAAAACATAATCTTTTCAAATGTTATAAAATATTGTCTTGTGTGAACATGTGATAACAATTTCTGAATAATAATATACAGAAAGTGTCAGTTATTCCTGACAAATATCTAAGCAAAGGAACGTAATTTTGAGACCAATTTGACTAAAACACATGTGTATAATATTTATTTTGTGTTTATCTGGGAAGTAAATAGGCATATACATTTGGACAATCACAGACATTGTTTGATATATTATATAATGTACTGCTTTGCATCATAGCTCTCCTAACAGCCTAGCCTCTGGTCTAACCTAATAGATGCTTATCACAGGCAGCCTCCCATGCGACACCATGAACACCCTGCGATTGCAGTTGCAGGGCGCTGATGGGTGGTAGATGGAGTATGCTCCCTCTGCAGCCACTTAAATATTGTGGTCCATGTTTGACTACAGTGCCTAAGGAGTTAAACAACTGGTATCAGAGCTTATATGATGCAATCTTCTTATGATGCGTCACCGTAGGAAAGCATTACATCAAAAGAACTACCCTTTACAGGACAATAATTATTTTTAAAGTCATAATTAGAGATGAGCGAACATGCTCGTCCGAGCTTGATGCTCGTTCGAGCATTAAGGTACTCGAGACGGCTCGTTGCTCGGACGAGTATTTCCCCTGCTCGAGATCGAGCATTTAATTAAAAAAACACAGTGAAGAACAATGAAGAATAGAATAAAAACAGTGAACACAGTGAACACAGGATCATTTAAGTGAAAAACACAGTGAAGAACACAGTGAAGAATAGATTACAGATGTTCGGCACATCTGCTTACTTGTCGGAAGATACGCGCGGAACGGTGCGAACAAAATAGCATGTGAAGAACAATATATATGTGCGAAGAAGACATTGCAGAACACGGTGAGCAGGACGGAGACACAAGGGAGCAGCACAGAGACACCGGGGAGCAGCACGGAGACATGGGGCAGCGGCAGCACGGAGACATGGGGCAGCGGCAGCACGGAGACATGGGGCACGGAGACATGGGCACGGAGAGCAGCGGGGCACGGAGACATGGGGCACGGAGAGCAGCGGGGCACGGAGAGCAGCGGGGCACGGAGACATGGGGCACGGAGACATGGGCACGGAGAGCAGCGGGGCACGGAGACATGGGGCACGGAGACATGGGCACGGAGAGCAGCGGGGCACGGAGAGCAGCGGGGCACGGAGACATGGGGCAGCGGCAGCACAGAGACATCGGGCAGCGGCACGGAGACATCAGGGAGCGGCACGGAGACATCGGGGCACGGAGACATCGGGGCACGGAGACATCGAGGGGCACGGAGACATCGGGGCACGGAGACATCGGGGCACGGAGACATCGAGGGGCACGGAGACATCGAGGGGCACGGAGACATCGAGGGGCACGGAGACATCGAGGGGCACGGAGACATCGAGGGGCACGGAGACATCGAGGGGCACGGAGACATCGAGGGGCACGGAGATATCGAGGGGCACGGAGACATCGAGGGGCACGGAGACATCGGGGAGACTTCAGTGGAAGAAGAGCAGCGGATCCCGGGACAGCGTATCTCCCGACAAGTAAGCAGATGTGCAGAACATCTGTAATCTATTCTTCACTGTGTTTTTCACTTAAATCATCCTGTGTTCACTGTTTTTATTCTATTCTTCACTGTTCTTCACATCTGTTAACTTGTCGGGAGATAATATACGCGCGGAACAGTGAAGAATAGATTGCAGATGTTTGCATACATCTGCTAACTTATCAGAAGACATTCTTTTTCAATTAATTAACACATTTTATTCCCGAACCATGGTCCCTTTGAAAAATGCTCGAGTCTCCCATTGACTTCAATGGGGCTCGTTATTCGAGACGAGCACTCGAGCATCTGGAAAAGTTCGTCTCGAATAACGAGCACTCGAGCATTTTAGTGCTCGCTCATCTCTAGTCATAATTATTGACAAAAATGACATTAGCTAAACAGTAGCCTTGTTATTAAACCTAAACTCTTCAATTTTCAGATTTAGTACATTTCACCCACTACAGAATTTCCACACTAAATGGGATTTCCTACCTTGGACACCCCACACTTAGAGCTCTTTCACATAGCTGTTGTTTTTCATAGATTTCCACGAATGCCTCACAAAGGCATTAATTCCTAAGGGTATTTGCACATTGGCTTGCATTTTCACTGATACATTGGGGCACATTTACTAAGGGTCCGCACACCGCATTTCCGTCAGGTTTCCCGACTATTTGGGCTGCATTTAGTCTGGGTTTTTTGGCGCATCTGATCGTATTTTGCCGATGACTTTCATGCGACACAAATTGGGGGGCGTGGCCATCGGACAACTCGACTAATTCGGACTAAACTCGGGATTTAAAATTCTAATTTTTTTCAAGACATGCACTCACATACACCGGGAAGAAGGTGAACTCCAGGCGGACCTCAGCAGGGAATTGACACATGCAGGATATCGGGAGCACGATCTTGGTAAATCGCGCCGGACTTCAGCCTAGTCGGGCGGCCGGGATCAGGGATCGCGACAGGACCGGGTAAGTAAATGTGCCCCAATTGCCACCACTTACTTAGTCTGACAGCTAGCCCCAAGCCTAGTTAGTGGAAGCTACATTGCAGGTGACTAAAATGTACATAAGGAAGCCAAAAAATTTGGACACAAAAGTGCATGTTGTATATAACACTTTAACCCTTTAATACATCATAGCCCATTAGTTCTTAACTTGGTTGTGGGTATTTTGCTAGTTTATAGAGTGATGCTACATCTGGAAATCTACATTTAAAAATGATAACTATTATTGTGTGTTCTACTAAAATATATTGGGTAGAACAAAATCTTGGGATTCATTGAGGGATTCCTCATCATAATTTATCGCATGATACAAAATTAATAAATATTACATAATTTACAATGGAAGGAAAAAGCATTCACTTGCCTAAAACACATATTCATTCATTAAAGTTCAAGAGTTGGATAAAAATGATTTAATGGATGTTGGGACTTGTTCCAGTAAATCCTAAGGAAGTTATATAGTTTGAAAATAATATCATCAATGTTCCATGAGAAATTGTTGGAATAATTATAACTCTCAATATCATTTGTTAATAGTAATGTGATACTTGCAAGAATTGTGTTTTTTTTAATAGGGATCACACAATGAACTGGCACAAACAATATGAAATAAACTAATTATTTATTCAAAAACAGGATTAGGCCCTTTGGCGGAGCCTGTATTAGTCTGGGAGGCCTCCGCCGGCAAGTGGAGGGAGGGGCATGGGGAACAGGACTAAAAGAAAGGGGCACATTTACCTACAAATTCGGACAGTTCACTAAAAGTGCATTGTCCTTCTATAATGCTGCATCTGGCGATTCACTAAGATTGTGCCCCAGAAATCATTAATCTGGCAGTTCCCTGCAATGATCACCATTTTTTGGGGGGTGAACCTGTAACGTAGGGCATGCGACACAATTTGAAAGTTAAATACGATGCTCGGTCCGAATCAGTCGGACCGTCAGACGGCACTCCCACTACTTTTTTGCAATGGTAGATCTTATTGATTTAGTAAATTTTTAATGAATTTATTTCAATTAATTAATGTTGCGTAATAAATAAACACTTTACATTAAATTCAGATATATTTATTGAAGTAGGTGATTGGAGTAGTTGATTGCCCAAAAAAATTGCTTCTCAAAATGATTCCCTTTTTTACTCCCTCTATTTTCCTGCAGGCTGATATTTTTGGAAGCATCACCATCACCACTCACCCAACCTACGTCTCAGTTTTGCTGTACAGCACTTCACTCTTACTTTGCATATGTTATCTGCACCCCTTCAAGTTTTGCAAAATATTATTCTAGTTTCAGAATTCCGTCATGACAACTACAAGTAGCCAAGTGTTTAATCTGGAAAGATTCTCCAGTGGTTGTAATACAAAAAGTGAATAACACATATTACAATAGATTACGAAGCAAAAAAACATTTTTTACAAGCATGAAATAATACTCAACCACTGGAGATATTTGTACTTATGCCAAGAACACATTTACCATTGGAGAACTTCACAGTACATACACTGGATTATGATTGTAAATTGGCAAACACTGAGCTTGTTTTATTGATCCTTCAAACATATGCTTCTATTTTATTACAAAACCTGCATTCCGTGGATAATTGTTTTCAAACCAATGGTAATACATCAAGTTCCGTCCAAATATGGATCCTATCTAATCATTAATCTACAGCAAACGGTTTCCATCTGCAATTCTGCCACATATCGTATAAGACCAAATCACTATATTTCGACTTCTATAAACAGTCAAGTGCATGCATATAATCAAGTGGTCTACATTATTACATATAGGGGCAGATTTATCAAGCTGTCTGAAAGTCAGAATATTCCTAGTTGCCCATGGCAACCAATCACAGCTCCCCTTTAAAATATTCATGAGCACTGGTAAAATGAGTGCGGATGTGACACGCAGGTGCACCAGTTGTTAGTATCACACAACTCCTATTACTCTCAGTGATAATAATGGCTCATGCACTTGCGTGTCCATCACATCACCATGGACAGATTTTTATTCACTGGAGTAAACACAGATGCTTCCTATAGAAGGACATCAAGCAGAGATCTATAAAACCGTGAGGAATTGATACAGACAGTAGATTGGAAAATTGTATATTTTTTCATTACACAAACAATTTTAAATATTCAATAAAAGTGGACAACCCCTCTAACTGTTACAGTTACGGTACTAATAGCCATCTATATATACTACTTTGGGGAATTTGTGGTCGTGGTGAGTAGACAGTAGCAGAAGGGGGTAAGTATTGGACACCAGGAAGCAGCTAGAAGATGGGGAAGGGACAGAAAATTCCTATTTTTGTCCCATTCAAAGGTCTTCATATTTTCACATCTCTCTCCTTACTGTACCTCCCACTACCTACCATTCTGTTAAGAATTCTTGGTGCTTGTGGTTTGTGATGATCAAAAGCTTATTTTAGTGAGCGTTGGTGGGCACACTTGGAGATAAAGCAATGCCCTGATGGCTCTTCACAGAGAGCCTAGAATACTTTGATCTCCATCCTCTCCAACCAGAATTTAGCCAGAAGTCAAGACTGGGAGAAAATGAGGCACTTTCAGTCAAAAAACTTTCAGTTCTGGGAGCTGAAAGTGAGAGTAATCCTGGTGTAGATTGAAATACTGTGTAGCAATGGGTCATCAAACAGAAGGATTATAAGATCAAAGGCTTCATGATCATCATTAAACCTAATTGTATTGACTAACTAGGCAAATTCTGCACTGCAGTACAAGTGAGACCTTACGTTCTTTGTAATAACAAGTGACTCACTCACAAGCACATAGGTTGGTTTTATAAAAATTCATACTTCTATAACAATAAAAATAATTAAACAATAAAAGCTAATGACAGGTTCATATAGCAATATTTACAATCATGCCAAATCTTCATTCATGCTGCCCCTTAAGATGAAAGAACTGGGCTCCTTAAAATGTTAGTTGACTTCTTCTGTGTACTCTTTATACATCTGTAATTTTACATCTAAAATTTGGGGTGAGCGTTCTTTTCTCCTTCTAGTGCCAATAACTCTGAAAGCTCGTCTTGTAACACTATGGGGCTCATTTACTAAGTGCCCGTGGATCGCGATTCCGTCGGGTTTCCTGAATATTTCCATTTAGCGCCGAATTGCCCCAGGTTTTTGAAGCACGCGATTGGATTGTGGCGCATCGGCGCCAGCTTGCATGCGACAGAAATGGGGGGGGGGGCGTATCGCCGGACAACCCGATGGATTTGGACAAACGGCGGAATTTATAAACGGAATTGTGTCACAAGATCAAGAACTTGCATGCATCAGTGCGGAAGCAACACATGCAGGAAATTGGACTCACGATCTTAGTGAATCGCGGCAGACCCGAATTCTTGTCGGACGACGCACATTCTACCTATTTACCCCATCTTTATAGGAGTGTTGATGGAGAAGGATGGAGAATGAGAGGAGGAAGCAGAGCAGTGCAGTTATTGTGTATTGTGGGCGATACTGACTAAGTGGGTCTTCAGATTTTAAAGGTTTGGAAGGTCGTAGAGTGTCTGAAACAGTTTGGTACAACGTACCAGACTATGGGGGAAGCAAGAGTACTAGAGATAGTTATGGAAAGAACAGATAAAAAATACATAATTTGTTTGATGGTATTGTGGTACTTTAGGACTTTATTGACTGAATATTACACATTGGAAGTATAGTGTGAAAATATATTTTCTACTATTTTATACATTCAATTTTAAGTGTGTCAGGTATACCCTCTAGTCCAAAAAATGGTGTGTGTGTTTCTGCTCCATCAGGATTTAGAATACAGTCCATACTGTACTGTCCACATGGGCTTTAACTAGACAAATGTTTGGGTTCTGTAAAATGAAGACCCTGTGGTGGCCATAATTCATGGTCTGAACACTGACCTTAGAGCAGGACACCAAGAATCATTCAGCTCTGTTCTCTGATGATTTTTTTAATGCGGGACTAACAGATACGTTCCTCCAAACCATTTACTATGAGGGGTAAGTAAACAGCATAATATCCAGTAAGGAGAGGGGTCAGCGAGTAAAGTAGATTCAACACTACTTTCTAATTTGAATGACAATATTGTATGAAGGCTGTTAAGGTTTATTTGCCAGGGTTGCTTTTTAGTCCCAGGCCAGCTCCATGCAAATTGGCATATCATAGCATAACATAGCAGATGATATTAACTGAAGAGTGTTCCCCAGTTAGCCCCACCAAGACAATAAATGTCCAATGGACACTAATTCAGTTCAGATGCTTTGAATCAGGGTACAGTATTGTGCTGCAGGCGGTTAAGGCTCAACGACCCCCTTACAAATTTTCAGTTTATTTTCTAGATTTCAGATAAAATAAAGTAATCAAATATGTCTAAGTACCAGTATTGTAGAGCTGGAAAGAAAGCCTTGGGCCTCAGACGCAACATCAAGATGAGGCCATATGTGTGAGGTCTCAGAATAATTTTATATGGGCCCAGGTCATCCAGTCCAACATTGCAGTAATGTGTATAAAGTCTCAACTTCAATAATTTTTCTCCACTTGAAGGCATTATATTTTAATTAACATGTGAGTCTCAGCACAAAGCCCAATATTTTTAAGATTCAGCTTGCTTGAAGGTCTCAAAGAAGGATGAAAATCCATGGAAAAACATGCCAGCACAAGCTACGTGTGTGAGAAAATGTAAGCTTCTCTCACTAGATATTTGCATTATATTTTTATGCTTTTTGGTCAAATACTCCTTTGAAGGGCTACTTTCCTTGTGTTTATTATTGATATTTTTATATTTTGCTAAAATAATTCCCAATTTCCCAAACAGATGAAACAAATCTAGGCTAGGATTGTGAATAAAGTCCCACAATTTGCAGCTTGTGCACTAAATCTAAATGTCATGGTAGCTTATAAATCCTGGCCTGTGCAGGTGCAGAGCCCTATCAGAAAAATAAAGCAGCCACGAGATATGCCTTTATATAGATTACCTTTTTATACTCCTGCTTGACGACTTCACAGATTCTTTTTGGTAAATGTGGAGACTGGTCATTGCAATTATTTATTGAATTGTCACATTTGTTATAAAATAAAGTTCTTAACATTCCATGGGGATCTCTGTTATATTAAATTTGCCTTATTATTTAACAAGAGTATATCTACAATGGGCCCAAGGGCCATTTTTAACCCTTTAGTGCTTGTTAAAATGTAACTTTTAATTTCTTATCTAAAATTAAATAAACAGTTTATTTAATTTTAGATAAGAAATTAAAAGTTACATTTTAACAAGCACTAAAGGGTTAAAAATGGCCCTTGGGCCCATTGTAGATATACTCTGAAGAAATATTAACCCAGCTAACTATAAGTTCCACAAGCAAAATACAGTTATTATTTAACCACACATCCAAAATCACATACAAGAAAACTCTGTTTAGAAAGAAGAGGTAAAAAAATGGTCCAGAAATAACAAAAAGATCTGTGTTAGGAAAAGACATGATTGAATACACAAAAATCCATGGGTCCACAGATAGAGCCCCATGCATATTGCCTGTAACAGGCTTCCTCAGAGGTACCCATTTTGTTTGGCTCCTAGGGGTTTTGGGCATACTCAGCCCCAATCCACAGATGGAAGATGGTGCTGAAGTCCAAAAGGGCACAGATGTTAAACATGGATATATTTTCAAAGTATCACAGTAGAAAAGTTTGGAAAAAGACACAGGTCCATCAAGTCCAAGCTATAAGATTAACAAAAAAAGTTTTTTCCATACGTGAAATTTTTGGTCTCAAGAAAGGCATTAAGGCCTCTCTTAAACATGTACAAATTATCCACCATAACAACTTCGAGTGACAGAGAGTTCCAAAGTCTCAATGCTCTTACACACAAGTAAAATCATAAACATTTCAGGTATTGCTGGGTCCCAAAATGTGTAATTCATCAAAAGTATCAACTATTCCTGGCAGTGAAACCTGTAACAGAAAATATATATTAAGATATAACAAAACCACTGAGGCAAAGAATAAAGGAGAGGGTTTCATCTTGAAAAGAAATTGAAGGACATAAAAAAGCCCATTAGAATATGGAGCAAGTGGGTTTTTTGACTAATTTCACCACATTTTGAATTTTCTTTCAAAAAGTACTGTTTTTCTTATAGATAACAAGTGCTCAGGTGGCTTTGCAAATGTCAAAAATAGAAGATATGGCTTATGGAAGGAGCAGAGTAAAAAATGGAAACACAACAAAAAAAAATAAAAAAACTTGCTCTTAGTTTCATAGTTTGTCAAGGTCAACCAAAGAAGGGAAGAGATTGGATGAGGAAGGGATTTAGGGAAAAAAATTCTCTATAACATAACCATCAATGTTATTTAAGTGTAAAAAGGAAACTAGGCCCTTCTTGAAGCTCTCTGCTGTCCCTGCTGTGACCAGCACCTGAGGCAGGCTATTCCACAGATTCACAATTCTCATAGTAAAAAAAACTCTATTGCCTCTGGTGATTAAACCTTGTTTTCTCCAGACGGAGACAGTGCCCCCTCGTCTTTTGATTTGATTTAATCTGAAACAACTTTCTATGGACCATTCAAATATTTATATAAATTAATCATGTCCCCTCGTAGTTGTCTCTTTTCCAAACGACATAAATCTAGTTCTTGATGGGGTTATTCTACACTGAACTTCATTACCCATTTCTATGCCCTTTCCTCCACCTTCCACAAATGCCTCTGTAGTATTATTCACCACTGTAATAATTACTTTATAGCTCTTTTTGTATTATCTGCAAATATCGAAATGCTACAAAGTAATCCCTATATGTGGTCATTAACAGAACTATTAATCATTTTTCATACGTAATTGGTTTAACAGTGACAGGCAGTTGTAAAAAGGGCTGTACTATTGTTAAGCCACAGTTCTAAATCTGACCCCACTTTCTGATCACATACTGACTCCTTTACAAATTTACTGTAAAGGAAATGTAATATAATGGTAACATATGCCTTTTTCTCACCATAATATAAGAAATCAGGCCACTAAATAGAGCAGAAAGTATGTTTATTGGAGTACAATTTTTGAGCAGGAAACAAAATCAATACAGGCAATCCTGTAATCCTGTTCTATGTAATTTGTATGTAAGTTGGAACTGTATATTTTATCATTGTAATCCCAGCCATAACTTTTTTGGTCTCTGTGACAATTGGATTTTAAAAATGTTGGATTTTCATAAAAATCAGGATTAACACTAAAGCTTCATTACAGACACCAGTGATAACTGTTACAGCTGATCATTGTAGCCTAGGACTAAAGTACAATAAATTACCAATATCCGTTTGTAACTAGGGGTCGTATGTAAGTCGAGTGTTCTTAAGTAGTTCTTAAATATACAAATAACAAAAGTAAATATACAATAACTTGAAAACTTTGTAATGCAATTAATAATAAGACATATGCCACCATGAAAGCATGCTATGATTTCATGTGATCATATACATACATGATATAATACTACACCATGCTAGTATGTCGTTCTCCTTTGTATATATATATATATATATATATATATATATATATATATATATATATTCTTCTATTAGTACTTCAGTTATTCTATTATCTCTCTTGTAGTGTTTGAAAAAGTCCCAGGGGGCCGAAACTTCATACTGTACTGTACCTATAATAAACTGACATGGACAATATCTCTGAAAATTTCAGGATGCACAGTAATAATTTGAATCTTTAGTATTTTTGATGAACCATTGAAATGCGCTAATTCTTTTAGTGGAAAATTGTGCTGATATAAACTCATGGGCCAGAAACATTATATCATCGTTTGCATGTTTCTATATACCTATGTTGGACTTTGTTTGTAGTCTTTATATCTGACAAGCTTATATTTGTATTGTATATATATATTGTATATTTTTTATTGTACTTTCACATATATTAAAGCTTCACCTTAATACATCTTTGCCTGTAGCCTTAGAGAATCTAAGTTTCCAAAAGCTATTTACATTACCAGGTCCTTATAGCATACTGATAGCATAGCATATTTAAGATGACATGTTCTGTGTGAAGTACCAGCGTGCATTGCCTGTGTAGATGAGGTGCCTACAGCCTTCTTAGTTTTAAGTAATTTGTTGGTGTTGTTCGGGTGTGTAGGTCGCTTAGGAGTGATACAAACAAACATATTAAGGAGAGGGGAGGCGGGGAGTAAACGCCCGTCACATTTACTATAGTCTCCACCGGAAAACTTTTGAAGATTATAGTAAAACTGGTCTAAAGATTGGAAGTGGCGGAGTTTGTGCCTGTATTTATTAAGAAGCCGGAGCCTCAATCGCTAACAAGCTTCGCATCTTCCCACTCAGCCGGCGGCTGAGCACTTGGCAAGGAGATGGCGTAAAGGGGGAAATAATCTCAATTGCTGGCAGTTCAGTAGTAATTCTAATTATTTCAGGGCTTCAACACAAGTTTTCTGGCATAGAAGCAATAATAAATATCCACTAATGTTTTGTCTGTGTGCCACCAGTTCATTTTGCGGATTATGCACATTAATTTCAATGGACACATGTTTTTCATTGCTCCATGTGGAATATGATCCTGTTAGGGTTGGGTAACACAGAAGACAGGGGATAGTGTGCCCTGAGCTTGTCCCAACCTCTGTCCCTTCCTATAGCCCCCCCACGCTAAACCGTGGGGCGACTACTTGAAGACTCGAAATACACTGGATAAGTGTGGGAAGGGAAACACAAACAGACTGACAAACATAAAACACAAAAGAGTGGTAAAATAGCCGGAGTCACAACGAGAGGGTACGTCAAGAGCAAAATCAGTAAGCAAAGAGTCAATGTCAAAAACTAGCCGAGGTCACAACGATACAGATACAGATACAGAGCAATACAACCTAATGCAGCAAGCGAGTGATGAAGGGATTTCAAACACTGGCACAGGTGACTAGTGAAGCTGCAATTTATGCAGCCAGAACTCCACCTCCAGAACCTGATAGGAGCTGGACAGCTTCTGGGAATTAACCCCTCATGGTGCAGAACAACCAGGCATCATGAAGAGGTACCAAAAGTCCCAGCAGTTCCGAACACAACTCCTAGACAGCGCGAGATCTTAGCAGCCGCTGCCCGGGACGAGAGGTGGAGTTTGTGCAGATACGCGCCGGGGGTCGGAGAACGCTGCTGGCACCACCAGAAGAATGAGAAGTCCCAGCATTCTCCCTAGCGACCCTGACAGTACCCCCCCCCTCCCTGACGGGGGGCCTTCGGACCCCTAGATCTTAAAGATGGCTTCTGAGGATGGGCCTGATGAAATAACCTGAGTAACCGCGGAGCATGAACATCCCTAGCCGGAACCCAAGACCTATCCTCAGGACCAAAACCTTTCCAATGGACCAGGTACTGCAGGGAGTTACCTACCCATCTGGAATTCACAACTTTTTCCACCTCAAATTCCAGATTCCCCTCCACAATAGATGGAGAAGGAGGGTCAGGAAGAGGCAAAACAGGCTCAACATAGCGCTTCAGAAGACTCTTATGGAAGGTGTTATGAACCCGCCACCCTGCTGGAAGAGTAATCTTGAAGGAAACCGGGTTAACAATTTCAGTAACAACAAATAGACCTACAAACCTGGGCGCAAACTTCAAAGAGGGGACCTTAAATTTAAGGTTTTTTGTTTTGTATCGGAGTTAGTGCGCCTTCTTTCAGTCTGTTGGACCATAGAATTTTGTGCCCTCTGAATATTCTCCTGAACTTGCGACCATAGTGTGTGCAACTTGGATGTAATATCTTCCGCCCGAGGAATATTAGAGACAGGCACAGAAGAAAAGGAGAAACGAGGATGAAAACCATAATTGCAGAAAAACGGAGAAACCTGAGTGGAAGAACTACAGTGATTATTAATAGCAAATTCTGCCAACGGAAGGAATTTCACCCACTGGTCCTGACTGTCCGAGGCAAAGAGTCGCAGATATTGAATCATCTCCTGATTCATTCTCTCGGACTGACCATTAGACTCAGGGTGAAACGCAGACGAGAACGACAAATTAACTTCCAGTCTAGAACAAAATGCTCGCCAAAATCTGGAAACAAATTGTACGCCCCTATCTGACACAATATCATCTGGTATACCATGGAGGCGTACAATATTCTGTATAAACAATTCAGCCAATTCTTCAGCTGAAGGTAACTTTTTTAATGGAACAAAGTGTCCCATCTTAGAGAAACGGTCCACTACCACCCAAATCACTGTATAGCCTTGAGATGCTGGCAGATCAGTGACAAAATCCATAGACACTTTAGACCATGGCCTGGTGGGAACTGGAAGCAGAAGAAGAGGCCCCTCAGGACATCTCCTGGGAGTCTTTCCTCGCGCACAGACCTAACAGGCTTGGACAAATGCGTGCACATTAGAGATGAGCGAACATACTCGTCCGAGCTTGATGCTCGTTCGAGCATTAGCGTACTCGAAACTGCTCGTTGCTAGGACGAATACTTCGCCCGCTCGAGAAAATGGCATCTCCCGCCGTTTTGCTTTTTGGCGGCCAGAAACAGAGCCAATCACAAGCCAGGAGACTCTGCACTCCACCCAGCATGACGTGGCACCCTTACACGTCGATAGCAGTGGTTGGCTGGCCAGATCAGGTGACCCTGGAATAGACTAGCCCCTGCCTGCGCTGCTCGGATCATTCTGTGTCTGGATGCCGCTAGGGAGAGAGCTGCTGCTGGTCAGGGAAAGCGTTAGGCTGTTCTATTAGAATAGTGTTAGGCAGGAGTGATTCAACAAGAACCCAACAGCCCTTCTTAGGGCTACAATAACGTTATACTTTTTTTTTTTTATTTGCAGCTAGTACCATATTGTGAGGAATTTGCAGGGGGACTTGCTACCGTTGTGTTTAGCTCTTAGTGACACACATATCCACCTCAAACACCAAAGTGGGACAATTTATTAGGGGTTTGATTTCAATTAGGCACAGTCTGCCAGTTTCTTTTTATTTTACGTTTATTTTTTGATAACTCAGCGTCATCTCATCTGGCATAGCAGTGCGCTTTCATAGTTGGCTAGAAAATAGCCATAGGAGAATCCAAACGGCTTACTTAGGCCTACAATAGCGTTATATATTTTATTTCTGGTTGATCTGCTGGTGGCTGGCCTTGCTGTAGTGCATCTACTACCATATTGTGAGGAATTTGCAGTGAGACTTGCGACCGTTGTGTTTAGCGCTTAGTGACGCACATATCCATCGCAAACACCGAAGTGGGACAATTTATTAGTGCTTTGATTGAAATTAGGCACAGTCTGCCATTTACTTTTTATTTTACGTTTATTTTTTCATAACTCAGCGTCATCTCATCTGGCATAGCAGTGTGCTTTCATACTTGGCTAGAAAATAGCCATAGGAGAATCCAAACGGCTTACTTAGGCCTACAATAGCGTTATATATTTTATTTCTGGTTGATCTGCTGGTGGCTGGCCTTGCTGTAGTGCATCTACTACCATATTGTGAGGAATTTGCAGTGAGACTTGCGACCGTTGTGTTTAGCGCTTAGTGACGCACATATCCATCGCAAACACCGAAGTGGGACAATTTATTAGGGCTTTGATTGAAATTAGGCACAGTCTGCCATTTACTTTTTATTTTACGTTTATTTTTTCATAACTCAGCGTCATCTCATCTGGCATAGCAGTGTGCTTTCATAGTTGGCTAGAAAATAGCCATAGCAATAGGATAGCATCGTTTGGTTTTAAAAACTAAAAAACACAAAAAAAAAAAAAAAAAACACAAAAAAAAGTAAAAAAAAAAGTTATAACTTTCATTTTCAAAATGTTTAACCCGAGGGCTAGGGGTAGAGGACGAGGGCGGGGACGTGGGCGTCCAACAACTGCAGGGGTCAGAGGCCGTGGTCCTGGGCGGGGTGAGACACCACCTGCTGATGAGGGAGCAGGGGAACGCCGCAGAGCTACACTCCCTAGGTTCATGTCTGAAGTTACTGGGACTCGTGGTAGAGCACTGTTGAGGCCAGAACAGTGCGAACAGGGGATGTCGTGGATTGCCGACAATGCTTCGAGCAATTTGTCCACCAGTCAGTCTTCCACGCAGTCCACCCATGTCACCGAAATCGGCACTCCTCCAGCTCCTGCACCTCAGCCTCCTCCCCCCCAGTCTGCCCCCTCCCAGGAAAATTTGGCATTTGAACCGGCATACTCTGAGGAACTGTTTTCTGGACCCTTCCCACAGTCGCAAACCACTTGTCCGGTTGCTGCTGAGCAATTTTCAGATGCCCAGGTTTTCCACCAGTCGCAGTCTGTGGGTGATGATGACCTTCTTGACGTAGTGGAAGAAGTGTGTAAAGAGGTGTCCGAGGAGACACGGTTGTCAGACAGTGGTGAAGTTGTTGTCAGGGCAGGAAGTCCGAGGGGGGAGCAGACTGAGGGATCGGAGGATGATGAGGTGACAGACCCAAGCTGGGTTGAGAGGCCAGGTGAACACAGTGCTTCTGAGACGGAGGAGAGTCCTCGACCAGAACAGGTTGGAAGAGGCAGTGGTGGGGCCAGACGGAGAGGCAGGGCCAGAGCTGGTGCATCAGCGCCAAATGTGTCACGTAGTGAAGCTCCCGTGGCGAGGGCTCCCGCGGCGAGGGCTAGATTTTCAGAAGTCTGGAGGTTCTTTAAGGAAACACCGGATGACCGACGGACTGTGGTGTGCAACCTTTGCCAAACCAGGATCAGCAGGGGTTCCACCACTACTAGCTTAACTACCACCAGTATGCGCAGGCATATGAATGCTAAACACCCGAATCAGTGGCACCAAGCCCGTTCACCTCCGGCCGTGCACACCACTGCTCCTTCCCCTGTGTCAGCTGATAGTCAGCCCCCTGCCCAGGACCCTGGCCCAAAAACCCCATCGTCGCCTCCACGATCCTCCACAGCATCCACCAGCGTTCAGCTCTCCATACCCCAGACGCTGGAGCGGAAAAGGAAATATAGTGCAACCCACCCACACGCCCAAGCCCTCAATGTCCACATCTCCAGATTGCTTAGCCTGGAGATGCTGCCCTATAGGCTGGTAGAGATCGAGGCCTTTCGCAACCTCATGGCGGCGGCCGCCCCTCGGTATTCGGTCCCCAGCCGCCACTACTTTTCCCGATGTGCCGTCCCAGCCCTGCACCAGCACGTGTCAGACAACATCATCCGTGCCCTGACCAACGCCGTTTCTGACAAGGTCCACCTGACCACGGACACGTGGACGAGTGCTGCCGGGCAGGGCCACTATATATCGCTGACGGCACATTGGGTTAACTTGGTGGAGGCTGGGACCGAGTCTGACCCTGCGGCTGGTCATATACTGCCGACGCCGAGGATTGCGGGGCCTACCTCGGTCCAGGTCTCAAAGGCCTACTATGCCTCCTCCTCCTCCCACCCCTCCTCCACCTCCTCCTCTGAACTACCATCCGTGGGCATGGCGCCATCAGTGGCTAGCTCTAGGCACAGCAGCAGTGCCGTCGCTAAGCGACAGCAGGCGGTGCTCAAACTGCTGAGCCTAGGCGATAAAAGGCACACCGCCCAAGAACTATTACAGGGCATTACGGCGCAGACTGATCTGTGGCTGGCACCGCTGAACCTGAAGCCAGGCATGGTTGTGTGTGACAACGGCCGTAACCTGGTGGCGGCTCTGCAACTCGGCAGACTGACACATGTGCCATGCCTGGCCCATGTGTTAAATCTGATAGTTCAGCGTTTCCTCAAGACATACCCCAATCTGTCTGATTTGCTCACGAAGGTGCGCCGCATCTGTGCGCATTTCAGGAAGTCCAGCACAGATGCTGCCACTCTCAGGGCAGCGCAGCTCCGCCTCCAACTGTCCGCTCACCGACTGTTGTGCGACGTGCCCAGGAGGTGGAATTCAACATTAACCATTTTATCCAGAGTTTACCAGCAGCGCAGAGCGATTGTAGACTGCCAGATGTCAACTTCCACCAGAACTGGTAGTCAGGTCAGTCAGCTTCCTCAAGTCTACAATGAGGAGTGGACATGGATGTCTGATATCTGTCAGGTGCTGAGTAACTTCGAGGAGTCAACACAGATGGTCAGTGGCGATGCCGCCATCATCAGCCTCACCATCCCGCTGCTTGGCCTGTTGAAAAACTCTCTGATCAGCATGAAGTCGGAAGCTTTGCGCTCGTCACAAGAGATGGGGGAAGAAGATTCCCTTGTTGATAACCAAAGCACCCTCAGGTCTGTTTCTCAGCGAATATCGGAGGAGGATGAGGAGGAAGAGGAGGAGAATGTTGGCGAGACACAAGAGGGGACCATTGTTCAGTCCTTCACTGTTCAGCGTGTATGGGCAGAAGAAGAGGAGTTGGAGGAGTTGGAGGAGGAGGAAATGGACAGTCAGGCCAGTGAGGGGAGTGAATTCATGCGCGATGGTACTCTGGCGCATATGGCAGATTTCATGCTAGGCTGCCTATCCCGTGACCCTCGCGTTCAAAGAATTTATTCCAGCACCGATTACTGGGTACTCACTCTCCTGGACCCACGGTACAAGCAAAATCTTTCCACTCTCATCCCTGGAGAAGAAAGTAGTGTGAGAATGCATGAATACCAGCAGGCCCTGGTGCACAAGCTGAAACAGTATTTCCCTTCTGACAGCGCTAGCGGCAGAGTGCGTAGTTCTGCAGGACAAGTAGCGAGGGAGAGTAGGCGAGCAGGCAGCTTGTCCAGCACTGGCAAGGGTACGCTTTACAAGGCTTTTGCCAGCTTTATGTCACCCCAGCAAGACACTGTCACCTGTCCCCAGTCTCGGCAGAGTAGGGCTGATCTTTACAGAAAGATGGTGAGGGAGTACGTAGCTGACCATACCATCGTCCTAAATGATCACACAGCTCCCTACAACTACTGGGTTTCAAAGCTGGACATGTGGCACGAACTGGCGCTGTACGCCTTGGAGGTTCTTGCCTGCCCTGCCGCTAGCGTGTTGTCCGAGCGGGTTTTCAGTGCAGCTGGTGGCATCATCACCGATAAGCGTACACGCCTGTCGACTGACAGCGCTAACAGGCTGACGCTTATTAAGATGAATAAAGCCTGGATTTCTCATAATTTCCAATCTCCACCAGGTGAAGGAAGCTCAACCTGAATAATTTATGCACTCCTCCTCCTCATTTTCCTCCTTCTCCTCCTCTTTGTACACTAAAGCAGAGGAAACTGGCTATTTTTTGACAGGGCCCACTGGCTCTAGCTATAGTACTCTATGCATTTAATTTTTCTGGAGGGCCACCTACCCGGTCCTCTGTTTTAAACAATTTTTGGGACTGCCACATACAGGCACTCAATCTATGTAATTTTTCTGGAGGGCCACCTACCTGCTCCTCTGGTTTGAAAACTTTTTTGGACTGCCACATACAGGCACTCAATCTATGTAATTTTTCTGGAGGGCCACCTACCTGCTCCTCTGGTTTGAAAACTTTTTTGGACTGCCACATACAGGCACTATCCAAATTAAATTGTCTCCATAGCAGCCTCCACACGTTGTCTCCATTGCTACCTCCAAAAGTCGTCCATATAGCTGCCTCCATACATCGTCCCCTTATCAAACGAGGTGTGTCAGGCAGAAATTTGGGTTGTTTTCATGGATTCCACATCAAAGTTGTTAACTTTGTCGCCACCCTGCTGTGTTATCCACGAAATATACTGGCAAACTTTTATGATTAACCGATATTATTTCAGCGCTTCTTGCGCATCTGTTTACATTCCCCTCACCCGCCATATCCCAAACTTATAAGAACGCTACTACACTTAACTTGGTGGAGGCTGGGACCGAGTCTGACCCTGGGGCTGGTCATATACTGCCGACGCCGAGGATTGCGGGGCCTACCTCAGTCCAGGTCTCAAAGGCCTACTATACCTCCTCCTCCTCCCACCCCTCCTCCACCTCCTCCTCCTCCGAATTACCATCCGTGGCCATGGCGCCATCAGTCGCTAGCTCTACGCACAGCAGCAGTGCCGTCGCTAAGCGACAGCAGGCGGTGCTCAAACTGCTGAGCCTAGGCGATAAAAGGCACACCGCCCAAGAGCTATTACAGGGCATTCCACATCAAACTTGTTAACTTTGTCGCCACCCTGCTATGTAATCCACAAAATATACTGCCAAACTTTTACCATTTACCGATATTATTTCAGCGCTTCTTGCGCATCTGTTTACATTCCCCTCACCCGCCAAATCCCAAACTTATAAGAACGCTACTACACTTGATCTTATACAAAAGGTTCTTAGAAGTGCTGTTTGGGGAGTAGCCTAGAGACAGGGGCTTGGATTGGCGAAAGCTCGCCTGGCAGCGGAGCGCCAGCTCCATCCCAAGATCCAACTAACATAGTTTTAACTGCAGCACCCTTAATCTACTACTAGTTCACTGCCTCCATACATGGTCCCCTTATCAAACGAGCTGTGTCAGGCAGAATTTTCAGGTGTTTCACCAGATACATAGTGGAACTCGGCGCGTCTGTCGCCGCCATGCTGGAGACCTGCAGTTGCAATCATAGAAGCGCAATATGGATGCCCCATACTGTCGCTCTTAATCATGGAAGTCCTCTCCATGGCTGCCTCCAAATGTCGTCCCCTTATCAAACGAGCTGTGTCAGGCTCATTTTTCGGGTGTTTCACCAGATATGTTATGGAACTTGGTCACTATGTCGCCACCATGCTGTGTTATCGACTAAATATACAGTCAACCTTTTGTTCACAGAGGAAATAATTTCAGCGCTTCTTGCTCACCTCCTTTGGTTCCTCTCTGCCACCCATTGGTTTGAAGCCTGAGTCCATTTAGGGTATGTCGCCATGCCACTCTCTAGCCTGCCGCTGCTGCCGCTGCCTCTGCATGCCGTCCCCTATAGTGTCAGGGTCAATTATTGGATGTTTTAGATGCTATCTAGCTTCATTCTGTCACTCTGTCATGGCCATGCTGTTGCCCATAATTTTGGCATAATGGTGCGTTTAAGCAGCCTCAGAGGCATCCATGCATGCTGCCCCTGCTGTTTCCTGTCCATTTCCGTGGTGTTTCCATCCTTTTCTGAGGTTTCCAGGTGTTTGGCCAAGCTTCCCTGTGCAGAGCCTTGGTCCCCTTGAAAAATGCTCGAGTCTCCCATTGACTTCAATGGGGCTCGTTATTCGAGACGAGCACTCGAGCATCGGGAAAAGTTTGTCTCGAATAACGAGTACCCGAGCATTTTAGTGCTCGCTCATCTCTAGTGCATATCATTAGTCATGTGAGGCCACCAGTAACTTCTTTTTAAGAGATCCAAGGTACTCCGCATTCCCGGATGACCTGCCAATACCGAGGAATGCGTCTCCTCCAACACTCTCAAACGACAAGAAAGAGGAACAAATAATTTGCCTTCCGGAAGGTCTTTAGGTGCAGATCTTTGTCCTGCTAAAATTTGAGAGGAGAGGTGGGAGGAGACAGCTGCCAGCACAACACCTGGAGACAAAATATTACTGTCAGTAGCCTCTGGAAGCTCAGGAGTCCCTAAGCTATGGGACAAGGCATCAGCCTTCACATTTTTTGACCCAGGTCGGTAGGTGACCACAAAATTAAAGCGAGAGAAAAACAAGGCCCGCCTAGCCTGACGTGAGTTCAAACGCTTAGCAGTATCCAAATATACTAAGTTCTTATGATCCGTGAGCACAGTTATCGGATGAAGAGCTCCCTCCAAAAAGTGTCGCCAGACTTCAAATGCCCACTTAATGGCAAGGAGCTCTCAATTACCAATATCATAATTCCTCTCACAAGAGGAAAACTTTGTAGAGAAATATGCACAGGGCCTAAGTCTGGTGAGAATGGAGGACCCCTGAGACAACACTGCACCTACTCCAACCTCGGAGGCATCTACCTTCACAACAAACGGTAGAGAGTGGTCAGGTTGAACCAAAACTGTGGCTGACGAGAATGCCGCTTTTAGAGTTTCAAACGCAGAGCAAGCGGCAGAGGACCAATTGTTCGGATTAGCACCCTTACCGGTTAGATCCGTGAGGGGTTTGGCGATCACGGAAGAGTTCTTAATAAAGTTCCGATAATAGTTAGCGAAACCTAAAAACCGTTGTAGGGCCTTAAGATTGGTAGGCCGAACCCAGTCCGTGAGCGCCTGAACCTTACTTGGATCCATCTGTACATCAGAGGGAGTAACAACATAACCTAAGAAGGAAACCTTCTGGACGCAAAAAACACACTTTTCCAGCTTAGCGAAGAGGTGGTTTTTGCGCAACCTGGTAAGTACTTGGCGGAGATGTTGCTGGTGAGAAAATCAAAATATCGTCTAGATACACCACCATAAACACACCGATGTAATCATGAAAGATGGAGTTCATAAACCCTTGGAACACCGCTGGGGCATTACTCAAACCAAAGGGCATAACCAGGTATTCAAAGTGTCCCAAAGGTGTATTAAATGCGTTCTTCCACTCATCCCCTTCCCAGATCTGAATCAGGTTATAAGATCTGAGATCTAATTTAGAGAAAACTTGGGCCCCAGAAACCTGATTTAAGAGATCCGGGATCAAGGGGAGAGGACCTGAGTTTTTTACCGTTATCTTATTTAATTCTTGATAATCAATACACGGCCGTAAACCACCATCTTTCTTCTCAACAAAAAAGAACCCGGCCCCAGTGGGCGACTCAGAGGGACGGATATGTCCGATTGCCAAACTCTCATCAATATAACTCTTCAGTGACTCCCATTCTGGTACCTACAGGTTATATATACGACCCTTTGGCAATCTAGCATCAGGAAGAAGGTCAATTTTACAATCAAACTGTGAGGAGGAAGGACTTGGGACAAGGGTTTTGAAAACACATCTGAGTAATCAGAGATAAAACCTGGAAGACTCTGATCTTCCGCCACTACTGTACATAATAAAACTCTGGTCAGGTGATCCTTACAGTGAGGACCCCAATGAACCAGCTCCAGAGTTTCCCAATTAATTACCGGATTATGGATCCGGAGCCAGGGTAGATCAAGAATGACATTTTGAGACAAATTTTCCATAACTAGGAAAGAACACCATTCTTCATGCATAGCTCCTATCATAAGCTTTATCTGCGGGGTTCGGAATTTAATCAACCCTGCCTGTAGAGGGGTCAAATCCGCACCTGACATCTGGATAGGAGTGGACAATGGAATCAATGACATACAAAACTGAGAGACAAAATTATAATCAATTAAATTTGTTGCAGCGCCTGAATCCAAGATGGCGCGACCAGTACAGGAAACAGATTGAAACTTAACCGTACAAGGTAAATACATTCTAGACACAACTGGGAGTACCTGAGCTCCTAAGCAGTCCCCTCGATTACTGCTTAGGAGCGGACGTTTTTCCTGCTGCTGCCTCTGGGAACAGGTGTGTATCTGATGATCAGGACTTCCGCAGCTGAAACAAAGATGGCGTCTTATTCGATGTTGCTTCCGCTGTGCAGGAGAGATGCTATCCAGCTCCATGGATTCCAATTCTTGACGGCCTGGAGACAGACTGGCCGCTGGCTGACAGTCAGGGGACACCCGAGGTGATCGTCTGGATCTTAGGCGACGATCAACTCGGACGACCAGAGTCATAGCTTCATCTAATGTCTGTGGCTCGGCATAAGCTAAGACTAAGTACTGTACTCGGTCTGACAGTCCAGACATAAATTGGTCTTTTAGGGCACAGTCGTTCCATTGCGAGTCAGTCACATACTGTCTGAATTGGGCACAATAATCTTCCGCCGTCAATTTTCCCTGACACAGAGATCTAAGGTGGGAAACTGCCAGTGCTCGGCGGTCAGGTTCGTCATAAATGTGGCCTAATGCAGAAAACAAAGCATCAAGAGAAGAGTGGGATGGAGAGTCAGGTGGGAGAGAAAAGGCCAAATTTTGCGGATCACCGCGCAAAAGAGAAATGACCACGCCCACCCTTTGTGTCTTGGTGCCCGATGAGTGAGGGCGTAAAGAAAAATAAAGTTTACATCCCTCCCTAAATGAAAAAAATTTCTTACGGTCACCAAAAAACAAGTCAGGGAGAGGAACCTTAGGTTCTGGTGCAGGTGGTGGTGGAGCCTGCGGTGTTGTCTGCCCCGAAACCTGCATTTGAAGACGGGCAGACAGACTCTGAACATGCTGAGTTAAGGTCTGGACCTGAGCGACCACAGCTGACAAAGGCTCCAAGGAAGGAGTGAATGTAGCAGGTCATATACAGGATGCAGACCTATGTGAGGCCAGTGTTTCTGTTAGGGTTGGGTAACACAGAAGACAGGGGATAGTGTGCCCAGAGCTTGTCCCAACCTGTGTCCCTTCCTATAGCCCCCCCACGCTAAACAGTGGGGCGACTACTTGAAGACTCGAAATACACTGGATAAGTGTGGGAAGGGAAACACAAACAGACTGACAAACATAAAACACAAAAGAGTGGTAAACTAGCCGGAGTCACAGCGAGAGGGTACGTCAAGAGCAAAATCAGTAAGCAAAGAGTCAATGTCAAAAACTAGCAGAGGTCACAACGATACAGATGCAGATACAGAGCAATACAACCTAATGCAGCAAGCGAGTGATGAAGGGATTTCAAACACTGGCACAGGTGACTAGTGAAGCTGCAATTTATGCAGCCAGAACTCCACCTCCAGAACCTGATAGGAGCTGGACAGCTTCTGGGAATTAACCCATCATGGTGCAGAACAACCAGGCATCATGCAGAGGTACCAAAAGTCCCAGCAGTTCCGAACACAACTCCTAGACAGCGCGAGATCTTAGCAGCCGCTGCCCGGGACGAGAGGTGGAGTTTGCGCTGATACGCGTCGGGGGTCGGAGAACGCTGCTGGCACCAGCAGAAGAACCAGAAGTCCCAGCATTCTCCCTAGCGACCCTGACAGATCCACTGACTCAGATACAAAACTTAGAGCTGGTACTTTTCCTGCCCGTATTTGTGGCCCGTGCAGTCTGAAACTTCCATTCGTTTGGTGGTATCTACGATAGATGACATACAGATGACAAGTACCGTTTTTGCCACGTACCTCTTGCATGTACACATTGAGGACACGCGGAGGGCACAAACGGACGATGAATCAGTTTTTTTGCAGTCTGAGAAGAGCAGACGTTTCTGTGCATGTAGCTTTAGTAGGGGGGGGGGCACCTAGCTACTGTGACTCACTCATCTCCTCTCTGCATAGAACTTTTATGCAATCTGACTAGAAATGAGTGGACATGATGTCCATGTTTGAGTTCAGGGTTCTGCAGCCTAATCCAAATATAATGCTGGAATTGCGGCCGAACAGCCAATCTGGAAAATTGATTGGCCAGGGGTTGTCATAGCCATGGCTCGTTGGAAGGGGCATCAATTTTCCAGATTGGCTGTTTGGCTGGCAATCCGGCATTGTATCCGGGTCAGGTGGCCAAACCAAACTTGGACATCAAGTCCACTCATCTCTAAATCTGACACTTTAGTGGAGAAAGAATCACCGTTCTTAAAAAAAATTTATTACATGGCCTGCATCCATTGATACTATTGATTGATGAAACATTTTAATACACCTTGAGCATTTAATATAAAATAATTTAAAATATAAAGACAGCAGTATGTATCCTGTGGATATGCATGGATATCTATTTAACCATTTCTGATAATGCTATTTATATATATATATATATATATATATATATATATATATATATATATATATATATATATATATATATATATATATATATTATATAATACTATAATAATATTATATAATGAGCTATATCACTTGACTTCAATTTTATTAGTATTTATATTACTGCAATTAATTTTATTACTCTCTCTCTCTCTCTCTCTCACAGTATATGTATATGTATGCATAGATGTGTGTATGGATGTGTATGGATAAAAAGTAATGATTTAATAAGATCTATAAAGAAAAAGAAAAGCTCACATTACATTTTTGGAACATTTTCCTTTCATTCCATCTCCTCACATGATTTGATCTCTTTGATGTGGAGAGGTCAAATTTTGTGGAGGATTAAAGGATATTCCTTTAAAAGGACTGGAAAACATAATATACAAAGTAGCGATTTTTCGTTTAAAAAATCTTCTTTGTGGACCGGTGATGGTTAAAGTCTCTGAGGAGCTTTGAGCAATGGAATAATACCATGTAGAGACAATAAAGAAAGATACTGAATAAGACAATCTTATTTTATTAATGTTATATAAATATAAACAATAAACATGTAATATAA
This sequence comes from Engystomops pustulosus, assembly GCF_040894005.1. NCBI lineage: Eukaryota > Metazoa > Chordata > Amphibia > Anura > Leptodactylidae > Engystomops > Engystomops pustulosus. The sequence goes on from NC_092415.1 coordinate 50,288,319, forward strand.
TAGTTATTAAATACTCATGCAAAGCATTTGCCATAGGCACCTCATAAGAAACTGAACTCACAATGTCCCCAAAGAAAAGCACCCCCTGGGATCTGTAAGGGCTGCATCAACCTGTAAAATCAGGAACACACAAGAATAAAGAAAGGACACAAGAAAACTTTGAATTAGTGTCTGACTAGTGACACTTTAAAAGAATTGTCCAGTTACAGCAAATATGAGTCACTATTTGATTATCATAAGTTAAGACATTTATCAATACACTTTCTGCATTAATTAATTAATTTATTTTATTTTTTCAGATAACTTTCATTCAATTGGAAGATTTATTGTTTATTTACAGTTGGAAAAAGTCTTGCTATGGTCACATAAGTAACATATAGAGATACAAGTAAAGTAATAAGAGCCCTGTCTAGTATAGAGCCAGGGTCTTCAAAAATAGATGGTACAAAGTATGGTTCCCCAGTCTTACAGGGAACCCGTCACCACATTTTTACAGGTTCCTATAGAGGCTTATTAATTAACTGACCCCCTTCTTTTAGCCAGAATTAGTTTCCTTTACATCCACATAAACTTTATCTTTTATTACCTGGCATCAGAGGGGGCATGCCTCTTCTCAGCATGTCATGTGACCACAATGATGTCATCTAAGGTCCTTTACCTAGTTATGTTTGCAACATCTATCCCATGTCTGATCACAAGAATTCACAGTATGTTTCCATGGACTTTTACTGCTCCATTTGCCTCCATGAAAGCATGTTATGATTTCATGTGATCATATACATACATGGGGACCTTAGATGACATCACCCTGGTCACATGAAGTGCCCAATGATGTAACAGAACTTTCTTTCAATGTTACATAAAAATTACTATGCAGGACTCAAAAGTGTGATTGCATGCATGTGTTTTGGGTGTGGACTTGCAGTGAACGTTTTAAATTGATTGAACTGTGATGGAAAATGTCCGTTTTTACCAAACCCTGATCACACTCTGATTAGACTCTGATGAATCTCTACAATGCTCGTGTGAAAGAGGCTTAAGTTACTTATTAAATACCTGCTAGTACTAGTTCTGACATGAAAATGTAATTGAATAAAAAGAACAAGTGTCTTGCTACACCAAGAATTCTCCAGGCAATGAAAGTTCCTATTAGTTGTTTATTAAAATATAAATCCCAAATAAAACATGAACCACAAGTATTCGTGGGGCTCACACTATATGAAATATATAAAAATCCCTAAAAATAGAATGTAAAAAACATGAGTCTGAAAATTATTGCAGAATAGATTGTGACATACAATATTGCAACTCCAAATCTTTGTTCAATATCGCAACTCAAGATCTTGGTTCAATCCATACATTCCATATATGCATGCACCATGATAAAATTCTCATTCAATAAAATGTCCCAATTCAGTACTTTAGCTGAAAATGGAACCCTAATTCAGGTTTCTATAGAAAGGTATAATCCTCCTTTTGCTAATAAAATATACCATACGATACCCACAGCGTACCGATACGACATGTCCGCCACAGTGTGTGTTTCTCCGCTCGCGTCTCAGAAAGGAAGTTTGTCATCCATCAGAATGAGGTTCAGAGTTTGTTCGCACCTGCGCTGTAGAGATTTCTTGCTACGCTGAGACCTGTAGTTCAATTTGGCTTTATCGGTTAACTTGGCTTTGTCACGGACTGTAGAAAAACAGATGTTGCTGGATGGTATATATGGTAAATATAGTATTTTTTGCTTGCAGCAGATTTCTTTGTCTTATCAATATTACCTTTTTCTTTCCATATGGGACAATCTTGAAGGTAATCTTGAGAATATTGGACATTAACTGAACGTTTTTTGGAACTTCTTGTTCCTTCCTCAGCAGTATAAGAATGAAAGGGTTATTGATCTCCTTAGGACAGGGACACCTGTAGCAGCTTTCATTCATAAATTACTAGAAATTAGATCTTCAAACAAGAGGTTGCGCAGAGGACCCCTGGCTTGGTGTCCCAATCCCAACTGCAATCAAAGCCACTTCAATAGTAATGCCAATGTTGGCCACTGTTTGCAGTGTCTGCCAGGTAGTGTAGTTGGAAGTGTATGGAAGACTAATTTTCCACAATCTTAATCCAGGTGGAACCGTGTTGAAAACTGTTGAAAGATTAAAGGGATTGTTCACTTTAAGCAAATTCAAGCAAATAATTGAATTGATTTGTGCAATAAAAAGTTATACAGTATTCCAATATACTTTTTGTATCAATTTTTCACAGTTTCCTAGATCTTGTTGTCATTAAAGGGGTTTGCCAATTAAAGAAAGTCCTCAAATTTTAATCCTCTAGTGATGTTTACACAATAAAGATCATTTTGTGCCCAATTACTTTACAATTTTACTTGGTTTTATTGCTTTTTTAGCTTCTATCACTCAGTAATGGTCAGTGTAAAATTCCACTTCATTATTTCTCTGTGCTATGAGATCCTGAATCCTGACAATGTGCTTAGATGATCAGGGATAGGGTTTATCTATACTTTTATTTAGTGAGAAGATTCAGCCCAACGTGTATGTGAATGAATGGATACAATGAAATGCAACATTGTTCATTTATAGATGTGTGTACACGTGACTGATCATTAACTAACATTATCAATAGAAGTGCGTACTGCACAAAGAGAATTGAGGTTACATACTATATGAGTTGCTATCACTAAGAATGGTGGAATAAAAATTTAGCCAACCCTCTTATAAATCCCTCAACTTAGGGGATCACATGCAAATCAAATTATAGGGGTCTATATTTGCATGTAGGGAAAGAATATCCCCATAAACCTTCCCTATCTGTTTCTGATTTTTATATTTTCTACCTAACTTGATATGAAATATTATCTTTTTTAAATAAAGAATAAAAGTTAATTTTTACTGCCACTTTCCCCTCTTTCTTTCCCCTTTTCCTTCTGATTAAAACTGAGCTAACTTGTGGTGGTGTACACCTGGCAGGAAAATAAATTATAATATTAAAACTATATACATAAGACCAACAATAATTCTTCTGATCTTCTCACTATGTAAAAGTTTCAAATCCTGCCACTGTATCCAGCAGCCTGCCCCCGTATCCAAAAGCTTGCCCCCTTATCCAGCAGCCTGCCCCCAGCCCCTATATACAGCAAGCCCCAGTTTGTCAAATTTATAAAAATGAAAGTTAATAACTCACCTTTCCAGTGCCCCCCGCAGGTCTTCTGTTCAATCTATCCGGGAGCGGCAGGTCCATTCGGTGCACATCAGTGGCTGCTGACATCAGAGTGTGTGCCAGCTGCCAGCACACAAAACACAATTGCAGCAGTGGCAGCTGATGTCAAAGCCTGACCTCACATGGACCTGCCACTCTCGGACAGATAGAACAGAAGACCTGCGTGGGGTGCCGGAAAGGTGAGTTATTAACTTTCTTTTTTTTATTGAAGTATAAGCTGAGTTTGGGTTTTCCAGCTGAGTTTTGGGTTTTTTTTGTGCTAAAAACCCGGCTTATACTCGAGTATATACAGTATTACTGTATTTGTCCTCACTAGGAGAATAAAGTTATGATGTCATTTTTTCCAATATTTTAATCAAATGGAGGCAATAAAAATCAGAACTAGTCCTGCAAAGAATAAACCTTAAAATGGCACCATTGAAAAATAAAAACATTCTGGCTTTATGAAGGTGAGAAGGGAAAAAGTGGACAGGACCTGCTACTATCAATCAGTGGCGTCTCTATGAGCGTGTGACAGAAAAAGTGACATCACCAAGGCCCGCTCAGACCACTCAGCTGCATGTGACCCCCAACACTTATGGCAGGAAGATTCACATATTAGACAACTGATACAATTGACGAACTGGGAGCAGCAGAAATATGCTTTCAATTATTTTTACCTCCACCTGCTCTGGCCATTATGGCACAATAAAAAATGTCCACTTAAAGCCCCAACCCACACGGTGTGATATAAGGACAGATCTATGGGAGGGTCCAAAAATAATACTAATAATAAAACTAAATGGTTATGTTATCTTGTGAATGCTTTATGCATCAATGATCAAAAACTCGTTATAAATTAAAATTCCACCGCTACTTGCTATAGATCTAACAGCTAAAAGCAAAGGTCAGAGTTAATACTATAATATTGCACTTTATGAAAATTTCAAAGGCTAGCTTACTTGATGAATTGTTTTTTTCAATTTACTTACACAGATATCAAACACAGTAGCACGCTGTCAGGGGTGAATTGAGGATACATTGAGCATTGGACTGTATGAAGATACTGAACAGCTCACCAAACAATAAAAAAAGAAAAAAATACACATTTTGTTTAATTGTGATCACCCAATTTTTCCATGGACCATATCATTTAAAACATAAAATTTAAAATAACTATGTCATACAGTGAATACTATACAAAATTGTATTTTTATTTAAAAAAAGGTTTTTCATGCTCACCAAAAAAAAGCAGATATGCTATTCAGACCTCTTTTGGAATACCGTATGCACTCGAGTTTAAGCCAACCCAAATATAAGCCGAGGCACCTAATTTTACCCCAAAAAACTGGCAAAACCTATTGACTCGAGTCTAGGGTGGGGAATTTCCTCAGTATATAGACAGCCAGACCCCTAGCCCCAGTAAATAGCGAGCCAGGCCCTTTCCCCAATTATATATCCATCCCCCTGTATCCCAGTATATAGCCATCCAACCCACAGTATACAGCTAGCCAGACCCCTGCCCCCCAGTAAATAGCCAGCCAGCCCCCATTATGTAGCCAGCGCATGCCCCCAGGATATAGCCCCCCCATTATATATCCAGCCATCACCCTGTGAACCGGTATATAGTCAGCCAGTCCCTTCTCCCCCAATATATAGAAAGCCAGCACAACCATTGTACAACCATTTTTATTCAAAGGCGTTCAATAGGATAAATTACAAGTGAGAAATTATGTGAGAAAAATGTGCAGTATACCACTGGATAAGTCCCATTTAAACACAGTCAATTTTAAAAGATAAAAGATTTAGTTAGACCTTTGCTAATGGAATTACCAGGAGGGTGTCCCACAAGACCCATTCTCTACTAAAAAGCTTCTAATAACACCACTAATGTTATGGTCAGCTAATGAAAGACATTTATTGCCAAAAGGCCCCCGACACGACTGTTCAAGAAATAACTAACCCTGTATGATCGTAATGTCATTTAATCCATATATCAAGCTGCATATTCTTTGTGACATTATTTAGTTTTATGTATTTTATTGACTAAATTTCCTGATAACAATAAATGTCTAATATGGACCTGGGCATTGAACTAGATATTATCAATAAAACTAAATAAATCTGACATTTTTTATATTTCTACACAGGGATGTGGTCATAAGTATGGTAAGTGGGCAGCTGGGGTTAAATGCCATCCACAAAAAATTCCAGCATTTAACCCTTTCAATGCTCTCATCACTGCATTCCCAGCCTTTTCCAAAAATCAATTTTGAATCCCTTTTGTTTATCAGCCTGCTGTCAGGTTTCCTTTTGGCAAAAATGTTGTATTGGTTGACTACATGATATAAAATTCATGTGTAAGACTCCAATCTTGTGGTTCCTTGCACATTTTAAACCCCTTAACGCCTCTGAGCTTATTCATTATTTGATTTCCATTTTTTGCTCCCCACCCTTAAAAATCCATAACTTTTTTATTTTCTGTGTTCTATTGTCCATTCTAGTGACAGTATTTAATATTCCATGCCGTGCACTGGAAAGCCGAGCCCTCTTCATACTCCCACAACCCCATCAGGATGTTCAGGAACTTCCAAATGCGGTAAGGGGTTAAAGGACTACTATGATAGCACAATAACGCGAACACTTGTAATGAATGACACAGTCTTTGTATAGTAGCTTTTCCACCTATGCAGAATGTGACAATACAAACTAAGATTGAGATGGTATTTGCCGGTTTATTTTCGGGACATTCCTTTGTGGTTACTGAGGGGCACAGCATGTTCTGGAGTGCTAGTGAACACTGGTGTAATGCCATTATTTATTACAGGGATTCGGTAATGAAATCCCTTTTATTGTTACTTTAATTGTTAAGGAATTTTCCCCTAGAGGTCACAGAAGTTTTCTATTTTTAAGAATCACTTCATTTTATTCTCCCTAGTTTTTATTCAACATTGCAATGAAGTAGAAATAGATGAAAAACAGAAAATTCTGTGGTGGTACATTAACCCCTTGCTACCAATGCCATTTTTCATGTTTGGCGCTTCAACTATTTGTTCCCCTTCATATTTTTTTGAATTTTTCCCTATATAGAGCTGTATGAGGGCCTGTTTTCTGTAAAATAATTTTGTAAATTAGTCTCAGTATTTATTATTTCATGTAATGTACTGTGAAGCTGCCAAAAAAAAAAAACCTCCAAATGCAGTGAAACTGACAAAGAAAGGTATTTGCGCCATTTACTTGTGGACGCTGTTTTTATGGATTTCATTGTCTGTTCCAAATGACACCTGTCCTTTATTCTTTGGGTCAGTACGATCATGGAGATACAACATTTTTATAGTTTTTATATAGTTTCAATATATTTAAAAAATGTTAATCTTTTGTTTCGCCATATAAGGACACAAATAACATTTTCATAGATCGGTGTATGGATCTGTGTAAGGTGTCATTTTTCGTGGGATGAGATGAGGTATTCATTTCTAGCTTTTAAAGGAATGGATGGGCTTTGTATTAAAATTTTATTTTTTGTGAAATGGCAAAAAAATGTCAATTCAAACATGTTGATGCTATTTTCTGTTACAGGGTTCACCACCGGGAATAATTGGTTTTTTTTTATACATCTAGGAACATGGGAATGTATAACATATTTCAGATTATGTTTATTTATATTTCGGATCTTGGGAAAGTGATTTGAACTTTTTTAGTTTTTTTTCTAATTTTTTTAATTATTTCAATTATTCTAATATTTTACTGTATTTTAGGTCCCCCTGGGTACTTATAACTTAGGAGCTTAATGAGACTGTGATGTATTTTGACTAGAAAACATGAAGCATAATGCAGTACTATTCGAGTCTATGATATTTACAACATTTAATCGGTGCTAGAGATGAGGGAGCATACTCGTCCCAGCTTGATGCTCGTTCGAGTATTAGCGTACTCGAAACGGCTCGTTGCTCGGACGAGTATTTCGCCTGCTCGAGATCGAGCTTTTACTTGATCATTTAAGTGAAGAATGCAATGAAGAACACAGTAAACACAGTGAACACAGGATCATTTAAGGATCATTAAGGATCATTTAAGTGAAGAACACAGTGAAGAACACAGTGCAGATGTTTCTTTACATCTGCTAACTTATCAGAAGACACTAGTGCAGAAAGGTGTACTTCACAATAGTATGTGAAGAACAATATGTGTGAAGAATACATTGCAGATGTTTAACATGGGTCATTCTCCTTTTTGAAGTTCCACAAATATTCCATTGAATAAAAAAACAAAGAAACAGGACTGACTTCCTTATTTCTCAATAAAATGACACATTTTATTGCTCCCCTTGGTCCCCTTGAAAAATGCTCGAGTCTCCCATTGACTTCAATGGGGTTCGTTATTTGATACGAGCACTCGAGCATCGGAAAAAGTTCGAATCGAGTAACGAGCACTCGAGCATTTTTGTGCTCGCTCATCTCTAATTGGTGCATATTTTTTTTAAATGCCTGTATTGACATTTTGGTATGGATTGTTGTAGCCACAGCATGTCAATTTTATTTAGAAGAAATTATGGAGATTTTTCTCATGATTTTTGACTTGACTCTTGTAGTTTACCAGCATGAGATCCGATAAGGTATCTAGTGCTATAACTGTCACCCTAGGTATGTTACATTTTATCTAATACCTTCCTTTGACCTTTAATCTTTAATGACCCACTGTTCTTTAAACAAAAAAACTTGGCTTTAAAACACAATTTAATAAATTTACGCAGAGAGAATCATGAAGACCAAGGAACATGCCAGGCAGGACTGTGGCACTGGTAGAGAGTTAAAGCTGGATTTGGATATAAAAAGATTTCACAAACTTTAAACACCCCAAGGAGCCCTGTGTAAGCGATCATATTGAAATGGAAGGGTTATCAGACCACTGCAAATCTACAAGGACCCAACCGTTCCTCTAATCTTTCATCTCAAACAAGGAGAAGACTGATCAGAGATGCAGCCAAGAGGCCCATGATCACTGGATGAACTGCAGAGATCTACAGCTCTATGAACCACCTATATATCAGTGGTCTGTCTGGATTTCCTTGTTAACTGTACATCCTGATTCTCAAGTAGCTTCTGCTCTAAGTACCTCAAACATAAATGACAGGCAACCCAATGATCCACTCTCAAAGTGGGCAAGATGAGTGCATCCTTGAGGCATGTGTAGCACCAAAAGATACACTACCTAAAAGTCACATGAGAGTAGAAACAAAAATACACAGTTCATCAATAGTAGGGTGAAATCATACGATGTTGTATGTCCAGGGGTTCCAAGTGGTGGATGGTGCTGAGATTAAGCTGCGTCGTCCAGTATCCCGGCAAAGCTTGAGCTGGGATAGTAGCCAATGGTCATAGGGGTAGAAAAAAGGATGTGAAACCGCACTTCTCAGAAAAATGATGCTTTATTTCGAAATCGGACTATGCGTTTCGGGGGCGTAAAGCTCCCTTCTTCAGGTCCATGCAAATGTACAGGGTTCTGGTTAAAAATACATGATTATAAAATTTTGAGACACAACAAATCCATAGTGGGACGGTCTACATATATTTAGCATATCCCATAGTGCATGAGGGGATAAAAACTGTTTCCTTTCCTTAAAAACGTATTTCTATAGTATTTAGACGTTTCCTGTGTGGATATAGGGGGTATTTGATCCTCTTTATAAGATGGTACTGTTATCTGGGTATAGCGGAAAGTGATAGTTTAGCCTATTTGTTGTAACAGGCATGTGATCTTATGATAATGAGGGAGTATGTACCTACCCCGGGAATGAAGGGGTTAAGGATAGCGCTGCCAAGGTTAGTTGGAAGTTGGCCCGGAGGAGGAGGAACGTGCCTATGTAAAAAGGTGGTAGGTTAGATAAAACTTACTGTTAGGTCGCTTGTGGATGGAGCTGCTATACTTACTACAAGATGCCGATACAGTCGGGAGCGGTGTGTGATCGCGTCTCCCGCTGTCGGCTTTTTATGCGCCAACAAAAGAGAGGTACGGCCATGGGGACTTGGTTCGCACCAAGTTACGCAAACATCTTTATGGGCGAATTCGAGTCCCGTTTTATCCTTAACAACCCGAAGTACACCTCTAAGATAAAACTTTTCAAGAGATATATTGACGATCTCTTTATCGTCTGGAAAATAAACAAAGAGGAAGCAACCGACTTCGTCAATACAATTAATAAAAACGACTGGGGCATCGCCCTCACATTGAATTTTTCCACAACTCAGATTGAATTTCTTGATTTATTAATATCTACAAACACCGACAGGAATGGCCTCGTCACAAGCACATATTTTAAATCTGTCGATGTAAATAGCTTTCTTAATTATACCAGTGCGCATTACAGGAGCTGGCTAAATAATGTCCCCTATAGCCAATACAAGCGCATTAGAAAAAACTGCTAAGAAGATTCCACTTTCAAAGAGCAAAAAAAAATTCTACAGAGACGATTCAGAGAAAAAGGATACCCCAAGGAGATTCTGAAAGATGCTTTCAAAAAAACCCAGAAACTCTCCCAGAAAGAATGCCTAGCTCCCAAACAACAACAGGACTCAGCTGACAACAAACCAAAAACCTTACGAAACACTCTGTTCCCAGAATTGAAGGGAGCTTACCACTGTAGTAATACTAGGTGTCTAACGTGTGACATTATGCTACATCGCACAAAGTTCTTCACCTCAGTAGCTACAGGTGAACGCTTTTAAATCAAATCCTTCCTGAACTGTGCTTACGATTTTGTGATTTATTTATTACAGTGCCCATGCACCTTACAATATATAGGAAGAACCATCCAGACTCTGAGAACTAGGATGAATACGCACCGGAACAAAGTGAAATCGGGCTTTCAACTGCACAGCGCCTCGAGGCACTGTACCTCACACCACGACTCCAACTTCAGTGTCCTCACTTTAACCCCAATAGAGCAGATCCCCAAAGATCATCTGGACCGCTACAGACAACTGATCAAAAGAGAGAACAGTACCATCTTATAAAGAGGATCAAATACCCCCTATATCCACACAGGAAAGCATAGGATTACTCTCGGGTCAGTGCTATTAGCTTATTAACCCCTTCTCCTATCACAACCTTTTCTTATGCTTTTATATTTATATTTATATTCATTTGTGCGTATGTATCTTTATATGTCTTTTTATATGCCTTGTACACTTTTACACTGTCCTTTTACCTTTGACTATACTAACTACATGATGTAACGTCTAAATACTATAGAAATACGTTTTTAAAGGAAACTGTTTTTATCCCCTCATGCACTATGGGATATGCTAAATATATGTAGACCGTCCCACTATGGATTTGTTGTGTCTCAAAATTTTTTAATCATGTATTTTTAACCAGAACCCTGTACATTTGTATGGACCTGAAGAAGGGAGCGTTATGCCCCCGAAACGCGTAGTCCGATTTCGAAATAAAGCATCATTTTTCTGAGAAGCGCGGTTTCACTACCTAAAAGTAGCTTTTGTAGTGACATTTTTTTTATAGTTTTTATGGCTCAAATTATAATTTATCAATTTTCCAGTATATTGTGCTCAATGCAAAAGCATCCTGAAAAGAGGGATAAAGAATTAACTTTATAAATACTTAAATGTTGATTTTACTTTTAAAATATTGGTTACATTTATGAGCTATAAAATAATTGAAATGAAATGGTATTGTATACATACCGTAATAACACAGAAAATTTAGTTAAACCTCACAGCTTTATCCTTTTTGTCTTGGTGGTGAATAACAAAGGCCAAATAAATACCAGATGTCAGTTGTAATTACATATTGAGACCAGAAAGATTTTACTGTTTTCTTTCATTTTCTACATTTTTCTATTTAATTTTTTTTAATGCATTTTATGGGACATGCTGCTAAATGAAAATGAATTGCTTGCAGAAGTATGAAAAATGGTGAATAGTGTTTTATATATATATATATATATATATATATATATATATATATATATAGTTATTTTATTTAAAAAAAATCTCCACTTTCGTTGATTGTACACATGTAAGCCTCAAGTGCTTGTTTAAGAGGATGAAACATGAATGGCTGGGATCCAAAATATGCCATTTTCTAAGGCATAGCTACTGAATCTCTGCACGTCTACTATAACAGTGCATTAGTAAGTTCCCACACTCCGATGACAGATGACAAAAACCACTGTGCCCACCAAGCTAGCATCTGCGTAAGCCTATTAATAGAATATATACTCTATGTCCTACCTGTAGGTCTCAATTCACCATAGTCATGTATTTGTAAGATATATAATATTACTCTTTCACCCATAGATGCTTAGATTATTGATTCCATTAACCCCCTGCATTTTCATTTATCTTCTCAACAGGAAAGCAGAGCATCCAGTTACAACCACATCGGTAAATGTATTACTTAAAGAACAGTTATACGATACATGAGAATAGACATAGGATACTGGGGTATATATTATTTATAGTCATAAAGGTGTTGTCCAGTTTCAGCAAATAAATGTTATTGTTTCTATATATTTTCCAATATACTTTCTGCATTAATTCCTTGTGATTGTGTAGATAACTACATGCAGTCATTCAATAGAAATGTTTCCATCAATGTTTCAATATTTACATTTAGTGGATAGAAATCTATTGATGGTCATGTGATGTCACACAGGTGCACGACTCATGATTGCTCTCTGTGACATTACGAGCCGTGTAACTGTTTGAAATCACATGCCCATGGTGATGGACATTGTGAAGTCACTATGAAAACATTGAGTTCTCAAAATTAAAGAGGTGTCCACTTTTATCAAATCATTGATATGGCTTATGTAAGGAAAAGTTTTTCAACTTTACAATATACTTTCTGTATCAATTCCTTATGGTTTTCTAGATCTCTGCTTGCTGTTATTCTATAGGAAGCTTCTATGTTTCCTTCAATTGCCTAGAAATCTGTCCATGCTCATGTGATGGACAGGCAGCTGCACAAACCATTACTATCACATGTCTCTGATTACTTTCTGTGATAATAATGGATTGTGCACCTGCCTGTCCAATGGAGAGATTTCTATCCACTGGAAGTAAACAATGAAGCTTTTTATAGAATGACAGCAAGCAGAGATCTAGAAAAATGTGAGGAATTGGTACAGTAAGTATATTGAAAATTTGTATAACTTTTCCTTAAACCATATCAATTATTTGCTGAACTTGGACAACCTCTTTAAAGGGAACCTACCACCCCGATTCTACCTATAAGACTAAAAGACTTATCTAAAAGACTTTCTAAAAGACACCCGGGACGTGAGGATTAGCCCAAAAAAGGGCTATCCTCACGTCCCATCCATCCACCTACCACCCCTTCTACCTTTATAGGTAGAATCGGGGTGGTAGGTTCCCTTTAACATGTATGTAAAGTTCATCCACCTCCACGTTAACTTTTCTGGTGATGGAAGTTTTCATGAATTGGAATGTGAAGGGTCCCTTCTTCCACTACTGGAAGATCCAAGCAAAACAGCAATTATAAAGAATTCACCGAATATTCACAAGTTATTGGACTTCCCCTTCAATTGTGATGCAATGAAGCTTTAAACAGGTTCGCCAGTGAAAGAAAATTCTCAAATTTCAATCTTGTGATGTTTACACAAGAAAGACTATTGGTAACACCCTATTTTACAATTTTACTCATTGTTATTGCTATTTTAGCTCCTATCATTCCCTAGGCTAGCCAGTATGAGATTCCAGCGTGTCTATGATGACTCTCTAAGCAGACACATTATGATTCCTCTAGTGCTGTGTGAGATTCTATGTGCTGACAATGTGCTTAGATTATCAGGGTCCAGGTTTATCTACACTTTCATTAAGCTTCTGAACAGTCACTAGTATTTGACACTTAGAAAAACATAGTTGAGACAGATTGGAGACAAGAGATAATGAGATCCATGATATGCACATTTCAATCTCAGCCATAACACACACTGTCAGCTCTGCTGTGCCCCCTCCCTAAATAAAGTCCTTAGCAGCCTGTAGTTACTTTCCTTACTCTGCTGTTTGCCAGCAGGAAGTCTGTGTGTGTATGGAGTTTACTGCAGCATTAGACATAAGAATAATCTGTCCTGCCCGACGCAAGACTACTGATTTACGGTTGGATCCCAGGAAAAGTGAAATTGTATACAACAAGGACTGATAGATATAGGTTGGAATTATATCTGTGAAAGGCTGAATTTTTGTTAATAACGGTGAATTCGAGAATATGTTATTTTGTTATCCTGAGTATATTTACGAATCTAGTCTTTGTGGGAATACCCCCTTAATTGCTTACTATATGATGTGTCTCCCCTATGATATTAAAAATGTTAAACAGCGAGTGTTCTCAGAATAGGAAATATGATATATTCCTGGCATGACACATTTAGTAACCCCTTACAGCATTTTCCATGCTTGATCCCCTCTGTGTTTTGTATCTCTGTTAAGTCAAGATAAGCATAACACCCTTAACTGTTCTAAATCCTCAGCTATGTGTTCAGGAATGTTGTTTGCAACTACTGTATTATGCAAGCTATGATCCTCAATGATGTCACTGTATAGTCTAGGACAGTGGCATACCAAGCAACTGATCCAAATATCTCCATCTAGAGTATCTCTCAACAGCCGCAATGCTATAATCATAACAAAGCATTAGTATGTTGGATTACAATACTCTTAAAGTAGAGCTGAAAAGTGTGGTGACACATGCAGTAAAATAATTCATGTCATCGCAAATCATAAAAGTAATGTATAAAGAGAACTCCTTCTACAACATCTCCAAATACCAAAAGTTCTAATTTCTCCTAATTCATTAGGAATCGTTTATAAATATTAAAATCTGGTAAATATTCCTAATGGAAAATATCTGCACTAGAGATGAGCGAACACTAAAATGCTCGGGTACTCGTTATTCGAGACGAACTTTTCCCGATGCTCGAGTGCTCGTCTCGAATAACGAACCCCATTGAAGTCAATGGGAGACTCGAGCATTTTTCAAGGGGACCAAGGCTCTGCACAGGGAAGCTTGGCCAAACACCTGGGAACCTCAGAAAAGGATGGAAACACCACGGAAATGGACAGGAAACAGCAGGGGCAGCAAGCATGGATGCCTCTGAGGCTGCCTAATCGCACCATTATGCCAAAATTATGGGCAACAGCATGGCCATGACAGAGTGACAGAATGAAGCTAGATAGCATCTAAAACATCCAATAATTGACCCTGACACTATAGGGGACGGCATGCAGAGGCAGCGGCAGCAGCGGAAGGCTAGAGAGTGGCATGGCGACATACCCTAAATGGACTCAGGCTTCAAACCAATGGGTGGCAGAGAGGAACCAAAGGAGGTGAGCAAGAAGCGCTCAAATAATATCGGTACATGATAAAAGTTTGCCAGTATATTTTGTGGATTACACAGCAGGGTGGCGACAAAGTTAACATGGAAGCCATGAAAACAACCCAAAATTCTGCCTGACACAGCTCGTTTGATAAGGGGACCATGTATGGAGGCAGTGAACTAGTAGTAGATTAAAGGTGCTGCAGTTAAAACTATGTTAGTTGGATCTTGGCATGGAGCTGGCGCTCCGCTGCCAGGCGAGCTTTCGCCAATCCAAGCCCCTGTCTATAGGCTACTCCCCAAACAGCACTTCTAAGAACCTTTTGTATAAGATCAAGTGTAGTAGCGTTCTTATAAGTTTAGGATATGGCGGGTGAGGGGAATGTAAACAGATGCGCAAGAAGCGCTGAAATAATATCCCTAAATGGTAAAAGTTTGCAAGTATATTTTGTGGATTACACAGCAGGGTGGCGACAAAGTTAACAACTTTGATGTGGAATGCCCTGTAATAGCTCTTGGGCGGTGTGCCTTTTATCGCCTAGGCTCAGCAGTTTCAGCACCGCCTGCTGTCGCTTAGCGACGGCACTGCTGCTGTGCCTAGAGCTACCGACTGATGGCGCCATGCCCACGGATGGTAATTCGGAGGAGGAGGAGGTGGAGGAGGGGTGGGAGGAGGTATAGTAGGCCTTTGAGACCTGGACCGAGGTAGGCCCCGCAATTCTCTGCGTCGGCAGTATATGACCAGCCCCAGGGTCAGACTCGGTCCCAGCCTGCACCAAGTTAAGTGTAGTAGCGTTCTTATAAGTTTGGGATATGGCGGGTGAGGGGAATGTAAACAGATGCGCAAGAAGCGCATGATGCGCATGGAGCTGGCGTTCCGCTGCCAGGCGAGCTTTCGCCAATCCAAGCCCCTGTCTCTAGGCTACTCCCCAAACAGCACTTCTAAGAACCTTTTGTATAAGATCAAGTGTAGTAGCGTTCTTATAAGTTTAGGATATGCCGGGTGAGGGGAATGTAAACAGATGCGCAAGAAGCGCTGAAATAATATCCCTAAATGGTAAAAGTTTGCCAGTATATTTTGTGGATAACACAGCAGGGTGGCGACAAAGTTAACAACTTTGATGTGGAATCCATGAAAACAACCCAAATTTCTGCCTGACACACCTCGTTTGATAAAGGGACGATGTATGGAGGCAGCTATATGGACGACTTTTGGAGGTAGCAATGGAGACAACGTGTGGAGGCTGCTATGGAGACAATTTAATTTGGATAGTGCCTGTATGTGGCAGTCCCAAACATTTTTCAAACCAGAGGAGCAGGTAGGTGGCCCTCCAGTAAAATGGGATAGATTGAGTGCCTGTATGTGGCAGTCCCAAAAATGTTTCAAACCAGAGGAGCAGGTAGGTGGCCCTCCAGTAAAATGGAATAGATTGAGTGCCTGTATGTGGCAGTCCCAAAAATTCTTCAAACCAGAGGAGCAGGTAGGTGGCCCTCCAGTAAAATGGAATAGATTGAGTGCCTGTATGTGGCAGTCCCAAAAATTGTTCAAACCAGAGGAGCAGGTAGGTGGCCCTGCAGTAAAATGGAATAGATTGAGTGCCTGTATGTGGCAGTCCCAAAAATTGTTCAAACCAGAGGAGCAGGTAGGTGGCCCTGCAGTAAAATGGAATAGATTGAGTGCCTGTATGTGGCAGTCCCAAAAATGTTTCAAACCAGAGGAGCAGGTAGGTGGCCCTCCAGTAAAATGGAATAGATTGAGTGCCTGTATGTGGCAGTCCCAAAAATTGTTCAAACCAGAGGAGCAGGTAGGTGGCCCTGCAGTAAAATGGAATAGATTGAGTGCCTGTATGTGGCAGTCCCAAAAATGTTTCAAACCAGAGGAGCAGGTAGGTGGCCCTCCAGTAAAATGGAATAGATTGAGTGCCTGTATGTGGCAGTCCCAAAAATTGTTCAAACCAGAGGAGCAGGTAGGTGGCCCTGCAGTAAAATGGAATAGATTGAGTGCCTGTATGTGGCAGTCCCAAAAATGTTTCAAACCAGAGGAGCAGGTAGGTGGCCCTCCAGTAAAATGGAATAGATTGAGTGCCTGTATGTGGCAGTCCCAAAAATTGTTCAAACCAGAGGAGCAGGTAGGTGGCCCTGCAGTAAAATGGAATAGATTGAGTGCCTGTATGTGGCAGTCCCAAAAATGTTTCAAACCAGAGGAGCAGGTAGGTGGCCCTCCAGTAAAATGGGATAGATTGAGTGCCTGTATGTGGCAGTCCCAAAAATGTTTCAAACCAGAGGAGCAGGTAGGTGGCCCTCCAGTAAAATGGAATAGATTGAGTGCCTGTATGTGGCAGTCCCAAAAATGTTTCAAACCAGAGGAGCAGGTAGGTGGCCCTCCAGTAAAATGGAATAGATTGAGTGCCTGTATGTGGCAGTCCCAAAAATTCTTCAAACCAGAGGAGCAGGTAGGTGGCCCTCCAGTAAAATGGAATAGATTGAGTGCCTGTATGTGGCAGTCCCAAAAATTGTTCAAACCAGAGGAGCAGGTAGGTGGCCCTGCAGTAAAATGGAATAGATTGAGTGCCTGTATGTGGCAGTCCCAAAAATTTTTTAAAACAGAGGACCGGGTAGGTGGCCCTCCAGAAAAATGGAATAGATTGAGTGCCTGTATGTGGCACTCACAAAAATTGTTTCAAACAGAGGACCGGGTAGGTGGCCCTCCAGAAAAATTAAATGCATGAAGTACTATAGCAAGAGCCAGTGGGCCCTGTCAAAAAATAGCCATTTTCCTCTGCTTTACTGTACAAAGAGGAGGAGAAGGAGGAAAATGAGGAGGAGGAGGAGGAGTGGATCAATTATTCAGGTTGAGCTTCCTTCACCTGGTGGAGATTGGAAATTCTGAGAAATCCAGCCTTTATTCATTTTAATAAGCGTCAGCCTGTCAGCGCTGTCAGTCGACAGGCGTGTACGCTTATCGGTGATGATGCCACCAGCTGCACTGAAAACCCGCTCGGACAAGACGCTAGCGGCAGGGCAGGCAAGAACCTCCAAGGCGTACAGCGCCAGTTCGTGCCACATGTCCGGCTTTGAAACCCAGTAGTTGTAGGGAGCTGTGTGATCATTTAGGACGATGGTATGGTCAGCTACGTACTCCCTCACCATCTTTCTGTAAAGATCAGCCCTACTCTGCCGAGACTGGGGACAGGTGACAGTGTCTTGCTGGGGTGACATAAAGCTGGCAAAAGCCTTGTAAAGCGTACCCTTGCCAGTGCTGGACAAGCTGCCTGCTCGCCTACTCTCCCTCGCTACTTGTCCCGCAGAACTACGCACTCTGCCGCTAGCGCTGTCAGAAGGGAAATACTGTTTCAGCTTGTGCACCAGGGCCTGCTGGTATTCATGCATTCTCACACTCCTTTCCTCTCCAGGGATGAGAGTGGGAAGATTTTGCTTGTACCGTGGGTCCAGGAGAGTGAACACCCAGTAATCGGTGCTGGAATAAATTCTTTGAACGCGAGGGTCACGGGATAGGCAGCCTAGCATGAAATCTGCCATATGCGCCAGAGTACCAACGCGTAAGAATTCACTCCCCTCACTGGCCTGACTGTCCATTTCCTCCTCCTCCAACTCCTCCAACTCCTCTTCTTCTGCCCATACACGCTGAACAGTGAAGGACTCAACAATGGTCCCCTCTTGTGTCTCGCCAACATTCTCCTCCTCTTCCTCCTCATCCTCCTCCACCTCCACCTCCTCCGATATGCGCTGAGAAACAGACCTCAGGGTGCTTTGGCTATCAACAAGGGAATATTCTTCCCCCGTCTCTTGTGACGAGCGCAAAGCTTCCGACTTCATGCTGACCAGAGAGTTTTTCAACAGGCCAAGCAGCGGGATGGTGAGGCTGATGATGGCGGCATCGCCACTGACCATCTGTGTTGACTCCTCGAAGTTACTCAGCACCTGACAGATATCAGACATCCACATCCACTCCTCATTGTAGACTTGAGGAAGCTGACTGACCTGACTACCAGTTCTGGTGGAAGTTGACATCTGGCAGTCTACAATCGCTCTGCGCTGCTGGTAAACTCTGGATAACATGGTCAGTGTTGAATTCCACCTCGTGGGCACGTCGCACAACAGTCGGTGAGCGGGCAGTTGGAGGCGGCGCTGCGCTGCCCTGAGAGTGGCAGCATCTGGGCTGGACTTCCTGAAATGCGCACAGATGCGGCGCACCTTCGTGAGCAAATCAGACAGATTGGGGTATGTCTTGAGGAAACGCTGCACTATCAGATTTAACACATGGGCCAGGCATGGCACATGTGTCAGTCTGCCGAGTTGCAGAGCCGCCACCAGGTTACGGCCGTTGTCACACACAACCATTCCCGGCTTGAGGTTCAGCGGTGCCAGCCACAGATCAGTCTGCGCCGTGATGCCCTGTAATAGCTCTTGGGCGGTGTGCCTTTTGTCGCCTAGGCTCAGCAGTTTGAGCACCGCCTGCTGTCGCTTAGCGACGGCACTGCTGCTGTGCCTAGAGCTACCGACTGATGGCGCCGTGCCCACGGATGGTAGTTCGGAGGAGGAGGTGGAGGAGGGGTGGGAGGAGGAGGAGGCATAGTAGGCCTGAAACACCTGGACCGAGGTAGGCCCCGCAATCCTCGGCGTCGGCAGTATATGAGCAGCCCCAGGGTCAGACTCGGTCCCAGCCTCCACCAAGTTAACCCAATGTGCCGTCAGCGATATATAGTGGCCCTGCCCGGCAGCACTCGTCCACGTGTCCGTGGTCAGGTGGACCTTGTCAGAAACGGCGTTGGTCAGGGCACGGATGATGTTGTCTGACACGTGCTGGTGCAGGGCTGGGACGGCACATCGGGAAAAGTAGTGGCGGCTGGGGACCGAATACCGAGGGGCGGCCGCCGCCATGAGGTTGCGAAAGGCCTCGGTCTCTACTAGCCTATAGGGCAGCATCTCCAGGCTAAGCAATCTGGAGATGTGCACATTAAGGGCTTGGGCGTGCGGGTGGGTTGCACTATATTTGTATAGGCTTCAAGAAGCTGTTTGTATTCTCCTATGGCTATTTTCTAGCCAAGTATCAAAGGAAGCACACTACTATGCCAGATGAGATGACACCGAGTTATTGCCTAATAGAAATCCAACCCCTACTGAATTTTGCCACTTCGGCCTTTGCTATGGATATGTGCGCCACTAAGCGCAGAACACAGCGGTCGCAAGTCTCACTACAAATTGCTCAGAATTGGCAAGTACATGCACTGCAGAAACTACAGCCACCAGCAGATCAACCAGAAATCAAATATATAGAACGCTACTGTAGGCTTCAAGAAGCTGTTTGTATTCTCCTATGGCTATTTTCTAGCCAAGTATCAAAGGAAGCACACTACTATGCCAGATGAGATGACACTGAGTTATTGCCTAATAGAAATCCAACCCCTACTGAATTTTGCCACTTCGGCCTTTGCTATGGATATGTGCGCCACTAAGCGCAGAACACAGCGGTCGCAAGTCTCACTACAAATTGCTCAGAATTGGCAAGTACATGCACTGCAGAAACTACAGCCACCAGCAGATCAACCAGAAATCAAATATATAGAACGCTACTGTAGGCTTCAAGAAGCTGTTTGTATTCTCCTATGGCTATTTTCTAGCCAAGTATCAAAGGAAGCACACTACTATGCCAGATGAGATGACACCGAGTTATTGCCTAATAGAAATCCAACCCCTACTGAATTTTGCCACTTCGGCCTTTGCTATGGATATGTGCGCCACTAAGCGCAGAACACAGCGGTCGCAAGTCTCACTACAAATTGCTCAGAATTGGCAAGTACATGCACTGCAGAAACTACAGCCACCAGCAGATCAACCAGAAATCAAATATATAGAACGCTACTGTAGGCTTCAAGAAGCTGTTTGTATTCTCCTATGGCTATTTTCTAGCCAAGTATCAAAGGAAGCACACTACTATGCCAGATGAGATGACACTGAGTTATTGCCTAATAGAAATCCAACCCCTACTGAATTTTGCCACTTCGGCCTTTGCTATGGATATGTGCGCCACTAAGCGCAGAACACAGCGGTCGCAAGTCTCACTACAAATTGCTCAGAATTGGCAAGTACATGCACTGCAGAAACTACAGCCACCAGCAGATCAACCAGAAATCAAATATATAGAACGCTACTGTAGGCTTCAAGAAGCTGTTTGTATTCTCCTATGGCTATTTTCTAGCCAAGTATCAAAGGAAGCACACTACTATGCCAGATGAGATGACACCGAGTTATTGCCTAATAGAAATCCAACCCCTAATGAATTTTGCCACTTCGGCCTTTGCTATGGATATGTGCGCCACTAAGCGCAGAACACAGCGGTCGCAAGTCTCACTACAAATTGCTCAGAATTGGCAAGTACATGCACTGCAGAAACTACAGCCACCAGCAGATCAACCAGAAATCAAATATATAGAACGCTACTGTAGGCTTCAAGAAGCTGTTTGTATTCTCCTATGGCTATTTTCTAGCCAAGTATCAAAGGAAGCACACTACTATGCCAGATGAGATGACACCGAGTTATTGCCTAATAGAAATCCAACCCCTACTGAATTTTGCCACTTCGGCCTTTGCTATGGATATGTGCGCCACTAAGCGCAGAACACAGCGGTCGCAAGTCTCACTACAAATTGCTCAGAATTGGCAAGTACATGCACTGCAGAAACTACAGCCACCAGCAGATCAACCAGAAATCAAATATATAGAACGCTACTGTAGGCTTCAAGAAGCTGTTTGTATTCTCCTATGGCTATTTTCTAGCCAAGTATCAAAGGAAGCACACTACTATGCCAGATGAGATGACACCGAGTTATTGCCTAATAGAAATCCAACCCCTACTGAATTTTGCCACTTCGGCCTTTGCTATGGATATGTGCGCCACTAAGCGCAGAACACAGCGGTCGCAAGTCTCACTACAAATTGCTCAGAATTGGCAAGTACATGCACTGCAGAAACTACAGCCACCAGCAGATCAACCAGAAATCAAATATATAGAACGCTACTGTAGGCTTCAAGAAGCTGTTTGTATTCTCCTATGGCTATTTTCTAGCCAAGTATCAAAGGAAGCACACTACTATGCCAGATGAGATGACACTGAGTTATTGCCTAATAGAAATCCAACCCCTACTGAATTTTGCCACTTCGGCCTTTGCTATGGATATGTGCGCCACTAAGCGCAGAACACAGCGGTCGCAAGTCTCACTACAAATTGCTCAGAATTGGCAAGTACATGCACTGCAGAAACTACAGCCACCAGCAGATCAACCAGAAATCAAATATATAGAACGCTACTGTAGGCTTCAAGAAGCTGTTTGTATTCTCCTATGGCTATTTTCTAGCCAAGTATCAAAGGAAGCACACTACTATGCCAGATGAGATGACACCGAGTTATTGCCTAATAGAAATCCAACCCCTACTGAATTTTGCCACTTCGGCCTTTGCTATGGATATGTGCGCCACTAAGCGCAGAACACAGCGGTCGCAAGTCTCACTACAAATTGCTCAGAATTGGCAAGTACATGCACTGCAGAAACTACAGCCACCAGCAGATCAACCAGAAATCAAATATATAGAACGCTACTGTAGGCTTCAAGAAGCTGTTTGTATTCTCCTATGGCTATTTTCTAGCCAAGTATCAAAGGAAGCACACTACTATGCCAGATGAGATGACACCGAGTTATTGCCTAATAGAAATCCAACCCCTACTGAATTTTGCCACTTCGGCCTTTGCTATGGATATGTGCGCCACTAAGCGCAGAACACAGCGGTCGCAAGTCTCACTACAAATTGCTCAGAATTGGCAAGTACATGCACTGCAGAAACTACAGCCACCAGCAGATCAACCAGAAATCAAATATATAGAACGCTACTGTAGGCTTCAAGAAGCTGTTTGTATTCTCCTATGGCTATTTTCTAGCCAAGTATCAAAGGAAGCACACTACTATGCCAGATGAGATGACACCGAGTTATTGCCTAATAGAAATCCAACCCCTACTGAATTTTGCCACTTCGGCCTTTGCTATGGATATGTGCGCCACTAAGCGCAGAACACAGCGGTCGCAAGTCTCACTACAAATTGCTCAGAATTGGCAAGTACATGCACTGCAGAAACTACAGCCACCAGCAGATCAACCAGAAATCAAATATATAGAACGCTACTGTAGGCTTCAAGAAGCTGTTTGTATTCTCCTATGGCTATTTTCTAGCCAAGTATCAAAGGAAGCACACTACTATGCCAGATGAGATGACACTGAGTTATTGCCTAATAGAAATCCAACCCCTACTGAATTTTGCCACTTCGGCCTTTGCTATGGATATGTGCGCCACTAAGCGCAGAACACAGCGGTCGCAAGTCTCACTACAAATTGCTCAGAATTGGCAAGTACATGCACTGCAGAAACTACAGCCACCAGCAGATCAACCAGAAATCAAATATATAGAACGCTACTGTAGGCTTCAAGAAGCTGTTTGTATTCTCCTATGGCTATTTTCTAGCCAAGTATCAAAGGAAGCACACTACTATGCCAGATGAGATGACACCGAGTTATTGCCTAATAGAAATCCAACCCCTACTGAATTTTGCCACTTCGGCCTTTGCTATGGATATGTGCGCCACTAAGCGCAGAACACAGCGGTCGCAAGTCTCACTACAAATTGCTCAGAATTGGCAAGTACATGCACTGCAGAAACTACAGCCACCAGCAGATCAACCAGAAATCAAATATATAGAACGCTACTGTAGGCTTCAAGAAGCTGTTTGTATTCTCCTATGGCTATTTTCTAGCCAAGTATCAAAGGAAGCACACTACTATGCCAGATGAGATGACACTGAGTTATTGCCTAATAGAAATCCAACCCCTACTGAATTTTGCCACTTCGGTCTTTGCTATGGATATGTGTGCCACTAAGAGCTAAACACAACGGTAGCAAGTCCCCCTGCTAATTCCTCACAAAATGGTAAAAGATGCAAATTAAAATAAAAAAAGTAGAACGTTATTGTAGCCCTAAGAAGGGCTGTTGGGTTCTTTGAGAATCACTCCTGCCTAACAGTAAGCTAATAGAACACCCTAACGCTTTCCCTGACCAGCAGCAGCTCTCTCCCTAGCGGCATCCAGAGACAGAATGATCCGAGCAGCGCGGCCAGCGGCTAGTCTATCCCAGGGTCACCTGATCTGGCCAGCCAACCACTGCTATCGACGTGTAAGGGTACCACGTCATGCTGGGTGGAGTGCAGAGTCTCCTGGCTTGTGATTGGCTCTGTTTCTGGCCGCCAAAAAGCAAAACGGCGGGAGCTGCCATTTTCTCGAGCGGGCGAAGTATTCGTCCGAGTAACGAGCAGTTTCGAGTACCCTAATGCTCGACCGAGCATCAAGCTCGGACGAGCATGTTCGCTCATCTCTAATCTGCACCTATAAATAACCAAAGAATAGATTAAGAAGACTAACTGAACACCTGAAAAATGTTAGCCTAACAAAGTGTTGGTGTTATTTCTAGAAGATTGAAATCTATCACACTTATCGTTTTATGCAATCTACATACTATACATAGGGGCATTCTTGCACCACTTATTTAGGAGCTTTTTGTACATCAGATTTTTTAAATTATTGAATTAAAAAAAAAAGGCAACGTACATAATATTCATTATCCCTCTTCTTCCATTAAAACATTTAAC
The DNA here is from genome assembly GCF_040894005.1 of Engystomops pustulosus. Lineage (NCBI taxonomy): Eukaryota > Metazoa > Chordata > Amphibia > Anura > Leptodactylidae > Engystomops > Engystomops pustulosus. The sequence goes on from NC_092415.1 coordinate 50,312,597, forward strand.
AAGTAGCTTAACCCCTTAACCCCTCCATACTATTACGGCATGCCTCGGGTGTGGGGCATGGAGCGGGCTCATGGGCTGAGCTCTCTCCATAGCCGTTAAGTCTTTGCTGCACATTGCAGCAAAGACTTACCGGTAACACTCGCGATTGGTGCTAACTTATGTATCTACAATAAAAAATCCCCCTTTTTCTATTGTTGTATTACTGTGTTTAATATTATATGCAGTGTACTGGAATTGCAGTGAAGCAGTGAGCCTTACTATACCATGCATTATAAACTAAATTTATATAGTCTTATATCTTTTATTTAAAGGAAACCTACCACTTGACGTGGTAGGTGTAAGATGCATATACCGAGCACCAGCTCAGGGTGTGCTGGTGCCAGTGCTTACTTTCATTAGTGTCCTAAACCGCTGTATCGCGGTTTAAACACTTTTTAATCTTTACAGCCGAAGCTGCTTATGTGCATGGTGGTACGCACTCGGCGCACCATGCGCGACCGTGTGCGCACGCCTACATAGGAAATGCCGGGGAGCTTCGTGCACAGTCGTGCGCATGGTGCGCCGAAGCTCTTTCGGCTGTAAAGATTAAAAAGTGTTTAAACCGCGATACAGCGGTTTAGGACACTAATGAAAGTAAGCACCGGCACCAGCTCACCCTAAGCTGGTGCTCGGTATTTCCATCTTACACCTACCACTTCAAGAGGTTTTCTTTAAGTCTTAGTCTTATTTTGATAGAGCAGACATTTTGGGACATGGAGATACCTAACATGTTTTTGATTTAACTTTTTATTTTTATAAATAAAAATCTGTTCTAGGTAAAGTTTTAGTGTACTTAAACAATAGGGAGTCTGATTGCTCATATAATATATTGCAATAGTACTTTATTGCAGTATGTTGTCAATTCACTACTGATCTTTATGACCATTAAAGATCAGGCTGCATGACAGCTATGGGAGGTTCAGAGAGAGTCCTCACTATAATGACATATCATCATTATTTCAGTGTTTGACCACAGCACTTAACAGGTTAACAGTGGCTATCTGTGTTGGCAGTTAACAGCAAGTGTCTACATTAAAAAAACAGAGAACCGGCCTGTATGAAGAGCGCTCACATAGCATTTTGCACTAGCATGTTATTAAGCTTCTCCAGTTTCAGCAAATAAACACTATTGTTTGTGGAATGAATAGTTATACATTTTTCCTATGTGTTTTCTGCTTGAATTCTTTATTGTTTTCTAGAAGTAAACCCGGCAGCTTCTTATGCAATGAAAGAAAGCAAACATTTTGAAAATCCTTTTACAAACAATAATAATATTTCTTTATTTAGCGTACACAGATTACGCAACGTTGCACAAAGCATGACAAATCGGTTCCATGGGGCTCACAGTCTAAACAATCAACCAGTATGTTTTGGAGGAAACTGGAGTACCCAGAGGACACCCACACAAACACGGAGAGAACATACAAACTCTTTGCAGATGTTGACCTGGGTTTGATTAGAACCCAGGACTCCAGCGCTGCAAGGCATAAGTGCTACCCACTCAGCCATGTGCCACCCTTACAATAATGTAAATTTATGGAAACTAGACAACCCCTTTATTCTGCCAATAATATGCTTCTCCATAACATCCTAACTGCTAACTATATTCTCAACTTTTATAAATGAATAGCGCAGATGATAATAGTAAACTTTGTAATATATTTTATTATAAGTAGTATGCCGATGTGTCCATTTTCCCTCTGCCTTTCAGATAATGGAAACTCATATCATTTTCAATGACTTAACTCTTGAGAGTTGCGGGTAGCAACTACTATTGCATAATCTTTACTATTTAACATTGTGGTTGGATGTATAATTTTAAAATGGATATCTAGTAAATTGTTGGATTTGGGAAAATGTATGTAGTTTTGTTTGAAAACATTTTTTCAAAAAAGATCTTTGCATTGCCATATTTCCACACCCATGAGTAAAGTAGTCTATTACCGTTTCTACCTTCTCCTTTCTTCACTGCATAGAACTGAAGAAGCGCTATGCAGTGGAAGACGGAGCCGATGGTGCCGCCTGGTGCCCACGTGAATGCCGAGTCTGCAGGGGTTAATCAGAGCTGATCAGACCCAGTACAGCCCTAATCAGATTTTACCCTCTGTAACTGTAAATCATCTTATTTTTTATCTGTACTGTATCTCCCCCCTCCCCAACTTCCTCTTTGCCCGGCTTCATGAAAATGTTGTGTGACCATCGTTTCTCCAAATTTTTTATTTTCGCATAATGCATCCCTTTCTTTTGAACAAATGTCCTTATCACCGACCTATGTTCATTTAATCTTGTCTTCACCAATCTAGTCGTCTGTCCTACGTACATTTTCCCACAGGGACTGTTTAAAAATTAGATGACATATTTATATCACATGTAGAAAAATCCATATCAAATTATGCTTATGCGTAGAGGAGCAACTCTGACACCCCAAACAAGCAAATGTGCCTTTCTTGTTTTCAAAAACTCTTGTTTCCTCCCGTATGTCATTTTGGGAACAATGGGGCACATTTACTAAGGATCCGCGGACGGCATTTCCGTGGATTTCCTGACTATTTCTGCCGCATTTAACAGCGTTTTTTGCGCACACGATCGAATTTTGGTGCAATCGTGCCAACTTTCATGCAACACACAATTGGCGCCGTTTTCTTGTGGGCTTCAATTTTACAGCTTTCACTGTGAGCCCCAAATGACATGGCTTCTTTATTCTTTGGGTTGTTGCGATTACGGGATACCAAATTTGTATTGGTTTTATAATTACATACATTTACAAAAATGAAAACTTCCTCTGCAAATTTTTCTTTTTCAGATTTTGCCATTTCTGGCACTAATAACTCTTTTATACTTTGGTGTACGAAGCTGTGGGTGGTGTCATTTTTTTGTGACTTCCGATGAAGTTTTCAATGCTAGCATTTTTAGGGCTGTACGACCTTCTGATCACTTTTTATAGAATTTTTTATATTTTTCAAAATGGCAAAAAAGTGCCATTTTCAAATTCGGGCACTATTTTCTGTTACAGGGCTAAACACAGTGAAAAATCGTTACTATATTTTGATAGATCGGGCATTTGCATTTGCGGATGCGCAAAATATCTAAAGTGTTTATGATTTGTACTCTTTATTTATATTTATATCAGTTCTAGGGAAAGGCGGGTAATTTGAATTTTTAGTTTTTTTTATTATTATTTTTTTAACTTTTTTTTTTATTTTTACTTTTACTATTTTTCAGACTCCCTTGGGTACCTTAGGTTGTCTGATTGATCCTATCATATACTGCCATACTACAGTATGGAAGTATATGGGGATTTTCATTCTCATTCATTACAATGTGCAATTAGCACATAGTAATGAACGGGTTAAATCCAGACAGCCGAAGACCTGAGGCTGTCATGGCAACTGATCACAAGGAGCGACGATCTCCAACAAGATGGCGGCACCCACACGCTGGCAGCGATGTGCGGTCGTTACCGGTAAGTCTTTGCTGTGATATGCAGCAAAGACTTACCGACAATGGAGAGGGCTCAGCCCATGAGCCCTCTCCATGCACCCACAGCCGACCCTTGACATGTTATTACGTCACGGGTTGTGAAAAGGTTAAAGGGGTCAAATATGGCCATGCAATTTTTTGCTTTTTGTGAAAATTTAATTCATTCATTTTTATGTAGATGTTTAGCATATGTAGTTTCTTAATATTAGATTTTGTTAAGAGCTTCTACATTTTTCTTATTTTGATATAGCTACCATCTGGATGTCATGTAACTGTTGTAATATATTCTTAAAATGCCACCTACTATGTATGCAATGTGTAATGTTGGCACTCTATACTTACATATCATAAGACATTTGTCCCCAAGATTTATCAAAAGTGAAATAAATTGTACTTAGTGCCTCACAAATGTACAGGGTGCGCCAGATTATTGAATACTGGCACATGGTCTTTGATTATCTGGCGCACCTTGCACTGCTTGAAAAGTGTGCACCAGCTCTCTATTTGGGGCACTTTTAACATACAGCGTGCAACACAATTTTGTCTAGTGACCCTTTAGGTGCTAATTTTTTCTATCTTGTTGGCACAGCTGCAACACAAAACTGGCGCAGACACTTTAGAAATACATGTGCAAGCTCCAAAGACGTTCTTTTCAGTTCAAAGTCAGACACAAAACTGGCGCAGTTACTTTTATATATCTGATCCATTGTGTTGTAAATTTATGTGTTGATTTTGTTATAATATAGAAGCATTGTATTTTTTCCCCACTGTGATTGTTCTAGTTTTTTTGTACATCTTTGCCTTCATGATTGCCTTCTAGTTGTCCCCTGTGGCTAGCAACGCCAGGGCAATCATGTAGGGATCGCGGATTGTGGGTGAACTTAAGGGCTGCACCCCTTTATCTATCATGGCAGCATATATCTGCCATATTGTTCACATTAATATAATGTTGTCTAAAGGACAACTTTTTAAAGTTTGTTCCATTACCAAATATTCTTGGAAATTACTTTGTTTGGAAATTACTTACTGAAAAAACAGTGTATGCAAAACAGATTTTGTGTTCATTGAGGAAATGCAATTTAACAAACATGCCAAAACTCTCTGCTTCAAAGTGTTTGGTTAGGAAGTGAAGTCAGATAGATCTTGAATACCTCAAAGTCGTATTGTGATGTCTAACTCATTTCTTCTTGTAAAGCATGAAACCCATTCATAATTGGGCCACTGTAACAGCAACTAATTGTGCTGAACCATAAGGAACATGTTCAGATTCATTATTGCATTCATTTTAGAAAAGTAATGTTACGCAGATACTTAACATACAAGGCCAATACGCTTTTACCCATTTGTTTTCTACCCAGCTCGATCCTAAATGTTATTGCACTCATGTTTTAACATTAATCTTATAATACATAAATTACACAGCGATGTACATAGAAACAGAAGTAGCAATAAAAGGTAAAAATAAAAAGTTAATGTGTTTTAAACTTGTTTGTGAGCCTTTGCTGGTCCAACCAAAAGTATATGTAAAAACAACATTCAGAAGATTTTCTATTTCTAATCTCACTTTCTGCACTGTATGTATGTTATACCCTTATTCTATCAATTTATTTTGTAGGGTATGGAAATCCTTCCTATATACTTGTAAATCTGTATAATTCCTCCTATGTCTGATAAATTGCTCTTTTGTCCCTTTGGATGATCCGTAGGCTTCCAAGGGGGACTTTTTTCTACCAATTGCGGAGGTTAGTCACCGCCCCGGGCTCCCTCCAAGAACTTGATTTGTAAATACCCTGATAATTGAAGTCTAGGATCTGAAACCGTACGAACATACCAACCATGGTTCTGCAAATTTGTAGGTTGTACAGCACTTCACAGATATACAGACTTCATCCTCACACTGTAACACAATCCTCAAGGCACATGGGTCCACCAGGGCTTTCAGAAAGAGGCAGGCTTAAATAGGTAAGATGCTCAGGCGACGCGCTAACAGGGAGAGAGGAGCACGGCACCTGTGACAAGGGGTTTGGTATCAGCAGAGTGACTATTTACCACAATGGAAGATATAATTAACCATGGTGTAATTTAAGCATTAATCATTAAATCTTCATTCATCCCTTTTCAATTATATAGAGTGCCGAGGATGCACTGATTTCTTTCTTAGGTTAAGTTTTGTCCTTGCTAGTCTGAACACTGCTTTACTTCTTTCCTATCTTTCTTTATTCCGTTCCCCCACCTGTCTGTTTACTGTGGTTTTGTTCTGGGTCGCAAACAATTAAATTAGCTGAGATGGACAGAATCTTGCTTCACTCACACTTTTGCTGGTCAACCTTGTCAGGATGCCAGGAAACTGGTCCAATCACATCCTAGTCTCAGACTCTGACATCTCAAAAATACTTGGTGGTTATTTTCCTTGTGTTTTCTATTAGTGTTGTTTGGAGCAAGCTGGCATTTATATTGACTTTTGTATTTAGGATTCCTTGACCCTTTTCCTGCTTTCTGACAATTTGTTTTGCCTCTTGGTTCTGACCCATATTTGTTGATTACTCTTCTATGTTTGTATTGTTCTTTGTGTTTGCACTTTGATGCATGAAGGGAACGGCGGCCAGTTGCCACCTACTGCTTAGGGTAGGCTGAACAATTAGGTAGGAACAGCTGTAAATGGGGGTTTAGCTTTAGGGATCACTATCCTTGTCTGTCCTTTCAGTTATCCCAGCCATTTTCTTTCTATGTTATAATTTCACAGTATTATTACAGGACCTGCACCAAGAATTCAGAATGAAAGAAATGTTGACAGCTGAGTCTATGACATAGATGAGGAACAATTTAATTTAGATGTATTGTTAATAACATATTAAGGAAAATGTAAAGGAGTCAGTCTGAGCGGTGAACAGCTTTTTTGTGCACCCCAAATACGAACATTGCCATTTAGGAGAGCCCCATTATTAATTTTCATAATAAAGCATAATAAGCATTATAAACTATGTATTTTAGTCAGGAAGAAAATATTTAATCATATTAATCACAAGCAAAGATTGATAAACTAAGAAAACATCTTCTTTAAATGAATTTGTAATTCTCCAGGTCCCTTTCCTGCAGGGGCCTTAGAAGGTCTTTAATAAATCATTATTTTTTTTACAATAAATGACAAATTTATAAATTGAGACATTTGTCTTGTGTGATCCCCTAACAAGAACCAAATACCTTAATATCATCCCCAGACAATATGAATTTTCAATTTCTTATTGGATTTAACATATCGATATCATGTATCATGATTTAAATGACAGATAAATTGGTTTTAACGTAAGACACCTTTTACGTCAGTATAAATACCAAGGGTACAATTTGCAGTAACCCATATTGATCTCTTTTTATCTCTATGCACAGTATCATATGTCATTATTGATAAACGCAACTCATAAAAAGAACCAGAGTCCTGCAAGCTTATAAGACAACATTTAAATAGCATGTAAAAGCCAATATAAACATAGAGTATGACGTAGCTTCTTAGGTCAAACTTTCAGTAGACATTTTACGGAACAATGCAAATAGGTTGGAATATTTATGGAGTAAGAAAGCCTTAAATCTTGTTACATAATCAAAAGAAGGAAACTGCATTTCAAATAGTTATAAAACAAGACTGAAACCCAAATATATTGGAAGTCATTAACACCTTCCAGACACATGATGTTCTAGAACAATGTCAGAATGGAATATAGAGGCTCAGGAGTCCTCCACATACATTAAGGGTGATAGTTACATAATACAGCTGCTAATGGTGACAGCAGTGACTGCAGCTGTTCACCGCGGAGATCCCACAGCCAATCTAAGTAGTCAGTATAAAATGTTCTGCACCAAAGACATTGTGCAAACATTTTATTTTAATGAAACCCCTTAGTGGACAAACAAAAAAGCTGAAAATTCAGATCAGCTCCATTCTCTTTAGATAACATATCCAAATAAATAGGGATGTGGAGTCTTATAGCCACTGATGCTCCACTAGGGGAATCTGGGAAATATGCAAATATGTTTTCCAACAAGGAAAGCCACGCCTCTTTTTGCTAACTTGAAAGACAGCCCCTTTAACACCAATCATAACTTACAAGAAGAACAAGATGTGGGATTAAGCCAAAAACAATATCTCTATTCCCAAAGGAACATATTCCCAACTGTCGAATTGGTTCCCTTCAGTACCGTGTAGGAAACGAGTGAAAGGCTATTGACTTTGGTCAGGAAGTAAGAGTTCTCCTTATGGAGAGTATGCCAACCTTATAGGCATGTGGAGACTTGAAACCAAATATTTAACCCATACAAAAAAATGCCATTGCATAAAAAAATGCCTATTTTGCAATTTTTTTAAAAAATTTCACCAAAATAATGTTTGTTTGCAGTAATCAGAACATTATATACCTTCCAAGAAATGCAGTAATAAAGGAAGGATATCAATAAAAAGAACATATGTTTAAATCTAGGATTTAATGTTAAACATACAATTTGGTATTTTTAATTATTATAAAAAACATATCACTAGGTACCACTTACATAAATAAAATTCTATTCTAAAAATATCATGAGGCCTGATAATGGTCTGACTATTGATGATTATGTGGGGTATATTTATTCAGCAGCCCCCTCATTTACATCACAGGTTTACACTAAGTGCTCTTGTAAATGGTTTGATGTTTCTTGCAGTAAGTAGTGCAGAATATGGGTGGTACCAGTCCAATTATTGGTTTTCATAAGATAGACAGGGTTGGAATAGATGATGACACCTTTAGTTAATTAAAAAAACACCACCATACTGACAATAGATAATATCTAGAGATGAGCGAGTATACTCGTCCGAGCTTGATGCTCGTTCGAGTATTAAGGTACTCGAAACGGCTCGTTGGTCGGACGATGTTCGGCACATCTGCTACTTGGCGGAAGATGCGCGCGGAACAAAATAGTATGTGAAGAACACTATATATGTGTGAAGAACACTATATATGTGTGAAGAACACATTGAAGAACACGGGGACATCGGGGGAACGGGCAGAACGGAGACATCGGGGCTGGGGCAGCACGGATACATCGGGGCTGGGGCAGCACGGATACATCGGGGCTGGGGCAGCGTGGAAACATTGGAGCTGGGGCAGCGCGGCTACATCGGGGCTGGGGCAGCGCGGATACATCGGGGCTGGGGCAGCACGGATACATCGGGGGAACGGGCAGAACGGAGACATCGGGGGAACGGGCAGAATGGAGACATTGGGGGAATGGGCAGAACGGAGACATCGGGGCTGGGGCAGCACGGAGACATCGGGGCTGGGGAAGCACGGATACATCGGGGCTGGGGCAGCACGGATACATCGGGGCTGGGGCAGCGCGGATACATCGGGGCTGGGGCAGCACGGATACATCGGGGCAGCACAGAGACACTCGGGGAGGGGCAGCACGGAGACACTCGACGAGGGGCAGCACGGAGACACTCGGGGAGGGGCAGCACGGAGACACCGGGGAGCAGCAGCACGGATCCCGACAAGTAAGCAGATGTGCCGAACATCTGCAATCTATTCTTCACTGTGTTTTTCACTTAAATGATCCTGTGTTCACTGTGTTCACTGTCGGGAGATAATATACACGCAGAACAGTGAAGAATAGATTGCAGATGTTTGCATACATCTGCTAACTTATCAGAAGACATTTTTTTTCAATTAAATATCACATTTTATTCCCGAACCATGGTCCCTTTGAAAAATGCTCGAGTCTCCCATTGACTTCAATGGGGTTCGTTATTCAAGACGAGCACTCGAGCATCAGGAAAAGTTTGCCTCGAGTAACAAGCACTCGAGCATTTTAGTGCTCGCTCATCTCTAATAATATCACACGAGGTGTAAAATAGATGTATTAGTCACAGAAGCAGAGAGCTCAGCACCGAAGTCAAGTTCTCTTTTCTTCCCAGATTGCCCCTTCGTTTGTCCATCATTCAGGCACATCTTAACGAGCTTTACATAAGTCTGGTGCATGATTTTAATTATTAATAATTGGTCTTTCTGAGGTGGGGAGAGCTTGACTTCAGTTCTGAGCTCTTTAGCACCATAAATCAATACACCAAATTTAAATTGAATCATTTCCTTAGTGGTCAATTTTGCATTTCCATTTTTTACTAAACTTGTTCCACAAGCCACATCTTTTTTTCAGTTTTCAGAGACATATAGGGGCTTATTATCTGTGAGGCAAATTGTACTATTGTTCTATTGGCACCATTGTATATTTTGTTCATTGTAGAGGGAAGCATGAAAACACTTCCAAATGTGGTAGAATTGTCACAAAAACACAGTTGTGCCACATTACTGTGGGCTTTGTTATTCATACTTTCCATTGCGGTCCACCTCATCTTTATTCACTGTGTCAGTAATATCACACAGATACAAAATTTATATCGCTTTTATTATGTTTAAATACTTAAAAAAATTTAATCTTTTGTACAAAAGAAATCTTAGTTTTGCCATATTCTGACAGAAATAACTTTTTCAGGGTACAGTATATGGAGCTGTGTCAGGTGCTATTTTTGAGGGACAAATTGAAGTTTTCATTGTTACCCCTTTGGGGACTATATGACCTTTTGATGAATTTTTATTGAAATTTTTAAATGTTGCAAATTAAGAAACAAAGTGGCGATTTGGACATTTGGACGCTATTTTCTGTTACAAGGATCACCGTCGCTAATCGCTATAATGTTTTGACATATTGTACATTTTGGGAAGCGGTAATACCCGCCTTGTTTGTGGGTTTACTTATTTTATTTTTGCATGTGCTCTAGGGAAAGTAGGGTGATTTGAATTTTCAGATTTTTTTAAACACTGTAGAGATTTTTTCCTATTATTTCAGGCCCCATAGCGTACTTGGTGCCCTACGATCTCGTCAAGGGGGGGAGTGGGTTCCGATCGGATATCCAAGATGGCGCGTGCTCTGGTTGGCTTTGACCATGGCACCTAACAAGTTATCTGCTGCAATCTCTGTCAGAACCGATCCTGTGTAAGATGAAAAAATATATGAAGATAAAATTCGCACTGGCAAAAAAGAAAATTAACGAAGTGAAATTTTTTTTTTATTTCGATCCATAAAGGTTAAAAAATTACATCATTACAAACAAAAGAGAAAAAGGTGACACGTTTCGAACAAAATTTAGTATGTGTCCTTAACCATACCTTATTTTTCATAAAATCTGAGCAACCTTTTTATCATGAGAGAACACCAACGGAAGTTGGGGGGAGAGGTGGGCGTGTAATTGTAATGAAACACATGACATGCGATGGTATTGTATACATAACTATAGTAACAAGGGTGTTCGGTCACGTGTTACAAGTGTGTGGCTGGTGTATAAGCATAGTCTAGGCAACAGAAACCTCACTGTGAGACATAATAAAAAGAACATAAATGACGGAACACACAGACCGATCCTGTGTAATACAGCTGACACCCCCCCCCCTGCGTATGTGGAGGGATCAGCCTGTGAACCCTGTGCATGCAGCCCTTACTGATGTATGACATATATAATTGTACAGCAGTAAGCAAGTGGTTAAACAAAAAAAGAAATTATTACGCAGATCTCCAGGGCTTCTACCTTACACTTTTTGAAGCATGACAGATTCGCTTTAAAAGGCAGGGTGGGCCAAAATTGTTGTGGGGCGTTAAACATTTTAGTATATTTGTCATTCTAGTAATTTTAAGCCACATCAGTGCACCAGGGGTGTGGCTGCAACTGCTGATGCACATGGTTTGTGCTTCCTACAACTCTCAGGGCCACCCAGCACAACCTCTTTTCACAACTGTTCAATAGAAAGAAGGAATAAAATGAAGAAAACAGATGGCCATAAATCTGGTGCTTGAATAGACTCATTTACATAAACATACAAAGAAACTAGGAAACAGGAAAGATATGTCTAGAAGGAAGTGTCCTGCATAATCTTGGTATAGTTGTGGGCTTATTGGAGATAAGGTAGACTCCCTTTATGGAAATGTTGCTTTGATCTATATATAAATATTTGTAAATATAAAAATTGGAAGTACATTCAAACAACCCTGAGGTCAACTGAGGTTTGAAACTTTATAAAGCAGCAAATTTGTTCCCAACCCATGTTGTATTTACAACTTCAAAAAAATTCATCAGTGTTTTGAGTTACTCTTCACGTGTCTGTATAACACATAACATGTTATTTTTGCCACTTCCCAGAAATTTTTTTCTCAAAGGAATAATACTTTGAATCCAATTTGAATATCGTGTGACATTCATCTGCAAATCTTTAAAATTGGTAAGTGAAAATAATTATGTTTTTCTTTCTGAGCTTTCTCAGCATGGTAGAAAATTCAGCCATGTTGAATACATTTGGTGTCTGTTTCAATTGACCATGTATCAATTGTATTTTGGCAACACTGTACACTCTACAAAATGGAATCGACAATTGCATTAAGCACCTAGAAAAAAAAACTCTCTCAACCTGTACCTGAAATCTCAGGCATTAGCTGTAGAGTAGGACATGGAGTTGATACCTTGGAAACTTGCATATAGGTGAAAATGTAAATGAAATAACCTTGGTAAAGGGGTTGGCCACTATTAAACAACTTTACTAGGCTAAGTACAAGACCCTAAAGGGTCACTCATATAGTACTTACCCTGTTAAAGTTTGTGTAAAACTGTTAGGAACGCCCCTCCAACCACTGCTGTGGATGCGGTCATGACAGAGGGGTTGCAAATCCCACTCTATCCACTGAAAGGCAGCAGGACATAGGACATCACAGGAAGTTCTGAGTCCTGCTGCTGGTGAGTCAATTGACCAACTGGTGCTAGCAGTTTTACACAAACCTGGCAATATGGGTTACACTATTAGGGTTTTTTGAACTTACCCTAACAAAGTTTTGTAATAGTGGTCAACCCCTTTAAGTCTAGTAATCAGACTTAACAGATTATGAATTATTTTAAGAAATCTAGTTAAATGCATAAAAAAAAACAATTCATCAATATGTCCTGTAAGAATTGGTTGGGGAAAAAATTCTATTTTTAAGGGATTTCTTATAAACCCTCAATATCTGGTTTATTCTCCAAACCCTGCTTCTGTTGGTTTATTCTCCAAACTATGTGTACATTTTTTAAAATTTCTGTCTGGATAAATAAAGTGTTAAAAGTATCTATTCAAAATAATAGTTAGCTTTTTCTCATATTGTGTAAGTTTGTCTCCACCTACTGGTCAAGTTGTATTTTGAACAACCTTCTGCATAAACTTGTGTTTTCAATTCTACAAAAGTGGTTTGTTTGAAGTTTCTGTAATAAAAAAAGGGTCTATAAAAGGGTAATAAAAAATGGTCTGTAAAAAAAATGATACAATTTTTTTTTTAAAGTAAGAATATACAGTTAGGTCTCTATAAATATTTGGACAATGACCAAGATGGTTTTTTTTCTAATTATTGAAACATATTCATCTTTTTACTGACGATAGATGTCCCAAACTAAGATAATAGCAAAATGCCTCATTGAATTAAAACATAACAATTAATTAATATGCTAGTAAAGCCAATAATCACATCTAATGAATACGATACTACAAAATGACTCAATTGTCACAAAAGCCTAGTGTGAAGGGACAAAAAACACAAAACACTAAATCACGTGTTGCCTTGTATCACTTCAAGCCCAATACAGGGACTAGTATAGTCAGTACAAATAACCACATGCATAATAATGAAGAAAAGGTTTGATCTCACCTGTCTTCAAATGGGCATTCCAGGAATAGAAATCCAGCTCAGAGAACACCTATAGTTCCCTATTATAACTTTTTCCTAGCTCTCAGCCCTTACAAGGACGGTGCCACAACTGTCCCTGCTTGTGGTTATTATGCCCTAAGGATGAAGGATATGGTCTTAAATCTATCCCTACGCGTGTCGTGCATGGGTATATGCACTCATCAGGGGAATACATAATTAAGTTTTTGAATATTTTTGCCTACTGAACCTAGGTAAGCATTAGCCCAACAGCTAGTGGTCAAAAACGGGCAGTGGCCTGTCTGTAACAAAACGGCGTAGGCTCCAGATCCATTGCGCATGCGCCAAATAAAGTTGATCATAGCCCTCCAACAGCACACCCAGGATTTGCTCTAATTGGCTAGGGCTAACCAAGTCACGCGGTGGGAGGAGTCAGAGACTGGAGGCGTGGGGAGAACATTCCCACACCTCCAGCATCATCTACATCTGCCAAGGTCTGCCCGCCCCTCGTCTGTGATAGGGTAAGTATTTTAGCAGGGACGGGGAAACAATTCCTCCTTGTATAGTTACAGTCTCCAATCGCTTAACAATCGAGAATAGTGGTTGGGCTGATAACGGGCAGTGAAGTTAGCAATTCTCTTTGCCGATCAAGTCCATTTCTGGAGGTATATTTTGGTCAAATATTCCATTTTTTAGCTGGTATAAAGAACTTAGGTGCACTCATATATATAAAAACTTGGTGGGGACACACTCTGGCTGAAAGAAGTGATGAAAGGAACGCATTTCACATAAAAGAAAAAGTTAGAAATTAACCCTCATGATTTATATACACATCAGTTAGACAAGAGATTATTCATTAAGGTGTCTACCAAGATTCTTCATAGAAAGGATGCATAGTTTAGAGTCTCATTCAAACCTTTAAGGGCCACAGTGTCCAGCATAAAGTTCAGCTTAGGTGGACCATCTTGTCCCAATTACCTCCTCTTAGTGGTCGAGGGACCACGTCAATACCATGAAAGTGAATTTTTGTAATGTCCCCATTATGAACAAGGTTGACAGGCTAAGGGTGTATCACTATTGTGGGTAATGTCACCCACTTGTTTTTTACTTCTGTCAGTGGATAACCTCGGTTTTGGCATCTCCTGAAACAGCCGTTTATTTTTAGAAAGACTTTTTAAAAATATTCAAATGAGCCGGAGGCTCTCCTTTCTGCATCAACCGAGCGCACCTCTTGGCTCCACCGCCTGCTAGTTAATGCCCCCCCTCCATGTTCATAGCAGCCTGCGATCCACTGATGTCACGATCGGTGGCAAAAGAGTTAATGAATTTCTAGATGTTTTTGATCAAGAAGAATTTATTAAATAACACCATTTTTCTATTGTAAAACGGTATATATCTCCATTGTGTATGTTATAATACAAAATTAGAACACAGATTCTTATTTGGACAAACACAATGTCACGGTAAAGAAGGGGGGGCAGACCAAAGCTTCACCTACAAGCCCTGTCACCTACCTTTCAAGCCTTTCAAGGACAATCACAGGAACACAGACAGAACCAAGGATTGGGTACATAGGATTCTGGACAGGTTCAGGGTACACAGGGTTTAGAACAGGTTCAGGATAAACAGGGCTCTGTGCAGGCTGGGGTACCTGGGTTCCGGCTCAGACTGGGAGCACACAGGGTTCTGGCTCAGCCTGGGAGTACACAGGGTTCTAGCTCAGGCTGGAGGTACACAGGGTTCCAGATCTGGCAGGATAAAGGGTCAGGTAACAGGAAACCAGAATGTATTACCATCCGTCACACAAGAAAGCAGTCTGGTTCAGGGTTCACAGGGTTCTGGACAGTTTTAGGGTACACAGGGTTTTGGACAGGCTGATGGTATACAGGGTTCGGGACAGGTTCAGTGTACATGGGGTTCCGGGCCTGAAATAATAGTAAGAAAAATAAAAATACCACTGAGGAGAATACCACTGTGGAGTGGAAGGGGACGGGGTCAGTAGGAATTGGATTTTGGGAACACGCAGACCTGGGAGCCACGGGTCCCTGCACCTTCTGGGCCCCATAGCAGCTGTATCGGGAGTTATGCCTTTGGTTAAGCCTGTCTCTAACTGTGTAACAATTGCTGGAACACTATGTACAAAATAATTCCCAATAAAATTGCATTGTATTGTATTTTATAATGACTTAGAAATACACAGCAACAACAGGTGAATGACTTAGAACCATAATGGATGGGTTCTCAAAGAAAGTATTGGGATCCCTTCAGACCCTCTCATATATCTTCTACCAGTAAGCACATATCAACTTCCCTGGCCTGCATGTTCTACTTTGCACCCATTACATTTCACTGTTACATTGAGATAAAACTTTTGAAGTAAGCTTGGTGGTAAAAAAGTCTATGTACTATTTTGTATTGCACAAGTCTTTGGCCAATATTCACCAATAGTATATATCAATAGACTGTACAATAAAATAACATCACTTTTACTTTGTGGGACAATGTTTCAATCTCAGTTTCCCTTACTTACAGCGAAGGAAATAATTATTTGGTCTCTGGCTGATTTTGTAAGTTTGCCCACTGATGGAGACATGAACAGTCTATAAGTTTAAGGGTAGGTTAATTTTAACATTGAGAAATAGAATATCAAAAATAAAATCCAGAAAATCCCATTTTATAAATTCTATAAATGTATTAGAATTTTGCAGTGAGAAATAAATATTTGATCCCTCTGGCAACAGGACTTAATACTTGGCGGTAAAACCCTTGTTGGCAGCGCAGCAGGTTTTTTCAGTTGATGATGAGGTTTGTGCACATGAGAAAATTTGGTCCACTCCATTTTGCAGGTCATCTACACATCACTCAGATTTTGAGGTTGTCGCTTGACAACTTGGAGCTTCAGTTCCCTCCATAAGTTTTCTATCGGATTAAGTTGGAAAAAATACACGTCACTCGATGTTTTGGAGTATATGGGTGCACAAGTAGTTTACAACACCATATATGTAGAATAAAGATAACTCGGCACTCCTTATAGGTCAAAAATTGAGGAGAATTATTTAATCCAGATTAAACAGTATAGCAATCCAACTAAAATTATTATTTTTCAACGTTTCGGTCTTATAAATTTAGACCTTCATCATGCCAGATATAAGTAGAAATGGAGATAAGGTGCGCTGCGATGACCGCTGAAGCACAGGTGGAAAGGAAGAAAAGCGGGTGCTCCCGCTGGAGAGATAAGAGCTCATCTCTCCAGCTGGATTTTCAATTCTTTTTTTGGTTTTCTAGTTGAAACAGGAACTGCAGCAGATTATAGCGAATTCGCCAAGCGCAGCCCACTCCATGTCTACCTGTGGTAATGTCACAATTCTTGGCCTTGTGCTGGACTTTATCAAGGCCTATATGCCACATAGGGGCACATTTACTAAAGGCTGTGCGCCAGTTTTCTGTTGGACTTTGGAAGTTCTTTTTAGTGCAAACTGCCTGCACAGGTATTTAAGAAGAGTCTGCTCCACATCTGTGCTGCACTCGACCCTTTTGTGGCGCGGATACACTTGACATGAAGCGACATAAATTAGGGGGCGTTCCATTGCTCAGTCAGATTGTGCGCCAGATGTAACAAGTCTGGCAGAATGTCTCATGTTAAAGGTGCACTAAAAAAAGTTGGTGCACTCTGTCAGGGTAGTGCAGAGGGGGCCAGATTCATGAACAACGTGCATCAGAAATCCTGAATCTGGTGCCCTCTGCACACTACACAGGCAAGCTGCATTTAGTACAGTTTGAACTGTTGTTAGTAAATGAGTCCGATAGTCTTTTGACTTTTGTTTTTGACTTTGTCAACTTCATCAGATTGTACAATGACTATTATATACTTCATACAATAAACTGATAGTATTACACACAATGTTAGGACAAAACTGCATACATTTATCCCACAGTAGGCAAGGTTCTGTTTTAATGTCATAAATTTGTTAAATCAATTCAAGTAAAGTTCTAACGATGGATTGGAGCCCATTTCTAAGTTGTTTACAGAAGTGCGGTACTGTCACTGGTAATAGTGTCACTCGGTGCCATTCCCAAAGCTATCAGCAGCATTCACAGGGGATGAAGCTATAGCTTAGGACATGGGACTATTTGTTCAGTCACTTTCTGTGAAAAGAGTTTTGAATTGTGTTTTGAATGGACAGCATTTTCTTTGTGCAGTTTGGTAAATAACACACAGAGCAAAGTTAGTCAGCAAGTTGAATAGTTTCTGCATTCTGATTCTTTGCCATTCTTTTGTGTTATATCTAATGTTTTTCACAGTAATTAAACTGATGGGCCAGCTGAATGTACTGTAAGTGATGGGAATTATTTCTATAGTTACTCATGTAGAATACCATGCCAATGCACTTTAATATTACACCTTGCAATATAGAAATTCTTTGGACCATCGATACCTTAAAAAATACAAACATTACATTCCAATGCAAGGACAACGTCTTAAGCTCAAGATCTGAACAAAAGGTAAGAATATATTTGTCAATTTAGATCCTGAGTTATTCTTCTGACTGTCATTGTTTTGGGCAGTTTTAATGTTATGTTTGATGTTATTGAACTGAATATTCATATTTTGTTTCAATAGTATATGACTTATAAAGTAAACAAGTATTGTAACCTGTGCACCAGATCTGCTAGAAGCTTATACTACCTGTTATTGTAGCTTCAGATCCTATCATCCTAGAATCTTTGGTTATTTTAAGCAATTGCTGATCTTATTGGATGCACTTACGTTTCTAAAATTATAGAAGAGAATTTGTATGCATTGAGGTATCAGGCTAACTAACTAGGAGATTATGTTAGTATTATATCATCATTTAAAGGACATCTATCTTGAGATTACTTTATGGTTAATGATTATTACTTACCTCCGTCCCGTTTCTGTGTGTACCTTCCTTATAACTTTGTATGGTTGCATTTCTGTGAAAAATAAGTTTATAACATTTGCAAACTGGTCTGTGGTGTTCTACAGAGCACCAACAGGGTCTGTAGTAGTGTAATTTTTTCACCCCCCCCCCCCCCAGGGTGGTGCCAGCCATGTTTTCAGATCTTGCTCTGGGCAGCAAGCCCAAGCTCAATACGGGTGTTAACTCTTTAAATACTGCTGGCAAAGTCACCAGGGAAATGTACAGAGCTTCCATTTTTGAGAGGTTTGTCACTTCCTGATGACATCAATGGGAGCAATGATTTTCCCCAAAAATTGTGCCGTGCTCTGTTGCCGGCATGTCTGGAGGGCTGGGTTAGTTTCAAATGTCTCCAGTTTTTTTTTATAGAACCACAAAACTGATCTGATTGTAAATTCTAATTTTTTTTATATAATATTATAAGCATGGTTCTTGGTGCTGTAGAGCCCAAGATCCAACTCCAACCTTTAAAAGTGACTCTTTTGAGCCTATTTGTATATAACTTTGGAGCTGATTTTTTAAATAAATAATCAGGTTTTAAAGGTGAGAGAGTTTCAACAATAATTAAGGTTGTATGTAAAGTGCATGGGGAGGGACTGTTGATACTGCATGTGCAGAAATCATGTTGGAACTTTTGGTTGCATTGTGGCACAAAAGACACAATCATTGCAATGAGCTTGTCAATATCAGCTGATCAAGAGGTGGATGATCACTATTATTTTGATAACAAGCATTGTTATGAACTCTCGGTATCGATTGGCAAGATGATAGAGCAGTGTGAAGTGGCCTTTACCCCGGGTCAGACCCCACTTAGGGCCAACTAATGGAGTTAATATGGTGCATAGATGCACTTGTATTACACGTGTGCTCCATTATTTTAAATGGGACTTCAGGTATTTATCTGTAGATTGGGGAAGCCCTTATAATAAAGAGGTGCAACATACAAGGATAAAACATATTTGAAGGTGGGCAGTACACAAACAAACTAAAGGGCTGCTTATAAAAAAACATTTATTGAGATGCTTATTCATTAGAGATGAGCGAGCACTAAAATGCTCGAGTGCTCGTTACTCGAGTCGAACTTTTCCCGATGCTCGAGTGCTCATTTCGAATAACGAACCCTATTGAAATCAATGGGAGACTGGAGCATTTTTCAAGGGGACCAAGGCTCTCCAATAAAATGTGTCTCATAAGTTAGCAGATGTATGGAAACATCTGCAATGTGTTCTTCACACATATTGTTCTTCACATACTATTGTGAAGAACACTGTTCGGCTCTCGTGTCTTTGGATAAGTTAGCAGATGTTCGGAAACATCAGCAATGTGTTCTTCACTTTGTTCTTCACTGTGTTCTTCACTTAAATGATACTGTGTTCACTGTGTTCACTGTTTTCACTGTGTTCCTCTAATAGCGCTAATAACGCTAATACTCAAGCTAGCATCAAGCTCGGACGAGTATACTCGCTCATCTCTATTATTCATATATTTGTTAGGTGAGCAGTGTATAAATGATATAGGAGGTGATGCAATGTCCAATTATTTTATGATGTGACATAAATTATTTCGGTTATATAATAGAATATATATATAATCTAAGATCCTAGTTTGTGTCAGCCTTTCCTTCTTTCCAAGTCTCATTTCTATTGCACTAGAAGGCAACACGAAACAACTGGTGACTAAATTTATAGCTTTCAGGAAAGTCAATGAACAAACAAAGTATAAATGTTAATGATTTTTTTTCTGGGGATTGATTTATCTGTAGAGTATCCAAAAGTTATAATAATAAAAAAAATTATGAGAAATTTTTTTCTTAAGTTATTCTTATTTTAGGTATTAAAGGAAATCTACCGTTTTATGCACTGTGAACCAAACATACCTTGTGAGTGATGTAGCTACACTCATACAGAAACATATCTTGTTTAATCCATGAACTGAGTGTTTTTTTATCAAAAAAAACAATGATAAAATGTAGGACCTTGGGAAAGCTGGGTGCTGCTGACTGCCATACCTAAACACATTAGACAGAGTTTCCTGAACTGTCTAGACAGGACTAATAAACCTGAGCTGGATGACTCATACACAGCAGCTGGGGGATGGTGCAGCGATTTATTACTTCTGCCTGTCAGGGACAACACAGTGATTACGTATTCTCGGCTTATGCTGGGCAGGACAAGGCTGGTAAAGTGCATAATTAGGGTAAGAGGAGAAGCAGCGGGGCAGCTGTCTCTAATAGCCAGACGGGAATCTGCATTCTCTAGCTAAGTACTTTGGAGTCTCCTGATGATTCACCAGATTTACTAGGGTGAAGAAACGCGTTGAGATTGTAAGTTTTATACTAAAAGCAGTGAGACCAGCATTTTACACCAGAAGCAGCAACCCCCTTTAAACACTCAGGCACCCACAGGTGATCAAACAGGGACACCATAGGGCAGTGATGGGGAACCTTTTAGAGACCGACTGCCCAAACTACAATCAAAATCCACTTCTCACTCAATCAAAAAAACCTTCTCACTTTTCTTGCAATTCCAAAAAGCCAATGAATTGTCGCTTTAAAATAGCGCTGAGAGCAGCATCTCTTTAGTTGCCTGGGGCGGTAGGAATATTTTGTGGATTTGGCTCTATTTGTTGAACACTGTCCTAGGCAGATGGCCTGAGTGCCCACAGAAAGGGCTCTGAGGGCCACCTCTGGCACCTGTGCCATAGGTTCACCATCACTGCCATAGGGGAACATCATCACACTATTGCCAGTAATTTTAGACTTTTTTGGACTTACTTTTTAACACATCATTTTTTAGAATTGTTTAATTTTGTATTAATAAAAGTTCTTTTTTAAATTTAGTCCTATGACACTACCCCTTTCTGTGATATAGTTAAATAATAAGATGGAACATCAGATATAGTACCAATAGTAAACAATAATTTTGACCCAGGAGACAGTCATACTGGACAGTAGGGCCCTACATCCAGGCGGTAAACTTAAAAAAAAAGTTGAATCCCTTTTTGGTTTTTCTATCAAATATAACAATGTATTTCAATGCCTACACACTGTTTATTAGACTCTGATATCTCTATTAGTTATTTTAGGTATTATTAAGTTATAATTATAATGAAATAATTATAAATTATTTTAAGTTAAAAAAATTGGTAAGAATCTACTGTTTAGCTTCTATTATTGAGTATTGTGCTTAGAATAAAATCTGAAAAAGTGCATGTGTTTGGAAAATGCTCTACTTCCAACTCACCTTTAATTGTTGTCATTTCACTATTTCTTAGACAGTTGAAATGTGTTCTTTGGTCCCTACTATTTCTGAACAATCAGTCCAGTATGACATGTAGACCATCTACAAATTAGTGGTGCCAAGTTCTCTGCTCCAGGATATCGGCACAGTGAGCCTTATTATCAAGTGCAAAAACTAATGCTACCGATTGCTCGGGAATGGTGGGGGTTGGAAACTTATATCAATTTATATTAATTGGTTGTAACAAAGAGTCAGGAAGGCGAGGAGTTTAACATTGAAGTCAAGCATTCCCTGCCTCTGAACGCCTCCTCCCCTGTGATTGATATCATGTGCCAGACTTCCGGAGATCTGGAAAATGATGTTCCTGGATGCAGGACCATCAATTACAGAGAAGAAGGAGTTCTAAGGCAGGAAGAGCTTAACTTGAGTGTTAAATTTTCCACCTCCTTGACTTCATAAAACCAATTTACATCTCATTTCAAAATTGATGTCACCGCACTAGGTCATGAAAAAAACATGATCTCGAAGCTGCTTAGCTGCTTGACAACATACTGCTATTGGTTTATTACGCCAATTTATGATGATAGGTTCCCTGTATTATTTCATGCAATGTATTGGGAAGCTAGTAAAATTATGTGCCATTTTCTTAAAAGCTTAGTATTTATGGCTGTCACTTTGCAATCTAAATGACCTTTAATAAAATACCAAATTTATATGATTTTGTAATGTTTTAATACCTTTTTTTGTTGCTGCAGGGTTCATTGGAGTGAAAAATATCTATTTTGATAGATCAGGCATTGTGGGAAGCAATGATTCCTAACGAGTTAATGACTTTATGATTATGCATATATATATATATATACACATATATATATATATATATATATATACACTC